>NW_020537324.1:57613952-57652277 GCF_003426905.1 Ctenocephalides felis
TATGGGCGGTCGGTCAAGCTACCCGTGGCGGCGTTCAAAGAAAGCTTTCGGCTAGACCGACTCGCTTAATAACCTTCAGCTCTCTCTGGTCCTGGACGGGGGGTCGTACTATTACAGCTTTATATAAATTGGATTTCATACCGCAATATAACGTTAGTCGATCCTATATGTGCTCAATGTTTATATCACCAATATGCGAATAGAAGATATTCGTCAAGATAAAACAATAAATTCACTTTATTTTAACACTGGGTTTACAGGTATTTTGTATATAACTATCCCTATGGAAACCCGTCAAATTACGAGTCGCATTCATTTAGCGGAGTTTGAAACTTGAAATGAAATGCTCAAATAGCACTGATCATACCTAATCTGTATTGCAAAATTTATTATTTTATTCAAAGATATTACATATATATACAAATCTAGTTTTGATGAAGTTTCTAAATTCTGAAATTTATATGTGGTATACATGTCTCGTGCGGAAACCTTGTCAATTTGACAGGGTTACTGATTATGCAAAAATCATTATATATTTGCTTCATTTACAATGTTCAGCTTTCAAATAGTAAATATAATAGTAACGATGAGAGATGTTTGATACTTCTTAATTATAATATATTATTTTGCATAGATTCAAATCGCTAACAAAAATAATAATCGCGTCACTCGATATGCCATGTTTCACGTAAAGGCCAACATCAGGAATCCTGATTCAGGAAAAAGTTGCCAAAACTGGTGATAACAACAGAAGCTGTAATTTTGAGTGTATTTTAATAAAATCGAATGCGGAAAATGCACGAAAAAGATCCAAATATTATGTAAACTAGTGGTGCATTTCATCGTGCTTTAAGGCAAGTTGCTAAACTTTCCCGTGACGCAATTCAATTTTTTTTAAATTATTTAAAGAAGCTTAATTTTTTTTCGAAGCAATCGCGCTGTGTAGCTGTTCTTTTATATACTTTATTTAACATCAATCAGAATTTACAAAACTCTATGAGCTATTGTACTTATGTTTCTAGTAAAAACATAATAAACAATAAAATAATATAAAAAAAATCAGCCAATTTATTTATGTGTGCGTATATGACTGTGTGTGAATATGTATATCTGTGTTAGTGAGTAGAAACATTCTACTCACTAACACAGATATACATATTCACACATAGTCATACACATACATAAATTGGCTAATATTTTTTTATATTTTAATTGATATTAATTATTGACCAATAAGTGGTCAACTAATCTAGCTGAGGTATGTATCATGGGCTGGGTCTGGTCCTTATCAAATTTGATCCGTCTTCAAATTAATTGGAACTTTTCTTTCGAGTCTCTTAGAGCGGGGTTCTTCAAGAAGATGTTTCACTATTTCATTGGGATGGGATTTCAACTTCTCAAAATGGCTATGACTGGTACTCCGCTAATTACATCTTTCGCAAATTGTATGTTCAAGTCGTCATGAATAATTTTGTTACCGACATACCATGGAGCGTTTATGATTTGCCTGATAATTTTTGATTAAGCTTCTTGAATTGTATCAATATGTGATTTTCTTGCACATCCCCATAATTCCACACCGTAGGTTCATATCGGGTTTATTACAGTATTATATATCAATAGCTTGCTTTCATTAGGTAATTTGGATTTGCTATCTATGAGTCAGTAGAGTTTTGTTGGTTAGTTAATTTTAGCTGTTGAGATAAAATATCAAAACGCGTAACGGTTTAACATTACAAATCTTGTACGTAACCCATTCATAAAAATGCAAACAGAATTTGTACTTCTGGTTAAAATCTCTATAAAATATCTGATAATTATTTTGAAGCGCATGTATCTGATTAGTTTTAACCACCAAATGGCATTTTTTTTTATTGCATTTTGGAAACCGCTAGACCTGCCTTCTCAAAAAATTAATCAGTTTTTCTAAACTGCAGTAAAATGTTCCTTCAATCATTTAAATCGGGCACTGCGTTGTCTCAAAATTACTATTCTTGGCACTTTTTACTTCGTATCTTCAAAACGTCTGGATCTGCCTTTGCCAAAAACTAATCAGCACGATCACTATCAAATATTTTTTGAATCATTCAAGTCGGTTGATCCGTGCTCTGGAAATCGTGGACGAAAAATTGTAAGCAAACATACACATATAGATACTACATACGCACACACATACATACTTCCATTTTCCTTAAGGTATGCCAAATGTTTAGAATGTTCTGAAACAAAAAGATATATAAAAATTTCCATTTTCGATTTTTCTCAAGTCAACGTAATTAACTGATGTTGTTGATGTCAAACAAAGTATTTCTTAACATAGTAGATTTTTTAAATTTTTTATATACATATATATTTGAGTTAATATAAACAATTTTAAGTACGTAAAAATGATTGAGCATGGCTAGAACTATTGTAAATTCTACATTTTAAGCTTGGTTTGTATTATTGTAGCTACTTATTAAAATCTTGTTTGGACGTATTTTCATTGCATTATGTTGGCCATGAAAGCGACAATCTTCATGACATTGAGCTTTTACTTAGGATGACTGCTACCCTGTAGAGGGGGTAGCGGATTTGGATCGGACTCAATTTTCTTACTTCTAATACAAAAGTGCGCGCAAAAACACATGTAATCAATAAATATATCTTCTTCAATTAAACTTATCACACTAATAATTTGTTATTAAGTTCTAATTGAAGAAGATATATTTATTGATTACATGTGTTGTTGCGCGCACTTTTGTATTAGAAGTGAGAAAATTAAGTCTTATCCAAATCCGCTACCCCCTCTACAGGGTAGCAACCATCCTAAGTAAAAGCTCAATGTCATGAAGATTGTCGCCTTTATAATTATACTAACAAATCAGTGTTTTATACAGTTCACAGCTACATAACATAACAACAATCGAAGGAGGGACTTTTAACACGATTTTGAGACACTTTACTATACAAAAAACAATTGTATTCTAAATATGACTAGTAGAGATACATCTCAAAACGTTTTCATAGAAATAACCTTGTACCCCGTCTATCCTCTTCCTCCGGAGTATTTCCTTCCTCTCCACGGTTCGTTTCGCCTCTAAGTCCGGTCAGTCGGGTAACGAGATGCGCGGAACGGTGGAAGGCGAACGACGGTGGGTTAACGTTATTAATTCACGTCCGGCACAGACCGCGATTCTCGTTTGGAACCAACACGAATATGTATGTGCGAGCGGTGTGTCCGCCGCAGATGAATGCTGCCAGAACGATGAACGGGCAAGGTTTTTGCCTAAAGTAATATTATGGGTAATATATCTAGCTGAATTTGTGGAGTTGAGGAAGAATCAAGTTACTGGTAACTGTATAAAATTTGATAGCAGGATATTTTTTAATTTTGAAATCATCATGATATTATTGGCGATTGAAAATAGTAAAATTTCATTCTGGCTATCGCGATATTTCGAACAGTTTTTGATTTTTGAAAATTGGTTCAAGATTTTATACTGAACGTAGAATAAAATTTTTACTTTTCTCCGAATCTTTATCGAACTTCATCAAATGGATTTTAATTTATAAAATCAGAGCAGTATTTTTTGAGAAAACGTCCACGAAAAGTCAATTTTTGGCTCACATTGACATATACAGAATTTTGGCCTCATAGATTGAGAATAACTTGGAACGTCAAGTTTTTCTTCGGAAAGTGCAATTTTAATTGTGAAATTATTTTTAATTTTCATTCCTTCACAATATTATTATCATTATTTTTTTTTAATTACAATCCGTCACATATAGGGCATTCAGTAATTGTTTTGACTTTATTATATATGGATTTTTGAATGGATGGCAACCCAGTAGTTGTCCAATCCCATTATGACTATTTAACTATACTCAAAGTATTTGCTGACATTTTTATTATATACATATGCAACTATACCTTTATTTGGGATCTATAATCTCAAGTCGAAATTTGACATCAAAGTTGCCTGATGTCGGATTCCTTCACAATATAGAAGCAAGAAATTAAACTAATTGATAATAAATAATAAATAAATACTAAAAAGATATACATGCCAGATACTTGATCATATTCGCTCAAAAATAAAAGCTATAAAAATTAGAACTGCAGAGATAGACTGACTTTTAGGACGTAACTCAAAATTATCCCTGGAAAGTAAATAGTTAGTTTACAAGACCGTGATAAAATCTATATGGATTAGTGGTATATAAGTATAGAGATGTGCGAGCAAATCAAACATTTTATTTATGCAGGGAGCCCAGTCTAAAATTTTGTTACTCAGCTTTTTGATACATCAGTCTTAAGAAGACTAGAAAAGACTATTAGTATTACCACATCTTAGGGGAAATTAACAGAATTGGTGAATCACTCATTAAAATAACAACTATTGATATAAAAGTCTAGCACAATAATTTCATAAGTGAGTTTATAAGTGTGGGTGTATGTGGGAGCTAATGAATTAACCCAAATAGCTCATAGGATATTGTATTCTTGCTAACATAAAAATTTAAAAAATCATAAAAGATACTAGAAAAGTACAAAGTTTTAACAAGTATTTAGATACATAAAAGTATAGTTCAAACACTAAATGCAATATTTTCAAATAAATGAATTTTAATTTGATTTTATTGACAAAATAAATTGTTACTATTACCGTTTTAAAATGACTTATCAAAACAAATTTAGTTTTGATTATAATTAATAATTTTATATATTTTCATTATATTTCACTTTAATTGCTTAATCATTTTCTATTCCCGAATACAATTTTCAATTGTATTTGCAATAATGGTCGGATTATACGCCAGAAAACAAGCGGAAGGTCGGATACTTTTGAGAATTATTATATATAATTACAATTATATGAAAGTATACGTCTGTGAAACTGTGCCGTTTGGGTCAGATGGTTGAAATTCCATTACTGGCAAAAGTACCACAGGGTTTTAAGAGAAATTATGCCCTCGTTTTAGTAACAAAGATAATTCTCATATCTATTTTTAGTAGGTTTCACCCACCGCACATTTTACTCTGTGTTATTTATATTAACTGTAATTATTACGTAAATAATATAGATATAAATTGATTTATTAATAGTATTATTGTTATTATTATTATCATATATTATATAAATATATACTAGCTGAAAAACTGTTTTTACTACAACTCATACAAAGATAGATCCACAACTTAGGATTACCATTACATTCCTATTTTATACCAAATTGACCACTTATTATTTATCATGTTAAGCTTTTAAAAATCAATCAATGAGAATAAAAAATTGTATGAATTTTGCACAATATATTATGCAAAAGGCAAAAAAACTGTAAAGAGTGTCATTTTGTATAATGAAAAATAATTTATCATGAACAAAATTTTGAAAGCTAATTATCCTCTAAGTTTTGTTCAAACTCCATCACATGATCTATGTTAATTCTACGAAATTTTCAAAAATATTACAATGTTTTACAAAAAAAATTACAAAATTATTGCAAGCGAAATAGGAGTTTGTGGTAGGGGGGGTAAATATTTAAGGCAGTGTGTGATTAAATTAAAAAAATATATATGTAGACAACCCTTATTTTTTAAGTTAAATTTAAGCTTTTTCATAAAATCAAAAAAATCTGATTAGGTAAACGGCATTTACAGACTTAAAACGGTATAAAAAATTATTGAATTACTGAATTGCCAATTACAAAATAGGAGTTATTAGAAGAAGAGTAAAAATTTAGTGTTGTGTGTTCGCCCTTATATGGTTGTTTTTTAATAGGAATAGAAAATAAAATAGAATTTACACAATAAAACATTTACTTGCCAGTAAACTACATATAACGAATACCTCAATTTTTAACTCAAAATATTATTAATTTTTATAGGCGTGATAGACATAAATAACATTTCATTATTATCATGCTATCAAAAGTTTTATTGATTCAGTACAGATACTTGGATATAATAGTTTTGTTTTAACCCTGATCGTCGGATTAATTTAGTCGTGATAATTTATATTTTATATTTATATTATTAACGTATATATGTTTTTTTGTAATTACAAATTTGAGTGAATACAAATAAAATCAACTTTATTTCGCATATATTGGAATTTTTAAATTTTGGACAAATTATTCAATCATATAGTAAAGCTATATGAAAAGAAAGCAACTTGTTCCACATTATATTAAAACTAGCAAACCCGACGAACCCCGTTTCGCCACCAGATGGTTTCGTGAGAAAGATGAAGAAATTTTTTGTTTGTTTTATATTTGAAAAGGAATAATTTGATTTTATTATACAACAGTAATAAATTTATGTCGATTACAAAAATGAAGTGTTTTTTAGTTGAACTTCTCTAAGTAAATGAAAGTGAATCCGCAAATTATCCGTTTCATTGAAGTGCTCTTTGGTAAACCACATTTTTTGTTTTTTGGTCTGACGTTAACACAAATAAAGCGGATGGTTTTCCAACTCGTGAACAGGCATCGTATAACTGCCCATGTAAAAAGCAATGATTTTCTAAATAATGTATTTGAAATTTATCACGCAAACACTAAGCGATTGGCCTTGCGACTTGTTATTGCGAACGCAAGGCGAATTGGAAATTGCAATCGTTTGAAGTCAAACGGAAGACCAGCCGGAATCATTGGTATGTCACCAAATCGCCAGCAATTTTTGATTGAGTGGTGGAATCCAGTGCGTGTACATCATTATTCTTTGCTGAAAGAATTGCTCGTTGACTTGACCAAGCATAATTCTGATAATTCTCACTAATGTCATTACTCGAATTTATAATTACGGTGCGTGAAGTTCCAACAGCTTGCTTCAAGGCACCATGCACCACTAATTTTCTTAGCTACAAACCTTGCGGAGCTCGAGACCTTTCCAACGAATGCAAAATTGTCGAAATCGGTTTGTGCGTTCTGGAGTTATTTCGTCAGGAAGGAAAACCCGACTAATTTTCTTAGCTATAAACCTTGCGGAGCCCGAGACCTTTCCAACGAATGCAAAATTATCGAAATCGGTTCGTGCGTTCTGGAGTTATTTCGTCAGGAAGGAAAACCCGACTTATTTTTATATATATAGAAGATAATATATGAAAAAAGCACAATGTTGAATACTGAAATATTTTTTAATATTTTATATATATCCTAATTCATAATATGTAGTTGTGAGTAATTACAATTTGACCAAAAATTGTGTTACCTTCACGATTTAAACAAAAGCTCGTTTATTCGGAAACAGTTAACTAAAGCAATAAAAACTCCGAATGCGGCCGGTCGGTTGACAAACATTTCGCTCGTCGAAATTCATTTGTATGCCCTCGCACGTGCGTTATCAAATGTAGAAATGTTTATAGCAAAATTATGTTTACATTTTATAGTTTCATTTATTCGCCGTTGCGGTGCGGTGTCACCTGCACGCCGCGGTACGTGTGATGAATTCACAATGCAGTGAACCGACCGACGTCGACGTCCCGCAGCCTATTACGTTTTCGCGTTTACGACTGCGATAAAAAGATGTAAAATATACATCATGCAATTCAAATTATACGAAACGCCATGTTTGCGGAATTAAAATATGGCTTGATGTAAATGCGCGATTCCCTATGTAATCGGGTCGACAATTGCGAAGCAAGTGCTGTGACTTGATTCACTTGATTACATATTTTTATGCTAACTAAGACATTAAACAGTCTCACACAAACAATTTCAGAAGCACCAATTTACATATTGGTGATTTACATACTCATGATATTTTTTTGAATTTTTGGACTAATTTTCTTCATTTTATTTGTTTATAATAGAAAATATAATAGAAAAAAAATAATTTGATATGTCCGAGACAAGGATTAAGAACAAATCGTATTGTGCATACTTCAAAAACGACAAACATTGAATGGTCCAATGAACAGAGTAGCAATGGTGGTCAACGAACAGTGCTCAAAACTAAACTTTTTTAATTCATCACATAATACATTTATCAACATTGTCAAAAGGAATAATGCATATTAGAATTTGTTAGCATTACTAGTGTGTTTGAGTCTACATATAAGTGCATGTGCGGACGTATGTATGTACGAGTGTATGTATAGGTGCCCGTATGTGTGTTTGTATGTGTTTGTAAAAATAACATAGTTAAACATTATTATGTTACATCACTATATAATTAACTGTATATAGCCGATTGGCGTATAATGAATAAATAAATAAATAAATAAATAAATAAATAATGTAATGTACAACGTAAAAACACATCAATCCCTAAAGTTTCACCTTCCTACTTCAAACCTCTATTTTGCAATGATCATTTTATTATTGTAATGGCTTTCCACTTGCTTTCAGACGAAGAATGTTTTTACCTTGATTTTAATATAAATTTACTTGAACCTTTAAAAAAGCTCGTTTAATTCTAAAAATTCGTGAAAGTTCGAAAAAATATTATAGTCAAAATTTGTGCTAAAAGTTTTTGAGCTGGGATAAGCCCAAATTTCACAAAAAGCCATTGGAATAAACTAGATAAGTAAGGAGCCGTGAGAAGATCTGCCAAGCCATTAGAATTGTCTTTGGATTTAGCAACAAAGTAAGTGGGCAGTCCAAAAAACATCTAATTGTAAAAAAAATGTTACCATTAATTTAAATAATTAAACTAGTGTATATGGCATCGTGCCTTAAAGCAATTTGCTAAAACTTCCCGCAGCGTAACGAAATGTTCAAAGAATATTAATTTTTTTCAAATAGATCATTATAAGTATTGTTACATTGTCTAACATTTATTTATAAGAATTATATAAACAGAATTACAAAGTTAAAATTATTTATTTGAAGAATATAAGGGAGCTTTAGAACTTTAGCCAGAATTAATATTAGAATCTGAATTATTTTCGATATACAAAAAAAAATTGAAACAGAAGTTTTTTTTTCCAAAAGTTTGTCAACACAAACAGAAAGTTTTTTGAATCATTCAAATCGGATACTTAGTTCTCTCAAAAAACTGCCACTTTTTGTACATTTAGCTCTATATCTTCGAAATGACTAAATCATTACAAATTGAATATTTTTTGGATCATTCAAATCGGATACTTCGTTCTCTCAAAAACTGGATTTCTATTTTCTGCACTCTTTGCTCCCTATCTCCGTAACCGCTGGACCTGCTTTTGTCAAAAACTAATCAGCACATCTCCCTATCTATGGGAATCGGATGTTTTTTGAACCATTCAAATCGGTTGATCCGTGCGCCCGAAAACGTGAACAAAAATGCGGACATACAAAACACACACCCATCAATTTTTTCTGAGGTATGCCGAAATGTTCAGAAACCTGCAAAACGTGAAGATATGCAAAAAAATTCATTTCCGATTTTGGGCCCATCACTATGACACCCTACGAGAAGTTAATTATATCAAGGACTACGAACATGATGTATGTAATCGTACCAGTATTTTCTATTATATTTAATTTAGTATATTTTTTATGAAATTTAACATGATGGTAAGGTCCATGAAACAGTCCTACGAAAATTGGTTAAATTATATAAATTAATTAAAATTTAAATTAACAAATTACAATTTTAGAAGATACAATCACACATGCCTGTGCACTATCATTAATATATTTAGAAATTAAAGCAAATTTTTTATTTTTTAAATAAATAGTTAACAAATTTATCTTAATATCTGAATCTCAATTTGGATTGATTAAATCAATTATTACACATTTCGGGAAGTCATGTAACTTGCCTCAAGGCAAAACGACACTATCAACTAGTTACTAAAATAACCAACCCCTTCCTCCTCTATATCTGTGGTCAGGTACATGTAGAATTTGCTCGACATTTCAAAATGACGTCAGATTTACAATATGGCCGGTCAGTGCGAATCGTGCAAAGCGGTCAGGGCTGCCGCTGACCGCCGCCGTGCCGCGTTGATATATATCGCAAGAGCGAGCGGCACCACTTTCGCCCTGCGAGGGACGCAGACAGCCAGCTCTGATCTATGGCCATAATGAAATTAGACAAAGGACCGTGATATATACGAGCGTCGTATTACGGCCGACAGTTATGCGGTGTATATTTAATAATCAGAAGGAAAATATACGGAACTGCCAACCATAGCTGCATTGCTGACCGTTGGGGGCATTGTTTAAATTCTTAACTTCTATATGAGTAAGTTATAAATGTTGGCTGTGTACCAATATTGTTTGTCTATACGTTTACAAATTATCTTTACAATTTCATATTCATAGCTTAATAAATATTGTGTTTTGAATTTAAATATGCAAAATATACGGAAATAGTGTTGAATTTTATCAAAAAGATATAGACCCATGTTTAAATATTGTTGATAAATTGAATATGGTTAAGCACTTTTAAGTTATTGCAACAATATCGAGAGGGTTGGGCTGTTTTTCATTATTTTATTCTATTGGGCCTTCAATATCAATATGGACACAATATGGAAATTTTAATGTTACTTAAGCTAATAAAATACAACAAGATATTATAAAGCCTCACATTTCTTAATATTGTAATTAAATTAATAGATTTTTCTATAAAATTATACTCATGCAGTTTGTTCAACATTTTTTGTCTTTGAATACTGCTGACCACAATCTAATATCAAATGTTCTCCACTTCCAATTGATTCACCACACCTGCATACGTTCGAAGATGAAATTCCTCAAGTGTTAATTTATTTAATTCCACTGTAAGTCTTCTATCCTTCAATTTGAAATTTTCTTGCCACATTATGATACTCACTGTTGGATTCCATATTCTATAATATGTCCGTCTTATCTCCTTTGGATCGGTCCATTCTTTTTAGAGACGGGCTATTTTCAAAACATATTATAATCTATATTTTCAAGAAAAAGTAAATATAGCTATTGCTTTTTATCATGTTGTTCGAGATGTAGATTTGAATTCCGGACGCTATAAGCACCTTGATATGATATTTTCAATAACAAATACAATCATATTACAATAAATAAATAGAACAGAATATAAACCTTTTCCAGTCGCGCATTGCAAAAATAGTACGTATTTTGTCGCCAGCGGCATTCTAGTGTGAAGGGCTAAAATAATTTCTAGTTTAAGATTAAAATAATCAGGCCAATTGATAAGTTATTCGAGATACACTTGTATATAATTCATCATTTCCTTATCGTTATTATTTTTGATTCCTTTTCAAATATGTATTTATGGCTTATTATTATCACGTTTCTTTAACAAGCTGACCAAATATACCTTTTCCGCGTAGTAGTTATAAAGAAGCCTTACTTTGTATGTTACCTTCATCCAGCAAAATCAATATGTTCAATCAATCAAAACATAATGGTCTATAGCTAATTCAATAATAATTATACGTGCTCCTTTGAAACAAAAATAATCACTATGTTCAATATGCATCTTAACAAACTTAAAAATAATCATTGTGGCTATAACAGTGTTAGTGAGATAACTGATATAATACATTCTATATTTTATTACATTCTAAATTTAATTCACACTTTGCTGGATGTTTTTTAATAGCTATCACAAAAATTTTAGCTAATAGCTTCTAAAGAAAAAGGTATGTGCAGAAAACTAACTAGATAGACTTTATATTGGACACGGTAGTTCACAAGAAAGAGCAATTTTTACTTGAAAACAAATATTGCTCTCTATATTTCTAAGTAAAAGCCTATGTCACAACTGCTTGACATCAGGCTGTTCGAAACAAGTAATGACCCTGTAACTCTCCAATAAAGCCAATAGTTTTAAGCACTAAGCCACGGAAAAGCCCAGGTGTAAAAATATTACTGAAATTATTGAAAGTACTATAACTTTCTTGAATAACTTATTCTTTATAACTATTGTAATGGTAATAGATTACGTTATTAAATATACTGCACCATAAAGACATCAAACAAAATCATATCTCCTTGCAAGCCCGGCTCTATTGTCACCAATAAATAACTGTTATATGAACATTTGTTTAAACGCGTACACCCTATTCTTCCAATTGTGTACCCACATCGCTATTTGTAACAATGCTCTTCTGTTCCGTATAATACGATTGCATGATCTAAGGGTGTTTCATATGCGCACATATGAGAGTTGTGTTCCGCCGAAGAACCAAAGAGCGCAAAGGGCGCCGAACCCGAAACGACGTTCTGCGGATCATTTCATGTGATTGAAAATTTCAGTTCGCTTTTATTCATCTTCCGTAATCACTGAAAAGCATTTAATTTGAAAGCTTTATGGCGTTTTAAAAGGGTGCACCGTTCATACACGTGTGATTGATGCGAGCATATATGGATTTACGTAATGACATGTTGCCTCACTAATGGTATTGGGTCGCTCGATGAATACTCTCTTCTATTGATACATTTATGAATATCGGACGTACAATTAGCATTGCTGGTGTATAAGTAATTAAAAAGATATCTGTAGTTGATAGCTTAGAACTTATGATATTGCCTGCATGGTGTAATTATATACCGAAATATAAAGTCATTAATGAAACACATGAAACTAAAAAATGTCTATATAAATATATTTATATATTTACATATACAGATTTATACAGATTTATAAATATATTTATATATAATTTATCTGTATATATATATTTACCATTATTATGATGATGTCCTAATGTTCTGGCATCAAAATCAAATAAATATGTTATTGATTCTGATTAACGACAATCGCAAAAGATTGAGTAGAACTGCTCAGATTTTCGTACAGCTCCTTATTCCAAAATTTATATATTGCATTAAAAAAGATGATAAGAATTCATATAGAAAGTTAAAGATAGAATGATCACATTATATTACAAAAATGTCCTATATAACGTATCACTAAATAAAGCAGTAGGAATACGTAAATGATCGACTTAATGCATAAATATTTGATTTGTATATAATCTATCTATTCTTACTCACAATTATAAAGATTTTTCTATATAAAATTTTTATTCAAAATGCAAAGCACTTAGACGCCATATTCGTACAACTTAGATAACAATTATGTAACAACTATTTAGAATTTAGTTTGAGATTTACATTAACCCTCCGTCGGTCGGATATTTTTTCACCTTCGAACGGTCGGAGTGGTCTGGCTAGACCACCATTCATTTTACATGCATTTATATGGGATAAATGAGTTTTTACTACTAATATTAACGATTATTAGTAGATTTTTTCTTTTTTTACCGTCTTTTGCATGTGTTGAGCTTGCTTATAATAAAAAAATATATATTATATTATATTATATTATATAAAAAAATCTAAGAATATAAAAAAATCGTTGCTTTTTTATTATTTTTATTTTTCTGTTTTATATCAATGAAAAACAATATTTATTCTTTTTCGGCTCCTTCGAAATGAATGTGAAATTCAAATGAAAACGAAATGAGGTACGTTGCCTTTGAAATGAGCTGTAAAATTCAAGTTGAAAATATAATTTCACTACAGGTTTGCCAAAAAAAATTCGAACGCAGTACGGGTAGAAAAATTATTGATAATGTGCGCATTACTCATCCGATTTTCAATGTTTGCGATGACCAATAAGTTTGGTAGGTTTTCAAGGAACTCTCGTCGTGAAAATACTAACATTCATGTTACAACACATAGCAAAGAATATATAAAATGCAGTTTGAATAGAAAATACCAGAAACAAGACAAAATACTGGTTTACGTATATCAAAAAGCGTATATTTCATACAAAATGTATGGGTGATCTAGACAGACCCCTCCGACCGTTCGAAGTATAAAAAAGTTAATATCCTTATAATTATCCTTCTGTACATTTTTTTGTCCTGATTTCTTTATTGATCGACAGCTAATGAAATTTTAGGAAAAGTCGAAAAATTTCAAGTCGATAAGATTACTAGAAGTATTTTTTTTTAATTGAAGTCAAAAAAAAGTCTGGCCAACCACGCCGACCGACGGAGGGTTAATTTAGTTATTAATTGAAAATTCTACTACAAATAAAAATACATTTAAAATTAAATAATAATCTCAAACAACAACGAATGTGCTTAACCTACTTCTATTAACTTAGTTAATAAAATTATTAAATTCGGATGCTAAAAATTGAGATAGAACTGTTCATAAAGATACAGCCTTTATTGGTTATACCCACTTGGTCTTTTCTGATTTGAGAATAATTTTGTAATATCGTATTTGTTTATTATTTCTTCAATATTTATCAAATAAACTTCATACTACCCTTTCTGTCAAACCGGTACGAATAAGGAATTTGCTACAAAAGGCTTTTAATTAAGCCAAAAATATTGACCTTTAACGAACGAGCGTATTATCTAATATTATGTCCAGTATGTCGACGGATTTTTAAGAAGATGAGTTCTTCATTTCCAAAGCTAGAGAAGTTGCATGATTAATATTGGTTTATTGCATATGAATAGAATGGAATTTGTCTAATATTGTGATTTGCAATGTCGCAAGTATAATGGCATTCGTTCTTTAAGAGTTGATAAATTTTTTACAAGATTTAAGAATTGAGATAGAACGTTCATCACACTCGTTATTGGTTATACACACTTGGTCTTTTCTGTTTTGAGAAAATCTTTGGAATAATGTATTTGTTTATAATCTCTTCGTATTTATCAAATAAATTTCATACCATCATAATTCAAAAATATTGATTTTTAACGAACGAGCGCATTACCTAAACACTATGCCCAGAAAGTCAATAATTTTGTATGAAGGTAGCTTCTTTATTTCCAAAGTTAGAGATTTGAATAAAACGGAACTCGTCTAATATTGCAATTTACACTATTTCGAGTATGGTGGAATTTTCTCTTTAATGGTTAAAATTTTACAAAAAACTCACATTCTATTTTTTATTTCGAAAAGTCTAACTGTACCAGATGATGCTCTTTAAGGGTTAAAATTTTACAAAAAACTTACATTCTACTTTTTATTTCAATAAGTCCAACGGCACCAGATGATGCAATTTATAATTATCAGACAAACTATAGCCGGCGTCTTTTGTACAATTTATTTAAAAATATTACTGACGAAGTACACATTGGTTTGGTAGTCATCAAATCAATCTCGTATGATGTAATATGATCATCCTCCTTGCCTACATCCGTCGTCCAGTTCGAACCCGGCCAGACATTCAGCGTTTGCGATATATTCGCATACTCCAGTACCCAGTGCCCAGTACGGTTGTGTACATGTGAGTGCGGTGGAGGTTCCTAATGAAACATTTCAACTCGATACGCTCCGGCGTCCATTTGATCTGTTTAATTTGATATCTGCTGACCATACATATATATGGACGGCGAGAAGAGAGGGATGCGCCGCTATATTGCCGAAGGGAGGAATTGCGTACAAATATACAGATATACAGAGGAATCTATATTACAGAACCGGAGGTCATAGGAAAAGATATTGAGGAAACATGACTTTATCCAGGAGCAAAATCTTTGGATAATTGAATTTATATAATTACACATTTGTGCAAAGTGATACAAAATTCATTTCATTATTAAGAAAGTCAATGCAATAACATACATGCTATACATAAACCATTTTATTTTTTCAATTCAAAACTGCAACTTCTCTGCATTCAAACATTTTATAAACCAATTTCAGTTGAATTTCGTTGACGGTTTTGATAGATTACTTTTACAATATTCGAACTTTAGCCTTCAGATTTATTTATAAAATTAATTTTATATAAATATTTATTATTTAAGAATATTAACTCTTTTATTTTTTTATTAATTACAATCTGTCTTTACACAATAAAAAAGACATTCAATAATTTTTAGGGTACATGAACATTTAACATCTATTCTAAAAGGTTACTCAGTAACCTTTTCAACTTTGAAAAATAAATAAATTTAAATTGCTGCCATTTAAATGAAATTTGTCAGATAAAATTGTGACAAAAATGAAACTAATGGATATTCATCTTATTTTTTACACCTAGGATTTTAATCGTCATAATCCACAAAAAGTTTATTTTTTACAGTCGCCCATTATACATGGTGTTCCAGAATTTAATGTTAGGCCAAAACGTGGTGATAATATTGATCTTAACTGTCTTGAAAAAAATATTTTAAGTAGTTTGGAAATTATGAGCTTTAAAGTGCAACCTAGAGCTTTGGTAAAATTATGATAATTTGTCGGTTAATGTGGTTAATTTTTATTAATTTTATTCATTTAAACTTTGGGACCGTAACCTTGATTAACATTTCTAAGGCTAGAGTAGAAAATGCAAACACAATTGACCCAAGTTTTCAAGAAATAAAACTTTTTGTTTAACTATGAATTTAAATTTATTAAAATCGATCGACTTTGAAGGGCTCTCATTTAAAGAAATTATCCTTAATTCTTGTTGTTATTATAACTTTAAATATTGAAAAACTTTAAAAGCGATTTAAGTATCATTTTGTTGATATTCAAATTACTGTTAAGATGCATTCCGTGTAATAGTGCACAGTAGATAAAAAAAATAATAGAAGATAAAATCTTAAACTTTATCTGAATACAACTTTTTCAAGGATCATCAAATGAACATATAATACAATCGGTATGCAATTAAAATATTTGTCATATTTTTTTGATTGCTATTTACAGTAACTTATTTTGGTTTCACTATATTTGCAAGTTAATATATGTTAACTTGAGTATTACTAATATTAGGTTAAAACTTATAAATGAATTTATTGAATAAATTTGTCAACATTTTTACTTTCAATTGATAGAGAACTCATTATTTAATGCTTTTTGATTTTAATATTATATTTAACTAATTTTCACGATTTTTATATTTCACTAATTTTACTGTTCGACAGAATTCTTGACATTTTTTTCAAGAAATGTGGATTATAAAATTATTCTAGATAATTTCGAATGATATATTTAGTTAAATTTCAAAGAACATAATTTTTATAAGGTATATTTTTGATATATTCTATCTATCAGTATTATATCAATTAGTACCATAATCAATATTTTTCTAACTAAACAAATATAAATATATAAATTGTAGAATCAACATTCGAAATATTCCTTGAATTTACCGTCAATATTGATGATAATAATAAAAAAAACTATCTATAAAAATTTGATTATCTGATTTCATTATCTGATTTCTGGCCCAAGCACATATGTTTTTAAACAGAGTTAAAAGTGTATAACACTGTCTATTTTCTTGAGAGTATTTTTTAAATCATACTTATTATTATCAATGACAAGTACTAAAACAGTTAAACTTCATCTATTTCAAAATATAAAATATTTTTTCATTAATGCTGATACTATTTTTCACCGCCTCTATATTTCATTTGGCACCACCACCCTGCAATAACGTTGCAAAAATTCTGATAAATAATTACATCTCCCAATTCCTCTCCGGGAAATTATAAATGAGCAGTTATAAATAAAATCCTGTCTAGATCTGCAACAATAAAATAAAATGACTTGCCGCCCATTTCCACCCTCCAACGAGAGCGACAGGGAGCGAAGAGTGAATCAAGGAAGGATACGCGCCCCGTCTCGCTTTCGCTAATGAACAAGGGTCGAATTGGAATACGTATAACTAATGATTTAAATAGTAAAGCAAAAACTTGATTTGATAAATTTAATATATTCTAATGTTTCTTCATTTTTCATTTCATTTTATACAATTTTGTCATTCATTGCTATGTTATTTTAATCAAATACTTTCATTATTTATTATTTAATTAGTTTATTGTAATGTATTATATTTAATGTATTGGTTTTTGAGTAATTTTATATATAGGGTAGGGCGAAACATAAAGGTCGAATTTGATTTTAAGTAATTATACAGTCTGAATCTAATGAACTACATCACACATATCACGTATCAAGCGAACAACTGTTGAATTACGTTTACTAAAATTTCCAAGTACAAATATGTCTTTTAACTATTTTTCTAAAATTTGTCATCTACTACTCCCGCCCCTCCCCTAAAAGGACAGCCATCGAGCAAATAAATACAATATATTTTTCTTATATTTAAAAGAATTTTACAAAATAATAGATAAATTATCTAAACAGTGCAATAAAAAAATTTCATTGGCACATTTATACAAAGATTACACCGTATATAACAATGATCTGGTACTTCAGCAGAAATATTCATTAACTAAGTTGGAATAACTATTAATAATAATAAGCTATTAATTTCTTTAACTTAATTTATTTCTTTATTAATTATCTTTTAATATTTAAACTTTTTGGATATTTATCTACTCTTTTAGGTTTCATATTATATTGCTTCTACCATTTGAATTTCTAATATATTATTTAAAATATTATCTACGCTGCGGGTTATATTTCTTTTTTGTATATTATACTATTTATATTTATGTTATTTATACTATTGATACAAAGTACGACTATGTACAAATAAGGTTCCAAAATATAATTTCCACATCTTCTTAAATAGTCATGATTATCAATTCATTCAAACTTAAATATTGTCAAATATATGCTTATAATATATTCTTATATTTCCAAAAACATCAAATTAATTAACTCATCAATATTTTTTATATAAATTATCGAAATGCTAATGGCCGAATACAAAAAACATACATTACTAGCACAATCTGAAAACAAACCGGAAAATCAAAAACCAATACATAATTCTGGAAAAACAATTTTCGTCACTTTTCCATGTTTTGGCAATACTTTGAATTATCTATTAAAAAGACTCTGGACAACACAATATACTTATTATTTAAAACCGTCATTATAACAATTAATTTTACAATAATAACTAATACTAATAATTACAAATAATTTAACAATAATACATTGACGATAAAAAAAATGTAGTATGCAAAATTACATGTATCGATTGTGATTTTTTATACATTGGAGAGATGTGTTAAAATTTAGGAAATAAGAATATGCAAAATAAATACGGAAAAGCTTATGATGAAAACTCCAAAAACTCCAAAAATTCATAACCGTAGATTTTATTCTGATAAACTCCAAAAATATAAACTGTTGCGTTTCGCAACATTTGCAATTTTTATCTATAATATTTATTACTTACCTATGTTTTCCCAGTTTGGCACTGTATCCATCTCTCCCTCTTTGTTTTATATATGGGCTTATCTTTCGCAGAGTCGAATACTGTAATTAAAATTGTCATCCGGCATTTTCTAAATGTGGAGCGGAGATATTTATCTTTATTTATTTATTTTGCCGCGTAAATTATCGCGAGAGATAGAATGGAAAATTCGTTTGTATTATATCGCTCTAGAATACTAAAATTTAAATATATATGCAAATCGCTTTGATAGTCATGAACGGTATTTTCAAACTTTAAATTAAATGCAGCATGGATTACCTCGACCGTTTTCTTAATGAAAAATAAAATCATAAAATGTTAACAATACTTTACTCCATTGTTTCTTTGAAACGCTAGATATCATTTAAGAAATTAGCTTTATATTAGTTTCAAAGTATTTAACCTAATAAAATGCAATTCAACTAATGATATTCGGGAACAAATTTCACTTAACTTTTTGAAGTCAGCTTGTAATTTATAAGGCGATAAAGAAAAATAGTTATTAATTTTGAATTCAACATAAATTCTTTTAGTCTTACTTTTCTAAGACGCAGGAATGTTTTTATATTATTAATAGGAATAGTCCTATGTCCATGTAAATGAAATTTCAATTTCATAAATAAGGTAGGAAAGGGCACAAAGGTTCAATTTGGCTTTGAAAACCGAACTAATTATATCACAACAAATAACACATATCATACGAACAATATTCTGACTATATTCAATAAAATTCCCAGCTAATTTTGATTATTATTGTAGAAATACTTTTTTTGCTGTTTTTCACAAATTTGTTACCTGGAACTTTTTATCCCATAGGCTTGGTGAACTGGTAAGGCCAGGGCGCAAACAGATAGGTTAATAGCTATATTCAACTAATGCAAAATATAAATTTCATCGATACATTTTTACAGAGATAACACTGTTTATAACTTTGATCTGGTATTTGGTCAGACGTATTTATCAACAGAGTTGGAATAACTTTTTTAGTCAATTTATCTTTTGTAAAATTGCCTCATTTGATTAAATTTACTTTTTCATTTGCTACTTCTTTCCCACCCAGGTAAGCTTTTATAGAGGTTATATAAAATAGCGGTTGAATCTAACGTAAAATTGAAAATATATCTTGTAAAAAAATTAAATAAATTGTATACTTGAAAAACATATTAAGGTCTAGTAAACTAAACAACTAAAAAAACGAATAACGAAAGAAAATACTTTTGTTATGGATATTCAAACATTGCCGTTTTTATCCTGATAGCAACCTCCAATTAATTGGATGTGAACATACAAAAAAACTTAGTTTCTAGTTTCTCCAAATCGAGGTTTTAGCTACCTTTAATTTTTATTAGTACAATACCAATTGTTGTGCACTCATATTAATTAATAATATTATATATTAATAATGGATTTCACACTTCGGCATTTTGATATTGCTAAGCATGATTCTCAAAAAATTTTACTGTTTATAACTATTTTACCAAAATTTTACAATTTCTTTTGCATGCCTTTAATTGTTACTGATAAGGTACCCAAATCGAGATATATGCTCGTCTTCCAAAATGTTGTGTTTTAAAAACTTTATGGTGTAACATCCTCAATTCGCAATTCTCACCCAACAGTTCAACGGCTCAGGTGTCGGCGGTGAAACGTACGCCCTAAAACTCTCCAAAGTCTAAGAACTCAACAGGAAGACCCTTTGACCGGCACTTTCGGCAACTTCTAGCGGCGAGATGCAAACACCGGACATTCAGAGATCAAAGGAAACTTATGCTCTGGGCTTTTAGCCCCGCACTGAATTCAAAGTCCACATCCAGTGGACTCAAGATTCACAATTTCCCGGCTGATTAAGTCCGAGTTAAAATTATCCGCCTGCGGTAGGTGTGGTAGGCGGGTTTTGTAAAGTGCATGAGTTTGTAAGGAGAATGTGCTGTTTTTGAAGGTTTTAATTGAGTGCGAGATTTTGAGGAAAATTAATACGAAGGGAGAATTGAAGATGTCTGAAAAGATAAGTTATGAAGTTTATTCTTTATTGAATATAAAGATTTTGTATGATGAACTCTATTTCAAATGGAATCACACATACGGGCAATATAGACTAGACCAAAATCAGATAGACCGGAACATTAAATTATATTGGTATATTAAATTACTATAGTTTTTTAAAAAATTTAGTCTGTATAATCAATTTCTAAGAAATGAATTTAAAATTAATTTTGAGTAAAAAAGATAATTAAATTTGGATGATAAAGTGAAAAATATAAAAATGGAAATACTTTGTATATCTACATCTGTTGATAGATTCATCATATGCTGCACTTTGGCTGATGAAAGAGTATATAGAAGTAGAAGTCAAGTAATCTCTTGAATTTAAGTGATTCTAAAAATATTTCATGACCTCTTACATATGACATCGATCAATTTGTGAACCATTTAACCAGTTAACTGTGTCGCGCACATCGACATTGTGCATAGTTTTGCGTCGTCCGAATCGAGCTCATGACGAGTATATTCGTCAACCATAGATTTGCACTATCGCTATAAGTTAGACAAAAATATGGGTTTATTTAACAAAATAACGGCACATTCAGATATCTATGACTACAAGAAAATTATTTGATTCGTATTTTTTTTATTTTCAATAGTTCTCAGAATACCATATAAGCTATTTGGCCTAATTTATTCCCTCACACACGAGAAATTATAGTACTCGAGTTCAATGCATTAGTAGTTGTCACTTTAATGAATGATATACCAATTCTTTTAATTTATCCAAAGATGTGGTAATGTTAATAGTCTTGAATATTTTCTATGGAAAACTTCTTTTCCAGTCTTCTTGAGACTGGAACTGAGTACTATGAAATTTGGATGGTCTTCTAGTTTTAGTAAATGTTTAACCCTTATTATTTAACACTATGCCTAAAAATTCGATGTTGAGATCGCCGTGTAAGGCATTATTGGTGACAAAGGAGTGTTTGATTTGCTTGGATAGTTTTTCTATACCATAAGTCCATATAGGTTTTCATTTTCTAGGGATAGTTTTCTACTTACATCCTAAAGCCAGTTTAACACTGTTGTTCTAATTTTAATAATTTGCTGGGCAATAATTTATTTCAATAAAAATATATGCATTTAACTTATTGACCATTCATGAATTCTCTACATAAGTGCTCACGTGCAAATTCCCACGCTTCATACTTCTAACAAATATTTGTTATACTACATATGCTTCTAACAAATATATGTTATATAAGAGAAACAGTATGTGTTATGATATAATGAAGTCGTTCATAATTTTGAGCTAATATATTTTTGTTTCATTTTACTTTATTTCAGCGGTCAGAAATATAATAATAAAGTGTATTAGCTAACTGTACACTAAATAATAAGAATGTATTACTTAGGATCATCCGGTGATATGTCTTAGTTAAATTGCGCGTAATCCAATGGCCATATCCTTTTCAGTCTTCTATTGTTTTACGGTAGTAAGAAGTAAGATGTCTGAGACTGTTGAATTTGGGTGGGTTTCTATGACTTAAGGCTTTCTCTTGATCGTTTTCCATTTGCTAGCTGCGAACATTTTCAAGCCTTTGTATATTGTGAAAATTGTGAAATAGCATGGTGCGTTAACAATTGATCTTAAAACTTTGGTTTGAGTTTTTTCAATGCAATATTTGATGTTGATGCTGTATCCCATAACTCTACTTCATATACATCCATATTGGTTCCAACAAAACCTTAAACATACAGAACATTTTAATTCATTCCATAAGCTTCATTGACCTACCCTGGCGTCGTTTCTGCAATTATTAAACCTTCGTCTAAAAAACATGACATATATCTCAGTCGGAGGGAGAAGTGTTACCTGCAGCACCTCGACACTTTTAAAACTATCTCGTTCGGTTCTTAATCCCGGCGCTTTCGGCCGCAAGAAATAGTGAAGGCGGCAGTGTATAAGCTCGCAGCCATCTTTGCCAGTATCTGAAACTTGGCCGCCATTAATCTAATCTGTGAGATGCAGTGGTCATAAATTATGTCGCACTTTCGCGAAACTTGCGCGAGCCCAGACAGTTCCCTCACGTGTATATGCAGCGTGCATCGTCCTGTACCGGGAACTTACTTGTCACGAGGGTTGGGGAAAGGGATGGTAAATTTATAATTTTGACATCTTTGCAATTTTGTCATTTTCTAAAACTGCTTCTAATTTATGGAATTGAACCCCGCGTCAAAATCATGCTAGTCGTCTGGGTGGAAAATCGAATATTCCACTTGCCAATTGAAATTGTAGGTACCAGAATTTGACGTATCAACATATATTTAATTTTGGCTATAACACATAATGATTTACTCAAATATCTGTGCGAATTACACAATTTTTAAAAATTGTTTCATTTAGCAACTAGTTATCTAAACAAAAAACTTAAGCATTTAAGAATTATGTCTATAAAAATGCTAAATTATTCATAGACCAATGTTTTTCAAATGAGTGAGATGTGAGGTGATGGTAACATCCCGGGGATGTTAATTCATCTAACTTTTTTTTACTAAACTATGAGTCTTCTCCAATAAATAAATGTTTTTATTAACTTCCTTCCCGTAGGGTAAGTTATTGTGATGGGCCGAAAATAGTAATTGAAAATGTTTACATCGCTCGACGTTTTGAAGGTTTCTGAACATTTGAATGGTTTAAAAGACATTCGATTCCTATTGATAGGGAGATGAGCTGATTAGTTTTTGGCAAAGGCAAGTCCAACATTTACAGAGATAAAGAGCAAAAAATGAAGAAAATAAAAATCGAGTTTTTGAGAAAACGGAGCATCCGACTTGAATGATCTAAAAAACATTCAATTAGTAATGATTGGGAGAAGTGTTTATTAGTTTTTGGCAAAGGCAGGCCCAGCCGTTTCGAAGATACGGAGCTAAATGTGTAAAAAATGAGTTTTTGAGAGAACTAAGCGTCCGATTTAAATGATTCAAAGAACTTTCTGCTTGTCTTAGCATAATAATTGATTTTGGAAAAAAAAATTTGTTACAACTTACAATTTAAAAAAAATTAAATGTTCTCAAATAGGTCATAAATACTAACCAAAAACTAACCACATATAACCGTCAATATTAATCATTTTTTTTTTTGAATAATTTAAATAGGTTTATCCGTTCTCTTAAAAGGTGACAATTTTAGCACTTTTTGCTTCATATTTACAAAGCGGCTGGACCTATCTCCGCCTAAAACTAATCAGCACGTCTCCTCATCAATAAGAATCGAAAGTTTTTTGAACCATACAAATTCGTTAATCCGTACGCCCAAAACCGTCGACAAAAAATTATTTTTGCACATACACACACATATTTTTTCTGATATATGCCTAAATGTTCAGAAACCTCTAAAACGTAAAAATATGCTAATGAACCCTTCGGGAAGTTAATAAGAATATTTCTGAATTTCGAAATTCGAAACAATCCCGAAGTCACGAAAAACCTAGATTGCAATTTTTTTTCTAGCTAAATCAGAGATGGAAGGTAGAAAATCAGGTGATATAGTTACCTTACTAAAGATGTCAATATTTAACCATTTTTAAAGTTTCAATCTAAATATATAAAGATGGCTTTATAGGTAATTCAAAGGTTACATTACATTGTAAAATTAATATCCATCTGTTTCTGAGATAACAAAAATATACATACAAAATTAATTAATGTATCAAGAAGAAAGTATAACTGAAGATATCAATTCAGTTGATAATGCATGCAAAACTCTGAATATGGGCTTATATCTTTAAACATAGCTTATTTTTATAATCTACTTGAATTACTATTTCATTAACATGATGCATCTAATAATTGATTTATTATTTTACCATATGATTGTTTAGGCAGCAACCCAATAGTTGTTCTTTCCAGTTATTGTATATTTTTAATATACTTAATAGTATTTTTGCCGTATTATTATTTTGCAGCAATGCTCTCGAACAATTTTAACTTGTTCTTATGTTTTACATCTGAAATCTTTAATGAAAATCTGCTTGATATAAAGCTGGTATACTATCAACTAATGGTTGTAAATCTATGTTGAATATAGTTACAAAAATATTAAAGTGGGTTTAAGATTTTTGTAAACTAATTAGTAATTAAAATAAGTATTTTATTTCTTTTTTTTTCAACTCTCCAACTATGTCCAAAAAAATTTTAGATAATAGAATATTTGATCTTCTGCAGTAATTCAGATGAATTCCAAGAAAATTTAGAGGGTGTTTATTATTCTATTTTTGTGTATTTAATTATTGCATTGTATTAAACAATAGAGATACACTTTAAAAAATATATTTTGTAGTAGTAGTATTTCAAATAAAAATATGAATCTAAATTTTACTAAATAAAAGTTGGCAATTTGCTTCCAAATCATGTTTGTCAACCCTTATTTATGATTGTATATGGTTACGGTTCTGACTTTAGCGCTCTACGTGAGCTAGTTTATTACAACGGTCTTTCTAAAGATAACATTTTGCAAGCGCTGCCTTCTAGATTTACTTACAAGTGAGAAAATATAACTTCAAGTTATAACTGCCAAGAAATACTTGTGCATATAGCATCTTTTGTATGGCATACCTGTACTAAATTGAGTCCAAATATATTTGCAGTAGTAATGGAAAGTTGTCATTTAAAAATGTTTACTGTAACATCTATAATTATATCCCCTATATATATATATATATATATATATATATATATATATATATATATATATTATATACATACACTTATATGCTCATCTTTTTTTCTGCTGAAAATATAGTTTATAAAATATTTTTTAAGTAGTTTCAATTTCTTGTTCGAGGTAAATTTTAATTTTAAATCTATTACTTTAGATTAAAAAAAAAATTTTTTAATTTGTCATTTCAAAAAATATTTAATAAACCATCGTTTTTACCGATTATTTACTCGCCTTTGTGAGAATACCAATCTAAATCTCATTTTAATATTTTCTTATTTGAATAAAAGCTCCATCCGCGAAATTACTTCATAAGGCTTTTAAGTAAATTGCTTAAGATGTATAAGCTAACGGGTTATGCGAAGATTTAACGATTATATGCCATGGGCCGTTTTCGTTTTTGGGGTAAGAGGGATTTCGCTTGTACAATAGCAACGCGATAAGCGGTTTAATGTGATAGATTTATATAATAAATGACTTCACTTTCAAAAGGCATTTATATTGGTCCAAAACTTCCGTCTCGAATATTTCAATTGATTAATATACGGCGTTTGAGCTGATCGACTACAAACGATATCAAGAGAATGAATACTTTGGATAAAATACATAATTTGCATAATAAAAAGAAACTATCGTCATATGGTTTTTTGTCGTACGCCATTTCTATTTACAAATAAAACCAACTAATAATTTTAAATAAGCAGTTATAGTCATAATAGCAGTTATAGGCATAATTTTGCAAAATTTTACTGATCCTGCCAAGCCTCCAATATGTCATTAGAATAAATAACTACATTTAAGAGTTCCATGTCAAATGAAAGACTGAAGTCAAATTAAAGAATTGTTTTATTATTTTAAGTTAAATTATGACTTACTGACATTTTCATTAATTACCATTATTATTTCCAAACTAATTAAAAGTTGTGCTAGTGAAAATATTAGCAAATTCCGATACTTTCTAACATTGGTAGCAAATTCTACATGTTTATGAAAATATGCATTCAGCAAAAGGACTAATTGTGAAATTAGACTATATTTCATTGCCTTTTCTTATTTTACTGTTGCGCGCAAAATTGCAAGGTGCATCATTTTTAAAAACACTACTTATATTTTTTAAATTTAAATTTAAAGCAAGGTTTTGCCTAAAAACATACCAAGTAAACAGAATAAAAACTTACTGATATATTCTAAACTTTAAATTATTTTAGTTGTACAATGTTAGAATGAAAAATATGGATTTAAATTCTGGATTTGCAATAGACACAAGCCAAGCCAAAGAAGCTTTCTGGTACCTTAGTAATAAAATTCAGGATCGCTTAAAATATATCATCAGTAAAAGAGATAATTACAAGCAATAGTCCTCGCCATTACCAAAAGCCAAATTGCTAAACCGAAGAAATCGTAAAACACCTGCTTCGGAAGATTTAAAATAAAATTGCTTATAGATATATCTCACAGGTTAAAATCTGCAGCACATTTCTATCAGTAAACGTTAAATCAAAAATCATGAAAAATGAATTCTGTAAATGTGGACGAAATATACTCAAATTATCTTCTTATGCGTATGCTACGTACGACTATCAAGCTAAAGACCATTATTATTATTATTCCTAACGGAAAGTCAGGACCAGGAATCACTCAATGAAATAAACCAAAAGTCGTATACTAGACCAATGAAATGGCTAGATTATGTTACGTTTCAGTTTTCATACAAAATGCTACTAAATACTATCAAAAAGCCATGTATTTGCTTTGCTATCAGGCGTTTTACACAAAAAATGCAACTTCACTCTTATGTTATTATGCCACATCACAATGATGCTGCTAAGATGACATTGATTTTCTTTGCATTTGTGCGTTTTCTAGGTTAGGTTCTCTATCTAGAACGCCTGACTGCACAACAATCACATAGGATTTTGACAGTTTTTAGTAGCATTTTGTATGAAAACTGCTACATATTATAGCCTTCCATAACATTGGTCTTTTTTACAGCTGTTTGGACCCTTTATCGTGCCTTTCTTTTAAAACTTACATATACAGCAGCCTCATCAAATGAAGGCTTAGTTCCAAGATCCAAAAAGATTTACATAGACCAATAGATCTAACAATAAGAATTATTTTTGAAAGTATTTTAAAACACTAAATTTTTATTTTATACATATATAGAAATTTTTTAATCTATATACATGAACATTTAATTATACTGTAGATCTATGTGCGCCAATAGCCTGAACTTTATATCTGATCTGTTAGATATCTTTGAATAAAATAAAACCACATAATAAAATTGATTTTTTAAAAAAATTCAAAATATGAATTAAACCAACAAATTTTTGCATAAGTATCCTCCATATCAAAACATTTACTATTTCAATTACCAACCTGGATCTCAATCATTTGCCACCGCAGTCGTAACTGCCCTTCCGGCATCCAATAATTATTTCAGCTGCGCCGTGTACGTGTGCACGGGGACAAGACTCGACAACTTTATGACGCAATTATATTAAGATCTCCTCAGTCGTCTTAGGGGTCGGAGAAGACCTAACAGAGAGACACGGTTAAGGGAAAAAGGAAAATAAGGTTTGCATAAGATAATTTAAGTCTCGGTTGTATTGCGTTACTGAATCCAATGAATAATTAAAAAAAAACTCCGTCATGGTTTTGCTACACCCTTTGTTACGTAGGAAATGGTGAAGAGGAACAGGAGTATCGAATTTATTGGGTTCATTGATTACATGGTATTTTTAAATCTTAACATCTAATATTTTCGTTTGGTTTAACAACGTATTTTTATATTTGATATGCGATAGTGTATTTATAAATTCATGAAAATTGAATGACTGCAAGGTTGAAGGTAAATAAAAGGAATATACAAATTCATTCTGGCTTCATCAGTTCTTCCTATTATTGACTATAACAATTTATGCTCAGGAATCAAGTTTTCAGATTAGGTCGTTCATAAATTTTGGTTTGAAAGCTTAACATTTTTAATTCGATCCATGTATTGTATACTTCTATAATGTATAATTACTTCTTATTTACCTTGTCTTTAGCAAAATTTGCTTGAAGCAAATTTAATTCACATGAAATAAGTAGGGCTTTTTGTGGCTAATTGGTAAGGCTATAAGATTCAATTCAAAAGTTCCGGGTTATCAACAACCATGTTGGTCAGCATGATGTCAAGCAGTAGTAACATCAGTTCTTACTCGCTTTTTAGTAAGAGAATAGGCTTCTATTTAAAAGTTTCAGGTTTTCAACACTGCTTTCGGTCAGCCTTATGCCAAATACTAGTGACATCAAATTTCACTTACTTATTGGTGAGAGTATAGTCTTTCATTGAAAAGTTTTACACTCGTTTCGATCAGTCTGATATAAAGTAGTATTAACAGCGGCTTTTACTTGAAAATTTAGATAATAATTTGTTGACAAGTAGAATAGTTTTTTCCCGGCATTGCTGTATCAATAAAAAGTGATCAGTATTATACTTTCTAACAAGAAGTTTATTAAACAGCAACCGTTTGGTTGCCATCTATACTACAAAACCACGTAATTAAGAAGTCATCACAATAGTTCATAAGACTTGTTAAGTTCTGATTATTGTTATTGTAAAAATCATTAGATGCTTCGTTTTATTAAAAAAGAAAGTAATTTTTAGCACTTTTGCTATATCTTTCACATGAATGAACCTGTCTTTACCAAAATTAACCAGAACGTCTCCGTATCAATAGGAATCGAATGTTTTTTGAATCAATCAAATCGATTGAGAAGTGCTCCAGACAACGTCGACGAAAAGTTTCATCCATTCATCCATACATAATACATACACACATACACACAAACAAATCGATTTTTTTCAAAAGTATGCTGAAACGTTTAGGAAGCCTTGAAACAAAAATATATGCAAAAATTTTCAATTTTAATTGTTGGACGATAACTATAACTTACCCCGCGATAAGTTAATAATATGAATTAAAAATGAATTCATAACACTTGCGAATGACTATGTTATATACTTAAAGTGTAAGGCAATGTATTCTCAGGAACAAACATTTGATAAAAACGTTTAAAAAATATACAGATGAATTAATAAAAAAGTATTTTTTCTGAAGTATCACAAATACAAAAAATAAGAACATTATTATAAGTAAAGATTTGTTAGCACAGATCTGTCAATATACAATCCAGTCTTATGCTTGAGTTCATTTTCATGAATATATCTATTGCAATTTTATTTAAAAAAAATATATTTCGTACGTAAATATAAGTGCCCATCGATCTAATAACACTACTCCTTCCTCCGACGTGGGTCGTCCGTTGACAAGAGCGTGCTCGGTAACAATTACAACGTGCCAGATACCCGTGAAATGTTGCGAATAATAATAACGCCGCCATTTTACATAATGTCCCGTCATTAACATCTCAAACGACCTCGTCGCTATATTAAAACGTTTGTTCAAATATTTGACTACGTGGCGGACTTGTCACTTTGACAAATACAATTCTACACTTATAATTATTTGAACGTTAGTCTAGTGCCGGGCGCAGCGGCAGCCGATGGGGTCGCCGAGCAGCGCCCCGGGGCGGCTTTAATATAAGCGGAGGCATTTAAGATTCATAAATCCACCCTAGCCCTCGCGTTTGAGAACAGTCTTCAAGTTACTTTCGATTTATCCGATCTATAAACATATATGCATAACGAATTTTATTCATTATTTTTTACTTATTTCAATTATTCGTGACGGTAGGCTTCAACTGATTTTATTCAAATATTTGTATTCAGTATTTGATGATTAATTTATGCTACTCGAATATATTAATAGAGTAACGCGGGGCACAAAAGTCCAATTGAACTTTGATTATATTGTAAAAACCAATACATTAGTTAAGGGAAAAGGGAATCCATTATTTTATCCTTAAATGGTTGTGCTGATAGATTTTTTATGAAGTATCGATGAAACAATTTTAGATTTATGCTTGTCAAATTCTTCTACTGTTTTTTGTGTGATGAATTCAGTTGTGAGTTACAGGGTGTTTAAAATGAAGGTTAACCGAGAGAAAATTTGGTACATTTAACAGCATTTTTTTGACAAAGACAAAAATGCAAGTCAGGCAACTAAAATTGTGAATGGCGTTTATGGTTCCGATACTGTAATAGTCAATTAAGTGCAATTTTGGTTTCGTAGATTTCATTCAGAATTTTTTTTATGTTAAGAGCGCACCTTGCACAGGTAGGCCGGTTATTGAAAAAGTCTCAGAAATGATCGAAGTTGACTGGCATGCTTAAACCAATAAACTAAAATTTAAACTAAAATAATAGATTTCTCTTCCCATAAACTAAAATCAGAACAAATAACACATATCAACCAAACAGATATCTGATTATGTTCAGTAAAATTTATCATTGTAACAATATTATTATTTTTTTATATTTTTAATGTACTTGTTTTTTTATTTTTAAAAAATTTGTCACCTTTTGTTGTTTTTGCCTCAAAGGCGGGGTGAAACGGGATAGTGAAGGGGGCAAATAGATCCAATATCTTATCTTCAATTACAAAAAATTTTTGCGAAATAATAGCTACATTATTCAACCAATGCAAAATATAAATTTCATTGGTACATTTTCACAGAGATAAGACTGTATAATTTTGATCTGGTATTTAGTCAGAAATAATTATCAGCAGAGTCAGAATAACTATTTATTTAACTTACTTTTGTAAAATTGCTTGTATTAACTTAATTTACTTCTTTATATACTATTTATATCGTTTACACCTGTAACATGGTAAAAAAAACTTCTTTATTTACTATTTTCTTTGTTTACACCTTTAACAGGAAAAAGCTCAGTTGGGCTTTTTTACTCCAAATGTAAGCTTTTATAGAAGTTATATCAAATAACTGTTGAATCTAACATAAAAATAACAATAAATCTCATGAAATTTTCAAATAACGTAGACTTAAAATTATATTTATATTTTACTAAACAACAGTGTTCACAATCCAAATCAGAAACAACGAAATAAAATACTTTTGTAATGGGTTTTCAAAGATTGGTGCTTATCTCTCGATGCTGTAAGAATCAAGGTGATGGCTGGTTATTCAACTCTTTCTCTCTACTTTCAAATATTGTTTTTGAACAGTTCTAAACTTTACTTGTTTGGGTGGTGGACCTTTTTACCAGCGGGCAAATAAGATGATGCCCGATTCATATATATATATATATATATATATATATATATATATACGTATATATATATGCCTACTTATCAGATCTTGTACTATAGATAGGTAGTCTAAAAGTCATCTTTACTACAAGTAAGAGCATGAACAGTTTTGAAAAGTAAATTTGTATTAATTTATTATTTCTATAAATATAAGCTTACTTTTGTCTATATTCTGTGATCAATTCAATCTAAAATTGAATCGACGCACCCCACTGTACGAATAATTAAGTAAGTACAATGGAGGAAGTGTATAAAGCCAATTTAATCCGAGAGTTTTAAAAACATTATTGCCGAATGATTATGTATAAACTTTCTCGTCAAATAATTGCATTTGATATGCAAAGTGAATTTTATCCGTTCTGCGATACAGAAACATTCTTTCGGAAGTGTTTATTATTTGAGTAATACTCGGCTCCCGGTCGCTCTGTATTTTAAATTAAAAAGTATTTTTTGTCGTTCTTATTCTTACATTCCATTTTGGCTTTTGGAGGATGCCAAAATCGTACTTCAGATTTTTAGTTCAAATATAACAAAAAATTGTTTTCATTTCATTTATTTATTGTTAACTGGGCATATCAGACTATCGAAATTATTAAAGATTGACTTTTTTTTCAAGCCCTAAGTATTAGTTGAAATTTTTAATATGTTACATATATTGTTTAACAAGTTGATAAAATAGATATTGTAACTTATTAATAAAGTAAAAAAAACTAATATTATTTCATTGCGAAATATTCTCCGCAGTGATATTGTCAATGATTTCAATCATTTACTATATAGTAATTCATTATTTTAGCAACTAGACCATTAGTTTTAGTAGTATTTAGTATTTATTAGAATATAAAACTGTCGATAATAATATCAGGGAAAAACACACTAATGAAACTAGATGTAAGTAGTATTTTAAGGGCAAGGCAAGGCAAGGCAAGTTAATAAACTTGATTAATGACAATTGGAATTTAGCTATTTAGAAAAAAAAATTTCATGTTTGTTTCTAAATAATTATTTTCGCTTACATTAAAATACTAATCAATGCGTTTTTCAATTGTTTTTTTTTTTCAGAAACACTCATAATATCTGTAATTGAATTAATCTTAGTGCATGAACATGAGAGTTTGTATGTCCTAAAAAATCACGTTATTTTAAGGAGATTTTATGATGCAACCACTTTTCGTAGGATTGTAATATTTTAGGATTTCTGTTAAGACCAAGAACCTTCTCACCATGTAAAGGGTTGCTAAAAATTCCAAAAAAAGATTCTTCAACATATGTTATCTAATGAAAAAACATTCTGGCCCTTTCATCGCCAAAAACTAATTAGCACAATTTCCAAATGGTATCTATTTTATCCGTTTTTAATTTTTCGAAATCGGTTCACAATTTTTTGCAGAAACGTGCAGAAAGTTCTATGCTTTGTTTTGCTAAATTTAAAAAAAAACGGATTTCAAAAATCTCAAAATAAAAACAAACCAACGTGAGTCCTTATCAAGCTTCATCACATATATTTTGATTTCAATATTTTTGAAAAAATTCGGATTTTCTGGCGAAGTTAAATATATATTGTTTAAAATTATGTTTTTCTATTGATTGCAAAATTGCAGAATCGAAAGTATTAGATGTAATATTTCAACTTTGTTATTCTTTCTTATTTCAAATGAAAACATATTTCTTCCCGTCTCCATCGCAATTTTAGCATCTCTGAAAAGTTCGGGTAAGTTCTTATTATATTTGTACAGAAGACGGAAAAGTCTGGGGACCGAAGTTGGATTCATTTTATTTGTTTTATTTATTTTAATGTGGAAGGTGGCACGAACGTTTCTTCTGCTGAACGATGGAGACTCGTAAAATCTTATTTTCTCGACATTTTTTGCGTAATTTTAAATTCGTCGGAGGAGACCAGAAGCGGAATGCGAAGCGAAGGAAAAGCTCCCGGAGTAATTATTCCAAGCTAATGACGAAGAATAAACGTTGATATTCTTACGGACTTGAAGGTTTAGTTGTATCAAAAAAAAGGACATACTATCAAAATAATATCTTGACATCTTATCAAAGTATATTAGAAGGAAAGAATTAAAGTACAATATTAATTTTATATGTTTACTACATATGAACTAGCGTAGAATTTTCATTAATCAATCCTGCCTTATCATAATTTTTGTTATTTAATTATTATTATGTTAATTTTAGTAGTGTTTTTTTGTTTCTGAAATGCATCCAGAGATTAAGTGTTCTCTAAGTAATTGTAATAATATTTCTGAACAACGTGGTTTTTTAGAAAGCAATACTGCGATTAACATATCTAATTGATATATTTCGTTTAATCAAATTTTTCTAATATCGATGATTTATATTTCATTCGATGCAACAATGTGGCGGAAAGGTATTTTCACTTGTAAAAAAATTTAAAACTTTATTTACAAGTGAAACCGATATCACTATCACTTGATATCAGGCTGTTTGAGGTGGGTGGGTATTGATCATTAATCCTTGGGTTTCGAGACCTAAACTCTTAACACAGAGCCACAGAGAAGCCTCAATATAGAAGTTAGAAGTACATGTAGTCATTTCTATTATATAAATATATTTCTGTGTAATATAATACCTATTTATCAATATTATTATAGTTAAATAAAAATAATTCAATTAACTAGTGTTGAAATTGCTACAAATTATAATAGATATCAAATATTCAAATTTTGTTAAAATAAGGTACTTTTATAATAATTATAAATATATAAAATATTTTGCTATTTAGTATAAGACCAAATTATAGCCATTTTCTTTTACCATTTGGTATTTAGTCAAAATTAATCAATTTAATTTAATTGTAAGATTATTGTAAGATATTATCGGTTAAAAATTAATCAGCATTTAATATTTATTATTTGAGTAAATTAATTAAGAAATTGTCGTCACGAAAACATGTTTCAAAAAATACGTTTATTTTTATTAAATATGAATTTCTACAGAACTATCTACAGTTTTAGTCTGATTTGAGTCTTAAAGTATTATACTTTTGTATTACTTTAAATAATTTAATTATTAAATAGAAAAATCTGTTAATAAATAAAAAACTAGTGTTAATATATATCGTTTAAAAAGTTATTTTACAATTTTGTGCGCTAAAATATCTCTATTATTAACTAATAAAGATGTCTATAATATTTTCAGTAATTTTCATTAACACGTTCGCGGACAGTACAAGTTTTGGGCAAGGTACATAAATTGAGTCATTTTACTTTTAAATTGGTCGTGATAAGCAAAATTTGATTATAACTGTAGTAAGATTATCACATTTTAATCATTATATACGATGAATGCTATAGCATCCACGTCAAGTATTACGTTTCTTTTTACGCAAAGTACTTGCCTAAGCTAATTTTTCAATTAGTGACTACAGAAAAAATAAGATAATACAAAAAGGCCCAAAGAATCAGGTAATCATTATTTTGACTATATAAAATTAAATTCAAAATAATTGACTTTAAAATTTGATTGCTATAGAGTTCACGTCATACTGCATGACAATGTAAATGAATGCTATAGCATTCACGTCCGCAAACGTGTTGAGATATGACTTATCACATTGTCACATTGAAACTTGTTGTCACATGAAAACGAGAAATCTCTGGGACCCGGAAATGTTTCTTTTATTATTGATGCCATCAAAACATTGCATTGTTAATTGCAAATTTCATTTCTTAACATGCAGTAGATTAATACACTTACATCTTTAAAGGTACATGGTAAATTTATACTTTATATCAAAGCAATTTGATATTTAAAACAACATCTTTTTTTTATTTATACTATTTTTATATCACATATAAAGGGCATAATAACTAATGATAAAATTTTTGGACAAAAAATTAAATATGTTGACTGTAAAATATATATGTATATGTATAATCACAATATTCATTATTTGTTATGTTATGTACAATCTGTAAATTCTTTAATAATTTTTTATAATAATTTAGTAGTTACCTGTCAAATGGTTTATATAACAAGCACGACAACAATGTTAACTGAGTTTTCATTTTCCCTTGAACAGATTCATCTCAAGAAAAAGACTAATTATATATTTAAATATAAAAAGCAGAAAGGGTTGCGGCACGCGAAAAGTTAACATTAAAGGGGAGACAGTACGATTGCTGTGATATCCCTGTTTATTTATGAAACTTGTAATAAATATTTCGGGTTTAATTTGTTCGCTTTGGTATTTTTTCTGTTTTTTCGCTTCCGTTTCTTTTCATTCAAAATTAGAACTATAAAAACATCTCTTGCGTGAAAATTAGTTTTAACTTTATTGCCGCTAGCACCGCGAAAGGGTTTAATAACCGGACTTTTATATGGGGTGCAGTGTTTTTGCAAAGCAAAAAGGGTCTTATAATTAAAAATGTAACGATATTAATATACTCCATGGAATTAGTAGTAGTTATTTATGGCTCGTTTGAAAACTATGTACACAAATTGGGCTTATTCGTTAAGAACTTAGTGATTCCTGGGACAAATATAATGATAATTTAGAAGAATTTTTATAGTTTATATGTTAATTGAAATTGATTGATCAGTGACAACTAAGTAACAAAACCTGACAATAAAACAATGCATGGAGGCTAGAAGTAATTGTGATATTAATATATCGGTAATATACACGAAGAGGCTAAATATTTTGAGGAAATAAATAATAATCTATGAATTTTTAATCCTAAACCTTGATGAAAGAAATAATTTAAAATAGCTGAATCACACTTATTGTTAGCAAAAACTAGGTCTTGAAGATCTTGGTGAAACAAATAATACATGACTAAATGAACTTACTTGTTTAAAGGCAAGAAAGAATGACTCAAAAGTAAATAATTTTGGCTTCTGTAAATATATTTATTTTAAATAAATAAAACTGTGAATTTTTAAGTCAATAAAATTCTACATTAAGTGAATATTTTACAGCAGATTGTTGATAATATTTCATATCTACAAAGTGACAATTTTAGGGGAATAAATAAATGATCAATGAAATGAATAATCAGTAGGTCAATAATTTTATAAAAAATATTTCAATAAATTTATTTAAGATTGCAATTTTATAAATCGGTTCTATAGTATTTTGATAAAGGAAAAATAGTTTGAACTAAATGAATTTAATATAATTTAGCTTCTGTAGCTTATAATTTATGCATTTGTGGAGTAAAAACTTATGATTTTACTGGGAGCAAAACGGGGCTTAATGGCCCGTGGGTAAAACGTTCCACCACCGATATTTCAAAAAAAAAACTTAAGTTAAGAATTTTTTAATAACAATATTTGAAAGTAGAGGGAAAAAGTTGTATAACCAGACACTATGCTTGTCGTCGGAATCAAGAAATAAAAAATCGTGTTGCTTTTTGTTTTTTATGCTTGTAGCATTGTTGTTTAGTTACGAGACCTTAATCTAATTTTCAAATATACGCTAGCTAATTGTTTTATGAAAGATGTATTGTTAATTTTAAGTTAAATTCAAAGTTTTTTTTATAAGTTATATCCATGAAAGCTTACAAGTGGATGAGGTAAGAAGGACCATCTGAATCTTTACCCTGAAAAAAAATTGATGTGCACCCTGATCGTCCTTTTTCATCCCGTTCATTGGGTAGAAACACCTTGTGACAAATTTTTAAAAACGGTAAAAAAACACATTTCTACAATTAGCTGGTAGTTTTACTGAACATAGTCAGATAGTTATTTGTTTGATATGTGTTATTTGTTGTTATAATATTTTGTTCGTTTTTTTTTAAATATAATTGCTCAAAGTTAAATTGGCCTTTGTGGCCCACTTTACATTATATATTAGGTTCGTAAGACATTAGTCTATCACTTGATAAGTATAAAAAATAAGAAAAATCGTAATTTTTCAACACACCTATCTATACCTTGCTTTACGCGGTAATCGTTTAATACGTTTCCGATCTTACACGGTTTTTGAAAATAATCTTTCTCAACGAAATTAATTAATTTTGCATTTACACGAAATTATAAACTCTGAACTATTATTTACTCATATCTACAATAACATTTTAATTGTTTACTGTCAAAATACAACACTACAAAATGTATGTTACAGTTACGAACTCAATGTTTTATGATCCAAACTAATTTTGGGTGTGTATAAACTAGTTTGTTCGAAATATCAAAACCAAGAGCATCGTTATTTTTAAACTTTGTTTTTAACTAGTTTTTATATATAATTGATAGCGCAAATTTATTCAAGGTCAGCAAATAAATCATTTTTATACAAACATTATAATTAAAAAAATTAAAGTTTGGCAATGGCAAAAGAAGCAAATAAAAAACTATAAAGTAAA
>NW_020537324.1:57653277-57685272 GCF_003426905.1 Ctenocephalides felis
AACAATTTGCGTATATGACTATATAATAAATAAAAGCGACAAGATCGCTCCACCGTAAATGTGAGTGATAATAGGTGTTGAATAATATTAACAACAAATGAATTTATAGCAGTGGTGAATTAAGAACTGAAATAGTTAAATGCATTAATTATTTTATAACTATTTCAAACATTTTAAAAGTTTCTTGGCGAATTGAATCAAATATCATATCATATATCAAATAGGTACTATTTAAAAAAAAATTGAAGAGAATATGTACCAAAAAAGCAGTATGTAATGAAATTTATGTTTCAAAACAGATTTATTATTGGCCAGTATACTAAAACATCTCAAGTTATAACATTTATGTTAAGATTTATGCAAACCATATCTTGTATAGATCACGATTATATTACTTTGTCAAATGTGTCATAAAAAGGTCAGTACAAACTTGACTTTCTTATAACCAACTTACCCAGCGTTTTACATTTTTTGTGTGCTCTAACAGTCCGCAATCGCTAAATCTACGATATCTTATAAAACGCGCAACCAAAAAGTATTTCAATAATCGAGCCCAGAAAAGCAGAAAAAATCACGATTCTGTTCACAAACTTTTATGCGAGGGATTTTATGTATCACTTGCAAGACTGGTGGGACCCTTCGAATCGGGAAGATTTTGATACTCAAGGGAAAATATAAGAAAATTCTGTCACGCAGAATATAAAAGAATAAATTCGATTTATATTCAAACCGTGAATGATATCAATACAGGTACCCATATATTTCTATGCCGGCTGCATTACGACACTGAATCTAAATTGAATGTTTTTATAGAAACACATAATGACATTAGACCTCTCAAATGCGCTCACTTATTCGACGAAATGCGATATACGCACACTAATATTATTATGCATCACCATAAACAATTTTAGAAGAAAATGTATTATATAAAATAGTAGGATGCATCAAATTTGCTTCAGCACTGTTATTTGGAAAAAATTTTTGATGATGGAGATAGTAATATACTTTAGCAATGTTTTAATAAATTACAAATAGTAGCCGCTTATAAACTCAAATCTTTTGCTGGAATTGTTAATTTATTATTATCTATTCAAGTACACGTTTTTTAAAAAACATAATTGCAATTAATATTACTTGTATCATAAATAGCAATATATGCGAATACATTTTGTACAAGCCTCGGATAATTATGTATTAAATTATTTAAAAGTTATATTTATATATTTATATAGTTCAAGTTTAAGATGTAATTCTGCATTAATAAATCACTGATGAGTATGCAATAAACCTTCAGAAATAATTCAAAGAAGGTAGAGTAGGTATAATATAAAGCATAATTATATGTACTGATTAAAAAATAAAATAGCTGCTGAGTTTCATTTAAATTTAGCTCAAGAAGTATTAATTCAAAACCTGATTCTATATTTAGTCTAAAATTAGTTCTTCAGCATCTTGAAATAATAAGACGTCAATCAAAGCAGAATGGTAGAACACGTAACAAATGAAATAAGCATTTTCATCGGACGATTGTGTTCATTTATTTAGTTTTCAATTACAATCAAAGTGCATGTTTGCTCTTGTATTGAGAAATAAATGATTGAATATCAGAAGGATTGGCAAGGAAAGACAAGCCAATGTCTTTCAACTAGCGCAGTCTGGAAATAGTGAAGTGGTAATTAAAATTGAAAACTACATTGCGATGTCTTATAAAACAACTTGCGAAATAATGTTCATTTTTCTATACATTTATTGATTATATCTATATAATGTTATATATAACTAGATATATGTTTTTCTATGTCCTATGCATTCATAAACTATACATGCAACCGCCGTCAAAATCTGGGAAACTGTTAGGTGTATTCAAAGATTGAGTTTCACATATTTTTATTCAAACCAAGTGGTAGGGGCTGGCCCGTAATTTTTTATTTTTAAAATAATTTTTATTCATTTAATGTTTCTATAATGGGTATATAAAAACACATATAACCATAAATTTTCACCAAAAACCACTATTACGTAAGAATGATTATAGTAATTACATAATTTTTCACTTCGATTTCTGTCAATTGGTTCGATTGTTTTCGACTGAATTTTGATCGATATTTTTTGAGCTCATGAAAAGACTCGATTTTACATAAAAAATCATTTCATCAAAAGTTGTCCAACTCTAACACTTATTTTTTAATGTATTGAATCAATAAGAAGAAAATAAAAAATTTACTTTTTAAAATGCAAGGTTAAAATACATGCATGCAACCCTCAATTTTCACCTTCCTGTCATATTTCTCAATTTCATTAATAATTTTCAACCTGATCGATAACTAGTCTTATCATCTTTTTGTGGACGTTTTTCACTGAATTTCGATTCAGATTTTTGAAAGTTAATTGAAGAGCTTCATTTTTTAAAATATGTTTTGTTTTATATTTTTATAACAGAATGATAACCCCTAACATTCTTTTGAATTTTTTGAAGACATTTATAATTTATTTTAATATAAACGTTAACCCAACAAGGAACCACAATTGATTTTTACCAGGATTTTGCTCTATTATCATCACGTAAGTGTAGGTATATTTTTATATTTTTAGCTTTTCAAAATAGTTGAACGTGCCTTAGCCAAGTACAAATCACCAATTCTCGAATGTTTATTGAAACATTCAAATCGGATGCTCCGTTCTCTCAAAAACTCTATTTTTATTTTGTGCAGTCTTTGCTCCGTATCTCCAAAACGGCTGGACCTGTCTTTGCCAAAAACCAATCAGCACATCTCCCTATCGGTGATCCGTGCGCCCAAAAACGTGGACAAAAAATTGTATCCATACATACATACAAACACACACACATACATACATTTTTGAGGTATGCCAAAATGTTCAGAAACCTCTGAAACGTAAAGATATGCAATAAAAATTCATTTTCGATTTTTGGACGATTACAATAACTTGCTCTACGGGAAGTTAGTTACATATAATATATAATATGAAATTATCCCATAAATTATAAAGAGTTTGTGTGTTTATATGTGGGTTTATCAATACTTCATTATTTAATCATATATCCAATTTCGTTTTTATTATCATTCATATGTACTAAAAACATACATCGATAAATGCGTTATAATTTATTTAACTGTGTTTGTCATTCAAATTCATATACATATTCTCACAATTTATTCTTTGAGCTCGATATATAAAATTATTATTACACCTTATCTTAACACCGCATCAGAAAATTGCTTTTTCAAATATCAATTTAATTTTTACCATCCTTCAAATGACTTGAAGTATTTATAGTCGCCAAGAATGTTTGATAAGCCAAATATAATTTTAGGTCGGGGTGATTACTTTTATCGGGAACATTGAATCTCATAACCCTTTCTCGAAACTTAACTCCATCATATGTAATTCAACTAGATTGCATATTAACACGCTACAAGAGACTCACGAAAGGGTTGATAAATGTACGTTAATAACATTTCGAGCAATAGGCGATGCGCCTACATAACAGAGGAATAAATGAAAAGCTTAATAGGGTACTTTATAAATATTACTTCAGAAATTATACAGGTGTGTATATGCAGTATTAAACGAGAATTCTTGAACGAGGGTGCTCGATTCTATTGTATCTAGGAGATAGCGAATTAAAACTTTAGGTGATCGAGTTTTAATGACGATAGAATATTTTACATAATGATTAAAATTGAAATGTAATATATCAAAGTATATTGAATGTAATGGTAATAATAATGATTAGTATTGTACAAATAATTTTTGAATTCTCGTATGGTAAGTTATAGTGATAAAAAAATCGAAGATATTTTTTTTTATTTTTCTTTACGATTCAAAGGTTTTTGAACATTTTGGCATAATTCAGAAAAAAATTATGTAAGTGTGTGTGTTCGATTTCGAAAACACAGATCAAACAATTTAAATAATTCAAATAAAATTCGGTTCGTATTGATGAGGAAACGTGCTGACTAATTTTTAATTCATTAGTTTTCAGATTCAGTCGTTTCGAAGATACGGGGCAAAAAGAGCAAAAAATAGTAATTTACTTTCTGAGATAACACAGCGTCCGATTTCAGTAATTTGAAAAATCTTTTACTTGCATTGACAAAATAAAGAACTGACTAAATTTTTCGGAAAGCAGAAAAAAAACGCCATTTGTTGGTCAAAAATGATTATTGGACATAGGCAAATCAAATTATCAGATGTTTCATAGAGATGTCAATAATAAGTACAAATTTTGTTCATATTTTTTTAAGTTCCGTATCAATTTTCACGCGTTAGATTGCGACGCGACGCTTACGCGCTTAAGTATTTTGTCTCCACGCAACTAAAACAGGGCGATTGCTTTGAAAAAACTTCAAAATTTTCAAACGTTTTAAATATAAAAAGCAATTAAAATTTTTTCAAAAATATGAATCTATTTTAAAAATTTCAAGATTCACAGAAATCTTTTTTAAACCTTTAAAAGTTTTTAAAAGTTTTCAAAATATTTTATAGCTTTTTTAAAATTCCTAAATTTTCGGTTCGGGAAGTTCCAGCAATTTGCCTTAAGGCACAATGCTATGCATCACTAGTTGCTTCTCAATTTATTAATATTATTTAAGAAGCTTTACTTAAATCAGATCTATTTTTAATGTTTCATGAACTATTATGATGACCATATTTAGGTCTATATTTTCAAACAAAAATTGATATAACTACTGGTTAATATCACATTGAACTTGACCTGATATGGTAATTGAGAAATTTTTAATTATCTTATAAATGCGGAAATAATCTAATACGAGGAATAAAACATTACAACAGATATTTATTTGGTACTCATTATCATGCAAAGTTTTATCAAAATATCAGAAGAGAAAAGCTAAAGTTCTTCTTGTTAGTTAACCAAGCTTTTTTTACTATATTATGTTCCATATGTTTCACAACATACTAAGTACATACAACTTATAATAAATCTTCTTATATATGAAAATGGAGCTCGATATTATAAGATCTATATAATAAAGCTCGAAAACGGCTGAACCGATTTGGCCAGTTTTAATTCTAAATTCGGCTAATGCAGAGATTGTGCAAAAAATGTGATATTATTAAAAAACCGCATAGATACTTTATATCTTTAATTTGAATTTAAAAACAATCGACTGCGGCTCATACATCAAATATCAAATGGTTTTGACAGATTATGTTAAATTAAATGTAATAAGATGCTTTAGAAGAATACTATTTAATTGTAGTATGTGTTTTAAGTGGTTGCAAGTGATATTAGAAACTCAAAGGTTTAGAAATACCTTAAAAGAACGCAAAAGAGCGTTTGCTGGATCAGGTAGATAAATATATTTATTTTGGTTTATCTATGTTTAACACAATTAAATAAAAAAACTTTGATTGATAACATACTATTTTTTTATAGCCAAAACATGCTCTTAACTCTATGTCATTATTTGATACAAAGGGTCATGGAAATTTATAGTTGTACTGATATATTCCAGTTAGGCCTAGTAGTTCTGGGAACTAGTTAGAAGTCTTCATAAGCCCGTGGGCGTCATTGGGATCAGCTGCATTAAGGAAGTTTGACAATATAGATCGGACGAGCAAGTCACTGTAAGAAACTGCCCAACGGACGCCCGGATTACAAACTAAGGAAGCAGTGATGGACAAAGGAAGTTGGAAATGGAGTAACTTGATGAATCAGTTTAGAAATCACATTATATTTAGTGCATTATATTATATTTATTTAGTGAAAAGAATTCAACGTTTAGTAAAATAGTATCAAGGAACCAACTTTGAATCCTGCTGTTTCTTTAACAATAATGACTGTCTTGAAGTACAATTTTCTCACTACATATTAAAAAATTAAGTTTTTTTTAAATTTTTATTTGAACAGCGATCAGAACTTATGGGTTTTATGAGCAGTTGTGATTAATATCCTACAAACTACGTTTGTTTTATCACAGATGGCAACCCAAACAGTTGTCACACCTCTGTATGATAATTTTTTTATTACAATCTCTGTAATAGGGCAAGTATGGTGCAACAATGCCGGGTGAGGGCTATTTTCACTTGGAAACATATTGCTATTTATATTTCCAAGTGAAAATCGTCACTGTTGCCTGACAATAGGCTGTTCAAAGTGGGTATTGAACCCGGGACCTCTGAAACAAGTCCCGTCGCTCTTAACCGCTTACCTACGGGCGAGCCCAAAAAATTAAGTGATCGCCAATTCCAAAGCATCATCTTCAAATCTTTGAAAGTCCCGAAATTTTTACGATATTTCATAAAACGCCAGTATTTGCATCAAATAATATTTTGCTGATAATCTGCTCCTAAATAGAATTTGACATAACTTTTATTAGACATTACCAACTATTCCTATTTTTTCTATATTTTTTATTTCCTTTATTATATTTTATTAATGCTAATATTATTCGATACTGCGCTTACTTTTTATTTTTCAGAGTAGAGGTATTAAAATTGGATGCAAAGTATATACAAATTTTTTATTAATGTCAGAGGAATATAAAGATATTAATCAATTTTCAATCTGAAATATTATATTGTTATCTTGCATTTGAATAGATAAGTAGACAATAATGAAAAAAATAGTTATTTTTGGTATTGATTCTATATAGTTCCTTAAATTATTTTTAGTCAATTATATGAAATTTACAAAAAAGGAAAAATTAACTACATCTTAAATGAATTAACTAATTCCATAAAAACATGTTAGCAATAACTTAAGTATTGACCGATGCTTTATAAAAATAGCTAAACTAATATAAAAAACAATAAATTATAGATGATTAAAAGTGATAGTTAAGAATGTAATATTAAAGTAAAGAATGAATTACCAAAAATTATAAATAAAACTTGATTTACGTATATACTCGATTTTAAAATGAATATGTTCTTAATTTCATTCAATTTAGAAACTTACATACATAAATAAATACATAGATATGTATAAGATAAGAATAAAAATATGTACATTTGAAAACTAATAAAAACATAATAAAATTGCTCGATGAATAAATCAATTTTACGTAATCTAAAATAATAGTGATTATTTTGTATATTTGTTATAAAATTAATTCGTTGATGTCTCATATATTAAAGTCACGTAATTATAAACTAGAGAAATAAAAATAATTTCGAACTTTTTTTTTCAATTTTCACATTAAATAAGTTTCACAGATTGGTGTAAAAATTGATTCATTTTTTCAATAATTAATGTTAATAGAATAGCAAATCTGTATCACACATTTTAAACGGTTTTAATAATTTAATATAATATAAATCAAATTTTCTTATATAGAAGTTCAAATACTAGATTTCCGAATCTTTCAATGATAATCAACTAATTTAATATTTTTATTGATAAGTTACATTTCGGTCTTGATTCAAGAACATAAATCTGTATCCATTATTCGTTTTCCTGGCCATCGCTTCCTACTTCTGTTTGGTTTAACTAACAATAAGACGACGCTTGTCAAATTAGTGCACTGAAGTTCATAGTGTCGGACGCATTATTCTCAAATGGTAGACTCCTTAGAACTAATTTAGTGCTTCGGGATTAAATTAATAACAATATAAGATGGGACATAACCCCGATGTTGCAGTTATAGTGTTGAACTAGTCACATTACTGGCACATCTAGTAATAGCATCTAGATTGAAGCATTAAATCGCTTATCCATGTGCAATCCGAAATGGGTACCGTAAGGATCACAAGTTATAATTAACTCGAACCGAAATGTTCAGATGTCATACGACTTTGATACTTTTGTCGGAAAATAAAAATTATTTATTTGTTTTTCAAATTCGATGAAAATTAACTTCTGACCTATAAAACAAAATGCATTAAAATAGTTAATCGTTATTGAAGTTATTTGAAATCGTTATAAGATAAATTTTATATTTGATTCTAATTTTACAGTATTTTGATTTTAGCAAATTGTCTAAAGAAATGGTATTTATATGGAAAAAATATTTTTTAATCGTGGTCTATATATATATTTATTTTACAAATGTGATTATAACCCTTAAACAGATTCTTGTATAGTTTTATTTAACAAGATGCTATTTATTAACTTCTCCAGCGAGAAGTATCTTCTGATTTTGCAAGAAAATCCAATTTACTAATTTTATGTTTCTTTGAAGATTCAAGTCATCCTGAATCGTTTGACACTAAAATTAGAAAAATTATGTATGTTAATTCATGTTTTTCTATGTTCTGCAAAGGAGCATTATAGTATGCCAATAATCAATAATAATAATACAAACTAAAACCTCCGTTTTTCTTTTGTCCCATGTCTTCGATAAAACCGCCGTTAAGCATTACTTCATGGGGGGAGGATCTAGATTACTATATGTATGTGTGTTTATGCATCTGTATTATCGAAAACCCTGAGCCAACCTAGAAATTTTGAAACTCGTTCGAAAGATATCAATCATGCTTATTAGTTTTTAGTTAAGAACGACCGGGCTGTTAGTTCGCAATGAATTAATAAATTATTGTTTGAAAATTTTGATAACACTCTGTATGATGAAGTGAATGGGACTAAAATTATTCAAAAATATTATAGGTTTAATTTCAAAAATTCATCAAAAATCTTGTCAATTTTCCAAATATACCTAGATAGAAAACTTAATTGGCGAATTCGCATAAAAAAGAGAAAAAAGCTTGAGATAAAAACCAAAAACCTTTACTGGTTAATAGGGACTTAATCCAAACTAAGCTCATACAATAAGCTACTTTTATATTATTCAAACAAATTTAGTGCTATGGAATACAATTGTGTGGAACAGTGCTCGTAAGACTAATATAGAAATAATACAGAAATTTCAGAAAAGATTTTTAAAAATTGCCTTGGAGTACCAAAATATGTTCCTAACTGGTTGATTCATGTGGACACAAATACACCTACCATAAATGATATATTGACGAAACCAGCACATAAATATAGAAACAAGCTCATCATTTACCCAAATTCTCTAGCATACTGCCCTAATAAGAATTATCGACTGAGGTTGAAAAGAAAAGCGCCACTGGATTTAAGTCATCAACTCTCTTGATAAAAATTGAAATAACTTAGTCATTATTTATAAGAAATTATTTTATAAGTCAACAGTTAATATTATATAATTATAAATAAAATATTGTTAATATTATAACGAATGGAAAAACAAGTATTGAGTTGTTTTTCCAACATGCCATTTGTATACAATATACCTTTACGGCTGACAATTGTAAATTTCCCAAATTTATTAAATGTTCTTAACTGGACAGTTGTAAATAAATTAAAAAATAAAAAATAATAAAAAAACTAAATTTTATCGTCATACTTTGAAAAGTCGATTAAGTTGATTATTCACAATTATTAGCAAGTTTTTGCAATTTAAGGACAATATGCATATTACTACGTTCCAAAATTTGAACAATTCAAATAAACAAGGAATTTAAAGAAAATGATCGAGACAAATTACTATTTTTTGCCTTACCATCGCTCAATATATTAAGTTAAAATTGTTTTTAGACAAATTTGTTGATATTTCATTAAATTAAATATATGATCTTTTTTCAACCTTATTTTATTAAACTTAAATACATTATACAGTTTAAAATGCAGCATACCTTTTCTATAAAATATCTGATAATAGATGGAACCAATATATCAGGGTTCTAATTATCATTATATTACATTGTTGAAAAAGTAAATAAATTTGTTTAAAAGTATCCAAATATGTTGTCTAACAGTACATGCTCTATTATTAGGCTGAATGAGTTGAAATACAAAATCTGAACAAAAGTACATGACAACTCGAATATGATTTAATCCCATAATGTTCCATTAAGAGATTTTCTGAGATAAAATGACAAATCCCCGAGAGTGCATCATAAATACAATTACTTCCTCGCTCCCCATATTCTGCGATTTGTCTGAATCACCCGTAAAAATATTACTCCGTCTGTATGGAACACATGTTTATTTATTTGCCTGCAATTTTTTTCGACGAAAAAGTAAAAATTGCCGAAGTCGCAAATAAAGTATCATAAATATTTCTATCAAATTATCTTCACGACCTTTTCGAACTTGCTGCGATCGAAAATCAATGATGTTGAAATAATGGAATAATGTAAACGCATTTTTTAATTCCCCTGAGGGAAATCATATATAAATATGTAAAACTTCCCCCATTTACTTCCACCGTATCGAGGGGTGTATTATTCAGCATGTTTCTTTTGCTTCTCCTAAAAGCTGATTGTTTCATGTATAAAATAATCGATTATGATAAATTAATTGTAGTATTATGTTTTTAATTTCAGGGCAAGATTAATTTTCAACTAGTTGGTATTAGTATTTTGCCTTGAGGCAAGTTACACGAACTTCCCGATATGTGTAAATAATCGGCTTAATAATAAAAAATAAATTAATTTATGAGTGATTAAAAGTATTCCGAGTGGATTTATTACACATAATTGAAAACGAACAAATACGTTAACTCGTAGTATTTTCTTAAAGCAAATTTTAAAAATCAATATTTTTATAATTGAACCAGTTTTCGTAGGACTCCAGAGGTTTAGTATATTTATTAAGACCAAGTACTCCATAATCAAGTAAATCGTCTAATTTAATTTTATATAACGTCAAAAAAACTACTCATTTTCTCAAACTTTGATGAATTTTTAAAAATAAAACTACTTGTCGTAAGGTTGTAATACTTCAGCAAGTTCTATAAGACCATGATATATATCGTCAAAAAAAGTTCCACAAAAATCGGCTTAAATGTGTTTTCAACAGTTAATTACAAGATTATTAATTACAAACGGCTCGGTATATTTTGACCTAAAACTAATCAGTATCATTCCCAACTAATATCCTTCGTCCTTCGTAACTGTCCTTCGAACAGCTTTTGATTTTCTTTAAATTGATTCGGTCGTATGAGCTTAAATGTGGATAAAAAGTTTAACACTTTTTTACCAATTACAAAGAAACGGCTCGGCAAATCGTAGCACAAAACTGACGAACGATAGTCCTCATTGAGATACATCAGATGGCTTTTAAATTTCTGAAATAGGTTCAGGCATTTTTCAGAAAACGACAAATGCCAAAGAAACGATACTAATTTTTGCAAACTTTGACGAATTTTTAAAGTTAAACGAGTTGTCGTAGGGCCGTAATATTTAAGTATGATCTATAAGACTATGATAGACTATATACCGTCAAAAAAAGTTATAAAAATTTAACACTTTATTACAAGAAAACGACCCGGCCGATCTTTATCAAAACTAATCAGGCCGATTCCCAACCAATATCTTTCGAACGGTTTTGAATTTTCAAAATCGACTCAGAATTGCGGGCTAAAACGTAGACAAAAACTTTTTCACTAAATTATCTTCGCAAAAACTAATTGCTAGGGTGATTAAGTACTGATGTTTACCTTACATCAAAATAATAAACAAATTAATCAATCTGTATACTTATGACAGTTATTATTTAAAGAGATCAAACAAAGAAACTTTTTTCAATTCTTTAAATGCATTATACAGGTTAAGTCTATGTAGGGCGCTGAAAATTGTTCGAATAAACATACTTAATATTACTCCCTTTGGACAATTTTGACTTAGTTGTTTGTGAAACTAAAATATATTTGAAAAGATTTCATTAACTTTACCTCATGCACGTTGTGGTCTTACTTGGCCCAAGAACCCTGTATAATTATTACTGCAGATATGGCGATAGCTACGCCACTGGTAAAATGATAGTAAATCGATAGATTTTGACTAAAATCTGCTAATAAATATTTTCATGTAGCAAGATATTTGCTTTATATGGCCTACCATTGCACAAATATAAACAAGTATAAAAAGCAATGCTCTATTGCTTCGATTTATTCTTGACGCCCACACTAGGCTGAAGTATCGTCGTTTTGTTTCGCCCCTTTATCCGTATGGGATTTTGTATAAGGAGGCAGTTTCTCCTTTCTCCGTTTGCCGAAGATCGGTTATTCAGTATTCAACTATCATCTCCGATATCATCCAATATTCAAAATGGCGTCCGGTTATGACATGACGAACTGGCTACTATTGCTTGGTCGTCATGGTGACTCGGACACGAACCCAGACCCAGACTCAGACTTGGTCTCCCTGTACCACTTCTCATATCTCTCGTCGAGGATGGAATGGGTGTACATATATATTTATTAGTAGCAGAGCCAGAGGTAAAGTTTTGTTGTGTTTCACTGACTGTTGTAGTTATAATACGTGTAGAAACTAGTGATGTATGGCATTATGCCTTAAGGCAAATTGCTAGAACATCTCGCACCGTAACGAAATGTTTGAGGAATATTGAAAATTTTTAAATAGATTATTATAAATATTGTAACATTATCTAATATTTATAAGAATTATATAAACTGAATTGCTAAGTTGAAATTATTTGTTTAAAGTATATTAGAACTTTAGTCAGAATTAAAAATAAAATCTGAATTATTTTCAATATAAAAAAAAAACTGAAAAAAAAAATTTGAACAATTTTTTTCCAAAACCAATTATTTTGTTAAAACAAGCAGAAAGTTCTTTGAATCATTTAAATCGGACGCTTAGTTCTCTCAAAAACTGCCATTTTTTTCATATTGAGCTCTGTATCTTCGAAATGGCTGGGCCTGCCTTTGCCAAAAACTAATAACCACTAATAACGTTTTTTTTAGATCATTTAAATCGGATGCTCCGTCCTCTCAAAAACTCGATTTCTAGTTTCTGCACTCTTTGCTCTTTATTTCCGCAACTGCTGGACGTGTCTTTTTTAAAAACTCAGCACATCTCCCTATCAATAGGAATCGAATGTTTTTAAACCATTCAAATCGGTTGATCCGTGCGCCCGAAAACGTGAACGAAAAAATGCGGACACACAAAACACACACACACATCCATTTTTTCTTAAGTATGCCAAAATGTACAGAAACCTTTAAAACATCGAGAAATGCAAAAATTTTCAGTTTCGATTTTTGGACCCTACGGGAAGTTAAAATGTATGTAGATATACATAGTCCATTATGTTAATATATAGGGTGGATAGAAGCTTTTGAATAAGATCTTGAACAATAATCAAATATTTTTGCATCTCGCATGGACAAGCAAACCGTCCTGCTTGAATATTGTCATAGATACTGTCCAGCAAGTCAATGTAATTTACCGAATTTTGTCATTTTAAACACGCAATATAAAATTGTACTATGAACAGGCTAAATGTTTAAATATAGTAATCACATGAAAATTTTAAATTCCATAAGTAATGTTAAAAAAGTCTATCAAATCTATTAGCAACAGAATATACCAGGTTATAGCAGATAGGTAGATCTGTGAAAATAAAATATTTCTTATAAAACAAATAGGTCTTTAAATACGTGTATGTGAATGAAGATATATATATATATATATATATATATATATATATATACCCTTCATAAAAATTGCAACTTTATAAAGTGTACAAAGTTAAAAAGTAACACTTTTCGTCATATTTAGTTGTTTTCTATGAATAACTATTCAAATATATTATGTCGTATTGTTCAGTATAGTGTTAAATGATTTTTGTATAAGCGCTGTGATAATATGATTTGTCAATTATAATTTTATGCAATCTAAATATTAAAAACATATAAGATAGGACGTAGCACAAAAGTCCAATTTATCTTTGAGCAATGAACAACTTTCTGACAATACCTAGTAAAACACCTAGCAAATTCATCATTTTATAAATGTGCTTTTTTCTGTTTTTCAAAATTTTTTCACCTGATCCATTTACCCCATGAGCGGGGTAAAATGGCACGGCTAGGGGGCAAACAGGTCTAATGTCTTTTACTTTCTTTTAAATGAATTTCACAAAAAATATCTTAATTATTCAACCAATGCGAAATAAAATTTTAATGGGCACATTTTTTACAAAAATTATACTCCATATAGATCTAGATATGATATTTCAAGCAGTAGTGTTTGAAGAACTTTTTATTTATTATTTATTTATTTTATCTCGTGAAAAAATGCTGTGTTTTAACTTAATTTACTTTTTCATTCACTATTTTCTTATAGCTCACACCTTTGCCAGGATGAAGTTTCAGTTAGGTAAAAACTATATAAAATAGCTGTTGAGTCTACCTTAAAGTTAACAATAGTTTGTATGAAACAATTAAATAACGAATACCTAAATATAACATTTAAGTTATTAAATATTTAAGTTATTACAATTAACTAAAAAAACTAACAATGGTATTTCAAACATTGCCGTTTATCTCTCGATACCAATATCGTAAGAATCAACATGATGGCCTAGTTATAAATCTTTTCCCCTTCACTTTCAAATATAGTTGTAAAAAATTATTAACCTTGCTTGTTTTTAACATATCGATGATGGACCTTTAAGTCAAATATAAAAAAGCAGTAAAAAAGTAAAAAAATATCCCGAGAAGACAACAAATATAAAATTCTTCAAAAGGTTTAAATATTGAAAAACTCTACGGGATTAATTTGTAAGAAGGATAGGAAACTAGCGTTTAGTCTTATCGAAATAAGAGTGCATGTTGCACCACATCATTGAGAGTAGATGGATGCAGGTGATGGAAAAATTAAGAGAGTAAAGATGCAATGGGCTGACACTCCTGCCTGAATGAAATCTTGATGCTTCGGTAATACGTTTCTTTAATAATAAGGAAATGGAAAACCGCTACTAGCTCTCTGATTACCATGTGTGCGGTATGCGATATATGGTCAGTCGATATCAAATGTTGCTATATTCTGTATTGTACTGGAATCTCACAACTCATACGCAACATTCGACCAAATCAATGAGTCGTAGTCGAACGGACGATACGAGTACATATCCGACAATCGTACAACGTACAACGTCCAGCGGCTACGAGCTACGACTACTACTGCTACGAGAGTAAAGCACGATGATGCGGTCAATACGTATTGTTTCCTGTTCCAAACATTAGTCAAGTGCACTATCAATTCTCTAATATGGGAATTCAAAGTCATTGAGGTAATGAAGGTTTATTTCATGCAGAATCGATTTCGAAAATAAAATTAATCGAATGCAGAAAGTATATTGATTTATAGCGAACACCTATCTTAAAATTACTCAAAAAATTAATTGCAGTTTTCCTAATATAAAGTCAATTTCTCGTAACATACAATACAATTTTTATAATATTAAAAAAAACTGTCTGAAGTAATTTTATTTTAAATAAAACGCAAAAGCACGTTTTATACTTTCCGTGTCCTATAATTTTTTCACTGATACCACATCAAATTATGCATCTATTCTATTTAGCGCTTTCTATCTAATTTAATTTTTATGAAAATTTATGGAACTGTATCAATTTTACCAAATTATTTTTTTTTAAATAATGCTCAAAAACTACGTTTATTTTATATAATTAGTTATCAGCAATATGCTCGACCGATTAATCCATTCTAAGCTAAAGAGCAGTTTGGAAAATCATACGAATAATCGAAAATAGTAGATTGTAGTAATGAATAATAGTTTTTAATATTCTATAAGAACACTTTACAAAAACGTTAATATTCTAGAATGGCATTTACATTTTACAAAAGATTCAGCAGTTTAGAAAATTTTCGATATTCTGTAAGAATTTTATCATTCTGAAAATTATCTTTCTGAAGAAAATGATTTTTTTTCGAATTATATGAATATATAAAAGTTTGAGCATTCTATAAAAGCTTCAATTCAAAATTTACCAATATTCATAAAAGATTAAGTTTTCTATAAGATACTAAATATTTTATGAAAAATGTAAATGTTCAAAAAAACATTCTAGACAGGTTTCAATATTTTTTTAAGAATTTCAACATTCTGCAAAAACTCACAATTTTATAAATCTTTATCCTTTTTTTATAAATCTTTTAGAGCTTCAAATTTGTAAAAGTCCTCAAATTTCAGAATTTGATAAAAGTCTCAAACTTCTGGAAGATTTTGAAAATGCAACAAAAGTATGAAAATACTTTGAAAGGTATAAAATTATGGAGTCAATTTTCGAATAAAACAGAAATGTTATGGTAATGCTATGTTACGGGTCTATGTTCATATGAATTAGCAGTAACGAAGTATCAAAAAGCAATGTATTTGCGGTGCGATTAGTAGTTCGATACATAAAACCTAACTTTACGTATGTGTTATAAAGAAGACAAAAGAAAGTTTTACTTACAATAAAATGGCTTAACGTTTGAGAGTTTTGTAGGTTACATTTTATGTGTAAAATACCTGATCACAAAGCAAATACATAGCTTTGTCACAGTTCGTTACCACTAACTCACACGAACATAGATCCGCAATATTAACTTCCCGTAGGGTAAGTTATTGTAATGGGCCGAAAATCGGAATTGAAAATTTTTACATTTCTCGACGTTTTGAAGGTTTCTGAACGTTTTGGCATACCTCAGAAAAAATGGATGTGTGTGTGTGTGTGTGTGTGTGTGTGTGTGTGTGTGTGTGTGTGTGTATGTATGTGTGGATACAAATTTCCAGTCACGTTTTAGGGCGCACGGATCAACGGACTTAAATGGTTAAAAAAACATTCGATTTCTATTGATAGGGAAAAGAACTGATTAGTTTTTGGCAAGGCAGGTCCAGCCGTTTCGAAGATACGGAGCAAAGAGTGCAGAAAATAGAAATCGAATTTTTGAGAGAACGGAGTATCCGATTTGAATGATCTAAAAAACATTCAATTAGTAATGATTGGGAGAAGTGTTTATTAGTTTTTGGCAAAGGCAGGCCCAGCCATTTTGAAGATACGGAGCTAAATATGTAAAAAATAGCAGTTTTTGAGAGAACTAAGCGTCCGATTTAAATGATTCAAAGAACTTTCTGCTTGTCTTAACAAAATAATTGATTTTGGAAAAAAAAATTTGCTCCATTTTTTTTTTTTTTTTTTAGTTTTTTGTATATCGAAAATATTTCAGTTTTTTTTTTTTATTATTTTATATTAGACAAAGATACAATATTTATAATAATCTATTTGAAAACATTCAGTATTCAACGGGAAGTTCCAGCAATTTGCCTTAAGGCACGATGCCATAATAGCCTCAAGACAGAATTCCACTTACAGCTAGTTTTTATTTTGTCTGATAATTGGCCCCTGTATCTCTATCAATCTTTGTGAAAATTAATCTGCCGTCATATAGGCGAATAAAAAGTATATTTTAAGCCATCTACGTGACATAAGTATAAAATTACATCAACGTATAAAATTATGACAACTGCGACAGTTCCAGTTTTTTAAAATTTCATAAGACATTACAAGAAAACTTAATCTTTTTCAGTTTTTTAAAAAAATAATTTACAGACCGGCGGCTAAACAAAAATGTATATATGCCATCTGATAGGTATAAGTGAAAAATTAATTCAACGTATAACATTATGACAACGTAATTATAAAACCGCGACAGTTCCAGAATTTTAAAATTTTGTAGAAGATTCAAAAGTTTCTAAATGTGAAGTTGCTTCAAAATGCTCGGAAATTAAAAATATGAGAAAGTCATGGCGACATTCTACTAGATCTTGCAAGAGTTTTATTTCTTTTATTCTGTATTTGATTCAACATTTTGAAAAGGCTTCAACGTTCTATAGGAGCATGAACAGTCAATATAAATCAAATCAAATTTTCATAAAATTTTCAAGTTTTTAAGAGACCTATAAAATTTCATGTCATCATAAATTATCCATAAAAGTTTCAATACTTCACAAAAGTTCAGTTTTTTCATAAAACTTTTATAGGTTCAAAAAATGAACTGTAAATCGAACAGTTTACAGTTTGTTCATATGTTTTGTGACTATAAATCGCTAATAGATTAATATCATTTAGTGTTATTAGTGAATTAGTTTCGAATTAATTCATATTCTCAACATTCATAATCCGAGCACACTGATAGTTCCAGGATTTCAAGCAACGATTGACTGGACCTTCAAGTAGGATAAGCTCACTTTTCTGATTTCTCGAAATAGCTGTTGGATTATTACAATAAACTACTCCAAAAGGGTCTAATCAACCCCAATTTTGGATTTTCAACATTTCATAAAAGATTTAAATTTTTAAATACTTTAGCGTATAAAAATACTGCTAAAGGTATAAAGTAACATCAGAGAAAAATCAAATAAATAATCTACAACCGTCTGGTATCGAACAAGAAAATAATGTATGCCATCTGAGAGGTATAAGTATAAGCGAGCAATTACTTCAGGGTATAACATTATGAAAACGTGACTACAAAACCGCGTCTTATCCAGATTACCCCACGAATTAATTATATCCCGTGTCTCGGCGATTAAAAGTCTGCGTGCGTTTCAGCAGACGTTCATATTAAACGCGTATTTGCTCATACGCCATCTGCCGCGCCCGCACTGCCAGCCGTTTGAGTTTTGTGCACGAAATGTAGATTCTTGTGTTTGTATTTCTGAAACTTAAATGAATTCATTTGTGCTCTGTCTTCAAGCTCGGAAAATTCTCTTACCCCCTTTTCTGGAATACAGAGATCGGGGGTTGTACAGTCAGTCGAGAGATGACGAACATTAAGAATCATCATTATTTTGATATTATACCAGCACAATATGCGCAATATTATATCAAGTACAGTAGAAATTTGATTAACCGGACTAATTACTGTCGATAGGCATTCGGATAATCGAAAATCCAGATAATCGAATGTATGAATTTTTTTTAAATAAAAATAACAAATACATAGATAGATATCAATTAAAATCAATATTTATCAAGAAATTACTACTTACTTAAGTATGCATATACATATTTTCTTAGATTAAGCATTAATCATAAAATCAAATATTCGGGTACATATGTACAAATAATTTGTTTACAATATGCATTTGTAATTATGAAAGAAGTAAGTAACAAGTTTGTCCGGATAAACAAGTTTCTATTATATTATATTTTATTTTGTATATATACGCATAAATGTATAAATGAGTTCTAACGATTGGGGTTATATACATGTTGACTTTCAATCATACATTTTGAGCAACTTCAATTTGTTGACGACTCGGCACTGTCTCATTGATGTATTTCTCATATATGAACAGTTACAGCAAAAATAAGTACGTTAATCTGACTATAATATGTGCCAAAGAATTTTTTTTTTGATAATTTATAATTTTTTGAAAAATTTGAATTATTTATAACATTTTCTGAAATCTTTGAAAACATTTTTCTCAAAACGATCAGCGTAGATGGTTTAGAGACAAAATACCAAAGCCCGTACTATAAATCTTGGTACAGAACCCATAGAAATGTTAGCAAAATTTGTACTTGTTAGTGAAATCTTTATAAAATATATGGTATTTTGATGTGAATATGTCTAATTTAAAATTTTTAAAAGCTCAGACAAAAAAAATTGACTTTTTTATGTTGAATTTTTTACATTATTGAAAATTAAAAAACAGCGTTTTTTAAAAATACTGATATATTTTTAAAACTTATTTTTTTTGAAAATTGTATTTTCTGAATTTTATGTTCGTTGATTCATGCTATCGGCCGCCAAATAGAATTTTATTAAATTTTTTTCCTGGATCTCCGAAACCGCTGTAATTGCCTTTGCAAAACCTAATCAATTCTTCATTACGTCAAATCTAAGCTCAATTATCTCACAACCTAAATTTCTATATTCTGCACTATTTGCCCAAGATCTCCAAAACGGCTGGACCAACTTTTGCCAAAAACTAATCAGCACACCCTCTTATCAATATATCTATATCATGGCACCTAGTATCATATTTATGGAGTTTTAAAAATATTCAATACATTTCATAGCTCAATAATATTTCAATGAAAAATTTTCATTATTTTACAACTTAAATAGCTATTAACGTACAGCATATTGATAATAAAATTGTATCCAATAAAATATATTTCGATACTATTGTAAGGGGCCTTCCATTAATCACGTGTGAGGTACTAAAATACCACTAAATAAGTGAAAGCTGTGGGATAATTTTCGAGATCATGGTTTTAAATCATTCAAATCAGTTAAGCAGTGCTCACGAAACGTCGGCTGGAAAATTGTATCCACAGATACACACACATCTATTTTCTCTAAAAGGTATGGCAGAATGTTCAGGAACCTTTAAAACGTAAAAATATGCAAAAATGTTCATTATAGATTTTTGGACGATTGCAATAACGGAAAGTTAAAAATAAATAAAAATAATAAAACAGTTTTGTATTATATGTAGGATGTTATAAATATAATATTGAATAATTGATAATCAAAAATATTAATGACATTCAAAGAAACTCGCACGTGAGAACAAATGTATTTACAGACATCGAATTTTTGTAAGTTTTAAAAAAGTATTACATTAATTTTATTTTTTTGTGTAATTTCATAAAAAAACACGAAAAGACTCAACCGTTACTTCGCATTTCACATCAATACCATTCCGTAGATAATTTTCGAAAATCAGTCCCTAAAATCGTTCTTATGTGTCGCAATATAAATCTATCAATCGGCCTCGGTTTCTATTATGCATATAAAGCTTATATTCAGATCAAGGGTGTAAAGCTTGAGTACCGTATCATTTCAAAGTATATTCTGGTGTAGTCATTTGTCTACGTACGAGCGACTCGCATTCGTCGGCGCCCCATTCCATCGCATAAAACCGCGAAAATAATGACACGACGCCGTAAGAAATGATCGCTGTCGTTTCTGAGAGAATGATATACAGTTTATTTATTACAAAATCGGAGATAAATAACATGTGGCTTGTGAATTCGTTGTGAAATGTATTTACACCATATGGATTATGAAATGTGAATGAAAATTGAATGCAAGGTCCAAATCAGCGATCGGGAAACTTTTTTAATCTTCTCCCAAAACATTTATGGCTAAGTTGATATTATTCCCATAGTTGAGAAGTAATCCCTTTACGGAGAACTACGTAGCAAATACTTAATTAAAAATATATTTAATTAAGTTAATATCAATTAAAAACACATACTTTTTGCCCACAAAAATTCCATTTTTACCCCGTTCGAAATAATTTACCTCGGTTTTCCGACCACTGATCTAAATGATTGAACACACAAATACGATTTACAAAAATTAACCTACCATATTAAATTAGTTCACTATTCAGTACTGATTAAAAAAATAACTGGCATTCTGCCTTAAGAGAAATTACTGGAACTTCCTGTACCATAATTAAAAAAAATACAATTCAAAATTTTTGAAAATTTTGCCAGATTTTTTTTTTAAATTGCATTGCAGTCTCCAACGGTTAAACATTATAAGTTATGGTACGGAATCCATAAAAATCTAAACAAAATTTATACTTATTATTAAAATCTCAATAAAATATCTGATAATTTAATGTGAATATGTCTAATGATATTATTTTTAATCCTCTTGGCATTTTTACATTTTTTTATTAGATCTCCGTAACCGCTGGATCTGGCTTTCCAAGAATTTAATCAATTCTTCATTCCGTCCATACAAGTAAAACGGTTCCTGAATCGTTCTTTCAAATACTGAATTGCCATTATTGGCACATTTTGCTCGTATCTTCAAAACGGGTGGACCCGCCTTTGCCAAAATTAATCAGCACGTTAGAAATAGGAATTGAATAGTTTTTGAATCATTCGAATCGGTTGATCCTTGCCCTTGAAATCGTGTACAAAAAGTACATACATACATATAAACTACATACAACCATACACACACATACATCAATTTCTTTTTAGGTATGTTGAAATGTTCAGAAACCCATAAAACGTAAAGATGTGCAAAAACTTTATTTTTGTTCTTTGGTATCACTATAACTCAACCAATGGAAAGTCAAAAATAATTGTTAAGGCTTTTTAGTTATTAAATATCAGATAACCTTGTATGAAATTTCAAAATGAATGAGTTAAAATATATTATATAAAAAATACTCTAAATACTGGAATAGGAATAGCAATTGGTCAAAAATTGTATAATTAGTATAGCCTATAATAGTGTACATCAAATTTTGATTGTTTTTCCTACAAAAACCAAAAAACAAGAAACAATTAAAATAGACATTTAACTCGTCGTATATGGCATCGTGACTTAAGGCAAATTGCTGTTCCATAGTGAAATATTTGAAACATATTAAATGTTCTCAAATGGTTTCTTCAATACAAGTAAAAGGTTCTTTGAATCATTCAAATCAGATGTTTCGTTCTTTCAAAAATTGTCATTTTTACACATTTAGCACCCTTGCACATAAAATTTTCCTTTGGAAAGTTAAAAAACACCTAAATATGATTTTTTATGAAATATTGAAGTTTTGTTGCAATATTTCTTGCACAGCTATATTGTGAATTTGATTGTAATTCATTAATCAATTATACACTATTAAATATTATATTCCAATATTCAACCTACTAATACTGCTAAAGCAAAATTGATTCTAATAGACTATCATATTTCAAACCCTGTGTCTACCACTTGATTTATTATTACAATAACCACTCCATTCCAGCACAATTACAATGTTATTCAATTGTAACAAATATACATTAGTTGTTACATAATATATCATTTGAATCGAAGGAAATGATAATTATAGAAGTCAAGATTATGAACTTATTGGGCATAATGACGGCGATCATGTGATTTATTATGCAAATTCCCTACGCACGTCAGTCACTGAGAACTTGAATAAGGGTCGCTCTTTTATATTTCCGAAAGGGACATTTCCATTAATAAACAAATGAATAAGAGAACTTTTGGCAAGAACGAATACTGTTAATAATAAATTATTTTGTTGAAAGTCATTTAATTATTCACATTTAATATTCCGATTGATAAAAATCGTAAAAATATTTTTTTTTCATATTTTTTAAAAGGCATTTTTCAATTTTTTCGAAATTCAAATTTCTCAGATATTTTTAATATTGTACAAAAATTCAAAATTTTTATTTTCTGAGCTTTTTAAAAAAAATATTAGAAATATCCACATCAAATTATCAGATACTTTATAAAGATTTCACTAACAAGTACAAATATATATAAAACTGGATGTAAATGTGTGTGTGTGTTCCATGTATTTATATACCATATTTTTGGTGAAAATTAGTACTCTTATCTATATCCAGGAGAGATTTAAGCAAACTTTGATTGAAACCAAGTGGTGAAAGTCGGCCACCCCTAAGATTTTTTTTTTTTTTGAGTCAATTTATATTTTTTATAATGCGTATATAAAAACATAGATATAATACTAAATTTTAACTCTCCACCACAAACCCCTATTCCGTATCATTTTTTATCTTGATTTCTGTCAGTTAATGAATTTTGATTCAAAGATTTTTTGAGCATATTAAAAAGCTCATTTTACATAAAAAAAAACAATCTAATATATGTTAAATCGTGAGTTGGAAGTGAAAATAGTATTGCAATAAATTCAATAAGTGTAATAATTTAATAATAATAAATAAATATACCTATCATAAATAAAACGAATGACCATTGAATTATGTATAAAATCGTTTGTCAAATAAAACTTGATCGAAACAACTCATGGAACTCTTAGTTGTTTTCGAAGTTAACTCTTAGTTGCTTTTAATATAAATAAAAATATATCAGTCTTGGAAATATATAAGAAAGCATGTTTCCGAGTGAAAACAGCTCTTTGACTTTTTCTCAGCATTATTGCTGCATCAAGTTAAACATCATCGTATTACAGAAACTGACAATAAAATTATCAAGGTTCAAGAAAGTTGCAATTAACAATTATAACAGCTGAATCCTGATCAAAAAATATTATGTATGATATATTGTCTTTATGCAATGATATATTATATCTATGTTGTTTTTATACTATTTGGAGTGGTCTCTAGTCGTTTTCACTAAACTTTACTATTATAAACATTTTAATAAAGAATCATTTTTATACGCATTCATCCCTACCCGATCCGTTTGGAGAACATTCCACGTGACAAATTAAAAATAGACGCATCGATGTATCTATTTAGAGGTTAAATGTCGGATTAACTTAAGGCGTCCTGTTCTGTGCACGGTTAAAAGTTAAAACCACACTTAACCGACACTTACCGAGCCAGATATATTGTCTTGTAATGATTTGACAAACGAATAAAAACACTGACATGCATTGATACAGACGTGACGAGAGCATTCTTTATATTTTGTCAGGATATTAGGTGGAGAGCTGATCGAAAATATAATGTGATGTTCATGTTTGAATGAATTTTGTTAGACTTGAAGGAAAATAATTGCTGCATGCATAAATTCTCAATACATATGAAAAATCAACATCTTAGATTTTTTTAGAAAATTTGTCTAAATAATCTTTTTTAAAAAATTATGCACGACTTATTTATATGCAGTTGTATATATATATATATATATATATATATATATATACATATATATATTTTCTACAAATAACATTACTAAGCTATTATTTCTTCTTTGCAAAAACGTATTAGAAATATTTTACTCTAATTATTAAAATTTATTTTATAAATTAATTATTTAATAAATATTATATTGAAGGACGTGCAAAGTTTAAAAATCTATTTCACTAGTTTAGAAGAACTACCAGCTTATCAGAGTCTTATAATTTCAATATTATTTCTTGGCTTGTTAACTATAATATTATTTACTAAATATGCAACAGTCACAACTCAGTTGAAATAAACAGTGACGTAGAAAATTGCTATGTAAGTCAGAATTAAAACTAACAAGCATTAGTTAAATTTCATCGTTCATTGCAAAATATGAAAGTATAGCAATAAATTTTAAAGTTAAATTTGTTTTATATAATATTTTAAAAAACTTTTGAAAAAATAACGAAAAATCCAGAAAGCAATAATTTTTTTTTATGAATACATGAAGAAATTAAAAAATGTCCAAAAGCAATGCTATAAATGTACAATATTTTGGTATAGATAGACAATAATTTTGTCAGAAATTAAATTTGAAGTTGCAACGACTTTTCTTAGACCTGCTTAGTGCTATAGGTTAATTCAATTACTATCAGAGAAGTTTAAATGTTGTATGCTGATTTGTAGTATTTTTTATCCTCAGAAAAAATATTAGCAAAAATATTTTATTATAAAGCAAAAATCCTTAATGAAAATCGTCACCGCTCTACAAACAAAACTTTTCAAATAAATATTCTGCATATATTTTGATTATTTTTTTGCAAAAATTCAAGGTCATAATTTAATATATGAAACATTTGAGCTTCTTATGATTTTAATTTGTATAAGACAGACGGTTTCCTGGTAAATATAACATCAATATTTTTCATAAATTAGAAAGACACTTTGATAAAATAACTGATTTCATATTTTTTACTATTTCAATTAATACTTTTTATAAGAAGTGACTTTATAACGTAAAATTTAACTTAAAATCATGTGACTTATGAAATGTGAATTTTGGTTTGGATAGTTGAAAATATTTCTGCTTTTTTATATATCTCTGGCATAATTCAAGGCAGAATTTTGACAAATTCAATTATCATCTAGCATTTTACATTTTACAGTTTAATACTTAAAAAAGCACGAGTGAATAATTTAGAAACATAAGAAAATTCCAATTTAAACTTTTGAGTAGATCAAGAAAAATATATTAGTAAAATGTGCACGCGCTCTACATTTTTATTTTTGGGTGCTGTCGATGTGAACTGATTGCCTGTGGCGTCTTCGAGTTATAAATACATAATGCTAAAAGGGTTCTCTATTAGTTCTCAAATATAGCTAATGATAAAACACACTTTGGGATGATGTGATACACCGAGACATATGTAACTTCATAATAAGATCGTTAAACGCACAAACATTCAAGTTAGATCATGTAATTCCATTAGGAAATATTTCCGTGGCATAGCTTATATATATATATATATATATATATATATATATATATATATATATATATTATACTCGTAAGTATTTATTATTTATCAAAACTAGCAGTCAATAAATGAACTACGCAGTATATTAGATTATTCATCCACAATATTGTATTACATTGTCAATCCACACACGCGTGCAGCAATAGCCTTCAATTTTTATCAACATTTATAAATAAAACACATAGGAACCACGCAAAATATCTGTTAGTCATTAATTGTTAACTTTCTAGAAATCATTACATTGAATTTGCATTCAAACAGCAAACAAAGTAATGCAATGTATGATATATTAAAATGTATCAGTTCTGTTAATTGTACAAAATAAGTCAAGCAGTTTTAAGTCAGATGCGTAAAATGTAAAAGTAATATGAAATAAATAATCATATAAAAGTCTATGTTTGTTCATACTGATCAAGGCTTCACATATTATTTGGTGACGGGGATTCTTACATATATTTTATTCATTGGTGGCAGCGGTAGTTCCAACATTGTTTGGTGGCAGCGGTTAGATATTTGCCATTTAGAACCGCTTTTTTATGTGTGTGAGTGTTTAAAGTTTTGAATTTGCTGTTGATATTTTATATCCTCTGCTACGAAAATATGTACTTTGAGTAAAGATTCTGTGATTTACACAAATAAAATTTTGAGTTTATTTAAGTGTTGAACATTTGAAACATTAAAATAAATAACATATTTATTTCAAAAATTTGCTCACAACACGACAACTTGCATCAATTTTTCTAGAAGCAACATTTAACACCAGTTATCTAATTAGAAACAGATATAAATTAATTAAATCGTTTTCTAGTTTATAAATCATTGGAGTATAAGCCCTTTTGAACTTTTTCAAATGTTTTCTTAACTTTTTTTAATTGTAGTGCGCAAGTGTATCTATTCTGGTTCATTTAAAATAAGTTATCAAAACTAATTGAACGGCGACAGAGTGCGTGATAGATTGCTTACAAGGATTTGGTTCATGAGGCGAAGGGCTCCAGGCAAAGGGCATAGATTAGTAATGATCCAATAAGAGTCGTGCGTGCCGTGTTGAACTATCGGCGGTTTTAAGGAATGAGAAAAATTGGAATTTTAGAAATCCTATAAATCTTAACACAACTTCAGAAGTAGATATACATGCCGAAAATGCTAGTTCAGGCAAAATTTCAGGAAAAAATTATAAAATTATTGATATCATGGTTTTGTATTGAAAATGATAAATCAATTTCTCAGAACTTTCAGTTAGTTTGATATAATTTAATATAAGCATATTATTTTACCTACTGATGTATTTCGTAATATAAGTGGTTGATATGATATTTTATGACCACGCGCTATTGGTAGTGAACACTGGTTATAAAATATAGTTAATTAGTCGTAAATGGAATCTTTATGCAAAAATCAATGCTACATGATTAAGTCAAATAAAGAAAATTTTCAAATTAAATTAAAATTTGGAATCTTGCCTTGGGGAAAGTTGCATGAACATACCGATATATGAAATAACTGCCATAATAATTAATAAAAAAAATTTGCAACTTTTAAATTGTCGACAATAGAATTATAATTTTTGAAGCGGTCTATTATTCCAAAGTTATAAATATTTTTTTATAATTAAGCCACTTTTCGTAGATCTATATTATTTTAGAATTTTCGAAATGACCATGAACCTTATCATCATACAAAGTTTCGTCAGAATCGTTAAAAAACTAGTCGTGCATGGCATCGTGCCTTGAGGCAATTTGCTGGAACTTCTTGGAACAAAAGTTAAGACTTTGAAATATCACTATATATATTATAAATTATTTCGAAATATAGAAGCGCGTAAGCGTCGCGTCGACGTCTTACGGATAAACATAGGTACATAGCTCATAGAATACAAACAAGATTTGTACTTATTATTCAAATCACTATGAAAAATCTGATAATTTAACGTGCATTTCCAAAACCGCTGGGCCTGCCTGACCAAAAATTTAAAAATTCAATAAAGTTTTTGTTTTGTCAATACAAATCAATTTTTTTATATGTTCAAATCGGATGCTCCGTTCTATCAAAACTGAATTACCAATTTTGGCATTTTTTGCCCGTATCTTTCAAACGGCAAGACTTGCCCTCGTCAAAAACTAATCAGCACGTCTACTTGTCAAAACAAATGTTTTTGAATAATTCAAATAGGTTGATCCATGCTCCTGAAATCGTCGACAAAAATCTGTTGAAAAACCTTTGAAACGTAAAAATATATATGAAGTAACTTACCCTACGAGAAGTTAAAAATTAAACAATTTATTACAAAGGAACAGTGAACCTTTTTATGATTTTTAACTAAACCTAATCTACATAATTTCTAAAGACTTTTCAATTTTCAAAATCGTTTTTTGAAAAAACGTTGGTGATGGGTGAAATTTTGGCTCATATACACAAATATACCCTTACATTTTTCTTACTTTTGCCCAGTTCATTGTCAAACGATTCAGAATGATTTGAAACGTAGAAAAAAGCATAATATTTTCCTTTTTTCCATTTTGTTACGATATCAACAATTTTATCTAGATTTAACCAATTAAATAAAAACAAAATTATAAAAAACAACTTCAGTAAAAGAGTGCATTATGAAAATTCAAATTATATTTAGAAAGCTATATTTAGAAAGCTGAAGAAGCACTTTATTGTAACTTTTAGTTTTTTAAAATATGTATGTTTTAATTTTGCTTGATATAAAATACTACACGTATTCATTGTAGAATAATAGTCATTTATATCAAGCTCGAGCTAAGAAAGTTTGAATGACATATTTAGATTTCAAATATTTTATATTTCACCTCTTTTATTTTAGATCTGGTAAAAATTTGTAGGGATATAATTATAACTTGAAATAGAACATTGTTTTCATTGCTCTATCTTATATCATAATTATTGTGCATACTTAACATGAAAGATACATTTGATAACAGCATAACTAAAAATGCTTATCGTCAATTAGTGATCTCATTTATATTTCGAATAGATGTAGTAGATGCGATGTTCAATTATTGTTTAGACTCGGGTAATCTTTACTTATTTTTTATAAAATACATAATTTGTCTTAATTAGGTCAAATATTGGAAATAAAATTTCTTATCAAGGTTGGGATTTTACAACTAACTTGAAAAACACATGATAAATATGGCAAAAGACTTAGATATACAAAAAATAACTTTACAAATTTAAGAACAACATTTTTGGTAAATCTAAAAAGTGAAAACATTTAAAAGAGAGAATCAGTTCTTTACAAAAGATTAAAAACCTAATGGAAAAAGTAAAATAAAATGAAATAACATTAAGTTGTCAGAGTAAATTAAGTACTGACGCTGATTCTCATAATATATTCAGCTCAGAGGACGTTTTAAAAAGCAAAAGAATTAAATATATTACTTATACAAAATTCTTCCCTCGATAAAACTTTGCATGAAATTACTTATAATTAAATTCAGCAGCAGAGCGCGGACTTTTCCACGAGTACCAAATAAAAATAAAACTTAAATAATTCCGCTGTACAAGTTCTGACATAGAATGGAATTATCTGAAAACATTTCAATTTAATTAAAATAAATAAATCTCTATTTAAGACTTAGGTAATAGCGCAAATGTCCCGTGCTCGCCGGCTAATCCGGAGTTCGAATCAATCTCACTTTTACGCGGCATTAACACTTATTAAATTCTCTCGATATTCGATTCTTTGTTTACATGGGATTTATGTGTGTGTCATGGCATTCGGCACGAGGAATCAAATTAAAAGTTTAATTCCAATAAAACGAGATTAGCGAATAGATAAATGTCAAACGGAACGACGTGACTATTTGACTTAATGTTAATGCTCGGAGAGACAGGAGTAGTAGGTAGTTGATTTTATCGATTATATTTATAGAAATTCAAACAAAATTATGATTGACTAATAAAAATTTCTTTAGTCTTAAATTATCGTCATTCTTAAAATCAAAAGAAAGGCGGAGTTGTAATAATAAATTGAAAAAAAAAACATTAATCAAAATTTATGACTTTTGATAATCTTGCATACCCAAATTAACTAATTAATAAACTAAACAAACTAAACAACTAAACAAACTAAATAAACTTAATAAACTTAATTATCATAAAATCACTAAAAATAATTTAATATATAGTAAATTATTATAAAGTTAAGTCTGCTCAAACCTATTTCTACTATATGGAAAACTTCTACTTAGCTTTATTGATTATCACTCTTTTTGTTTCTGTAATAAATTCCTTTTTCAAAATTAATTAATTTATTTTGTAATTTTCCAAATTAGAAATTGAGATATGTATTCAAAACATTCGACAATCCCAAACATTTTTTAGAGTCAATTTTTTAATTTTTTTTTTGGGTCAATTTTTATTTTTTTTATAATACATATATAAAAAACATAACCCAAAATTTTCACCTTCTTATCACAAATTCCAATGTCGTATAAATTGTTCTGTCAGTGAATCATTTTGACTGAATTTCGATAGAGATAGAGCTTATAAAAACGCTATATTTTACATACAAAACAACTTTGTCCAACTTTAACCTTTGTTTTTTATTGTATTGTATAAATTTTCTTATTTTTTTACATTCTCAATTTTCACCTTTTAACTCCACTTTCCGATTTTATTACTCATTTTTAACCTGATCGATATATCTTTTTTATTGACGTTTTTCACTGAATTTCGAATCAGATTATTCAAAGTTAACAAAAAAGCTTAATAGTTTTTGAAAGCTTAATAATTATGTTAAGAAATACATAAGGAATTTAAAAAATAATTATAAATATAGGGTTGAGCGCAACTTCAAGATCCGTGGGTAAGAAGATCCCCTTTTTTTACAATTCCTAAATATGAATTATAAATATACATTATTTAATTATTTTATATCACTCGTTGTTATTCACATCTTAGATTTAACAATTTTTTATATAAAGTGTGTAAACGCTTACTTGTGTTTGGGATAAAATGACCAACTGAAATTTACCCTGGCAAAGGTGTAAAAATAAGATGATACAAATACAACAGTAACTGATATTTTTAATATTAAAATAATTTTTTTTTACTACATGTGATATAGATGAAACTATATGAAATTTTGTTTTTAACTTAGTTTAACTTATTGCAGACTATGTTACAGATGTCATCAAAGTTAGAAGCACATGCTACCGCACAAAAATTGAATTTCAGTATATATATTTAAATATAATTTCATATAAATTGTATAAATTATAATTAACCAGGTTAAATAAATTTTATTATATCAATTTAATATATTTTCTTGAAACAATTATGCTTCTTGAAGACTGAAAACATGGTGACCAGCGACTACAAATAAATAAATAGCTCATAGGATATTATAGCATTTTGATTGCTATTTTATGGTAATGAATAAAAAAAAACTTGGTCTAACTTAGCAAGAAAGCACTAAATTACAATACGAAATCTGTGACTATTGACGAGATTCAATAAATTTGATGAATCAAATAATTTCTGTCGATAGATTGACATGATTGGTAAAATAAATGAAACTTTTGCCCGAACATAGATATATGGTTGTTTTTGTAAAAGCATCACTCAATTAATATAATGCAGGCCGTCCGTTCGGTGCCAGATAACACTTTTTATTTAGCGTCCGTTTTAATTTGTCAATGTATCATTGATTGGATGCATCGGACAGTTCTGTCCATACCGATATTGATGGGTTTGATTGACATCCGTACCGAGCTAAACATACAATCGAATTGCAAATTATTTAGGAATACCCGAAAATCAAGTCGAAATGATACTGTGCACACTGCACATTGTAGTGCACGAAGATAACATTATATATATATTATATATATATTATATATAATATCATAGTAAGGTTTATGGTGTAACAGTTAAGCGCACTGCCTAGTATGGTCAGGATCGTGAAGTAGAAACCCCGCTTGATAACCTAATCCCATACAGTAGTGATATCAATTTTCACATTGAATTATAGATCAAATATGTTTTCATTAAAAAATAGCCTATTTTAGGCTTTA
>NW_020537324.1:57686272-57717828 GCF_003426905.1 Ctenocephalides felis
CGCTGGACTTGCCTTTGCCATAAACTAATCACCCACTTCACCCGTCATTACAATTGAAATTTTTTGGATCATTCAAATCGGATGCTTCGTTCTCTCAAAAACTCAATTTTTATTTTCTGCGCTCCTTGCGCTTTATCTTCGTAACTGCTGGACCTGCCTTTGCCAAAAACTAATCAGCACATCTCCCTATCGATAGGAATCGAATGCTTTTTGAACCATTCAAATCGGTTGATCCGTCCGCCCGACAACGTGGACGAAAAATTGTATCCATACATACATACACAAACACATATCCATTTTTTCTGAAGTATGCCAAAATGTTCAGAAACCTTCAAAACGCCGAGAAATGTAAAAATTTTCGATTTCGATATTCCCTACGGGAAGTTAAAAATCAATGTTTTTTATAATTGAAATAGTTTCCGTAAGACTCCAAAGGTTTAGTATGTTCATTAAGACCAAGTACTCTATAATCAAGTAATTCGTCTAATTTTAATTTAAACTAACGTCAAAAAAACTGCTAATAATCTCAAAGTTTGATAATTTTTTAAAAATAAAACTACTTGTCGTAAGGCCATAATATTTCAGTAAGTTCTATAAGACCATGATATATAAAGCCAAAAAAAAGTTCCACAAGAATCGGCTTAATTTTTTTTCAACAGTTAATTACAAGAAAACTGCTTGGTATATTTTGACCTAAAACTAATCAGTATCATACCCAATTAATATCCTTCGAACAGTTTTTTATTTTAAATTGATTCGGTAGTACAAGCTTAAATGTGGACGAAAAGTTTAACATTTTTTTCACATTTAAATTACAAAGAAACGGCTCGGCAGATCGTCGCACAAAACTGACAAACGATAGTCCTCATTGAGATACATCAGATGACTTTTAAATTTCTGAAATCGGTTCAGGCGTTTTTCAGAAAACGACTATCAAAGGTCTAATTTTGACAAATACCAATGAAACGATACTAATTTTTGCAAACTTTGACGAGTTTTTAAAGTAAAACGATTTGTCGTAGGGCCATAGTATTTGAGTATGATCTATAAGACTATGGTATATACCGTCAATAAAAATCATAAAAATTTAACACTTTATTACAAGAAAACGACCCGGCCGATCTTTATCAAAAACTAATCAGGTCGATTCCCAACCAATATCTTTCAAACGGTTTTGAATTTTCAAAATCTATTCAGAATTGCGGGCTAAAACATGGACAAAAATTTTTTCACTAAATTATCTTCGCAAAAACTAATTGCTAGGGTGATTAAGTACTAATGTTTACCTTACATCAAAATAATAAACAAATTAACCAATCTGTATATTTACGACAGTTATTATTGAAAGAGATCAAACAAAGAAACTTTTTTCAACTCTTTAAAAGCAATGCGTTTTACAGGTAATGTTTATCTGAAAATCAGTATAGTTTAGCTGTTATGGAAACTGTCACTACCGTATCCTGGCACAACCGTACCCCGTTTCTTCTACCTTAATCATAAAGATAATAAACGAAAACGTAGCGTGCTTGGTCCAAAGAGTTTTTAGTTTTCTAACGATAGAGATCGAGATTTTTTTTTTATTTGACCTCGCTTACTCTGAGCATTTAGCCACTTACAACATTTTTTATTTATTTACATTCTAATTTTTATATCATTTTCAATCTGTATATGTATACTATTCTATATTCTTCTTATTTCTTCTTCTTAATTTCTTCAACTCCTACTCTTTTTCAAATTTCTAATTCTATTTCACTTCTAGCTTCATTCCATTTTTTTCTTCGTTCTTTTAATTTCAGCTCAGTTCCAATAATTCTTCTCTTCTTACTCCTAATACAATTCAGCTTCGAACTATATTATTCCTATTTTTCTTAATTTTTATTCAAATTCTACTCAATAACACAATTTTTATTTGACTTCAAATTTAACTATACATATTTATTTTCCTATATTCTAAGCCAATCAAACACGCTACCATTGAGCTATGCTCACCACAAAGAAAGAGAATATTAATCAAAATCAAATATTTATTCATTATAATTGTCTGTTAGTTTTACAAACAGTTTACTAGCAAATTGATATTTAACTGATTTATCAAATCATTTACAACTGATGATGATGATGATTTTTTTCTTAAGTTTTATGAACAATAGTGACGTCTTTTAGAACGCGTAATTTAAACAACAGATAAAAGTATAATTTTGACTTAGTTTTTTGTATAACAAAAATATATTTGGCAAGATTTCATTAATTTTACCTCATGTATAATTAATACTGCAGATATGGCGATAGCTACTGGTAAAATGATAGTAAATCGATAGATTTTGACTAAAATATGCTAATAAATATTTTTATGTAGCAAGATATTTTCTTTATATGGCCTATTATTGCACAAACATAAACAAGTATAAAAAGCAATTCTCTATTGCTTCGATCTATTCTCGACGCCCACACCAGGCTGAAGTATCGTCGTTTTGTTTCGCCCCTTTATCCGTATGGGATTTTGTATAAGGAGGCAGTTTCTCCTTTCTCCGTTTGCCGAAGATCGGTTATTCAGTATTCAACTATCATCTCCGATATCATCCAATATTCAAAATGGCGTCCGGTTATGACATGACGAACTGGCTACTATTGCTTGGTCGTCATGGTGACTCGGACACGAACCCAGACCCAGACTCAGACTTGGTCTCCCTGTACCACTTCTCATATCTCTCGTCGAAAATGGAATGGGTGTACATATATATTTATTAGTAGCAGAGCCAGAGGTAAAGTTTTGTTTTGTTTCACAGACGTTTATAGTTGTAATACGCATAGAAACTAGTGGTGTATGGTAAATTTAGTATCGTGCTATGCCAAAAACTAATCATCACTTCTCCTCATCATTACGAATTGAAAGTATATTGAATCATCGGATGCTCCGTTCTCTCAAAATCTCGATTTCTATTTTTAGAGTTCTTTGCTTCATATCTCCGAAATGGCTGGATCTGCCTTTGCCAAAAACTAGTCAGCACATCTCCTAATGTTTTTCAAACTAATCAAATTGTTTGATTCATGCGTCCGAAAACGTGGACGAAGAATTGTATCTATACATATATACACAGACACACACACATTTTTTCTGAGGTATGCCAAAATGTTCAGAAACATTCAAAACGTGAAGATATGCAAAAAATTTCGATTTTTGGACGATTACAATAACAGACATTCACAGCCCATTATGTTCATATAGAAGGAGGACTAAAGGCTTTTCAATAAGATCTTGAACGAAAATAAAATATTTTTGTATTTCAATTGGAAATGCAAAACTGTCTAGTAGGTCGATGTAATATACAGAATTGTGCAGGTACGTCATTTTAGACATGTAATATACATACGCTAAATGATTATAATAAGGTTATCACCTAGAAATTTCAAATTTTATGACCTACAAAAACGACTTTATGAATCTACAAAAATAAAATATTTTTTTATAAAACAAATAGCACTTTGAAAATGTGTAATGTAAATAAATAATTCTGTTAAAATTTACTAATGCAGATATATACTGTTTGGCTTCAAAATTTCTTCATATCTACTTGTTTTTGATGAATAACTATTAAAATATATTATGTAGTAGCTTCTAATCATGCTACTGTTCAGTATAGCGTTAAATTATGCTTGCATAGGCGTTGTGATAATATTTGTATAAATTATGATTTAAAGCAACTGTGTCTAACTATTAAAAACATATAAGATAGGACGGAGCACAAATGTCCAATTTGTCTTTGAGCAATGAACAACTATCTGACTATGCTCAGTAAAACTCCCAGCAAACTCAACATCGTGGAAATGTGCTATTTTCCTGTTTTTCAAAAATTTGTCACCTGCTTTTTTTATTTTATAAGCGGCCACGTACCAAACAGGTCTAATGCCCCTTATTTTATTTCAGAGGAGTTTTACGAAATAATAGCTTAATTATTTAACCAATGCGCAATAAATTTTTTGTAGGTACATTTTTACATGAATTTCATTAAAATATTCATCAGCAAAGTTTGGATAACTATTTATTTAATCTATTTCTTGTAAACTTGCTATCTTAATTTACTTTTTCATTCACTATTTTCCTATTGTTCATACCTTTGCCTGAGTGAAGTTCCAGTTGGTCCTTTTTTCCCTACTCATTTGTAAGCTTTCATAGAGGTTATATAAAAAAGCTATTGAATCCGATTTAAAACTATTGTTAATTTAATCTTATGAAACACCTAAATAACGTATACTTAAAGGTTATATTAAGGTGCCGTAGACTAAACAACAGTGCTCACAACCAAAAAAACTAACAACGAAAGAAAATACTTTTATTATGGATTTACAAATGTTGCCCTTTATCTCCTGATAGCAACGTCGTAAGAATCAAGGTGATGGCTAGTTATAAATCTTTATCCCTTCACTTTCAAATATTGTTGTTAAAAAAATTTTAACCTTGCTTATTTTTGACATATCGACCATGGTCTTTTAATTTCCTCTCTATTCTGAGGAAAAATATTATATAATATTGAAACTATCATAAATGAAAAGAATGATAAAGTCAAATCTAACATAGTAAAAAAAATATCTTGAGTAGACAACTAAAAAATATATAAATTTTGTAAATATAAAATTCCTCGAAATGTTTATATACCGAAAAAATCCCCGAGATTTATTTGTAAGGAAAGGAAACTAGAGTGAAAACTTATTGAAATAAGAATGTTTGTTGCACCACATCATTGATAGTAGATGGATGCAGATGATAGACAAATTAAGAGAGTGATAATACAAGGATTAGAAAGGCAAGACACATATTACGGAAGTAAAGAAGCAATAGGGTGAGAAGTAAAATATTATATATAAACCAATGAAAAATGTGGAGAAAATCAATCTTGAGGCGCTGTTATCACGACCCTTTGATAATAAGGAACAGAAAAGATGCCTCTAGCTCTCCCATTACCATGTGTGCGATATGCGATGTATGGTCAGTCGATATCAAATGTTGCTATGTTCTGTATTGTACTGGAATCTCACAACTCATACGCAACATTCGACCAAATCAATGAGTCGTAGTCGAACGGACGATACGAGTACATATCCGACAATCGTACAACGTACAACGTCCAGCGGCTACGAGCTACGACTACTACTGCTACGAGAGTAAAGCACGATGATGCGGTCAATACGTATTGTTTCCTGTTCCAAACATTAGTCAAGTGCACTATCAATTCTCTAATATGGGAATTCAAAGTCATTGAGGTAATGAAGGTTCATTTCATGCAGAATCGATTTCGAAAATAAAATTAATCGAATGCCGAAAGTATATTGATTTATAGCGAATTCCAATTTTAAAATTGTTAAAAAAAATTAACCGCAGTTTTTAATATAAAGATAATTTCTTGTAACATACGATGAAATTTAAAAAAAAAATCAAAAAATTAACTGAAGTAATTTAGAAAAAATACACATCTTTACAAAAAAAGCACATTTTAGAATACTTTTTGTGTCCTAATTTTTTTTTTACTAATACAACTTCAAACTTTTCATCTATTTTATTTAGCCCTCTCTCCAAAAAATTAATAATTATACAAATAATTACAATTAATAGATTGTAGTAATGAATAAAATTAAACTTGAACCTTTTAATCATTGGAATTAAAATAATCGATTTTGATTGTATAAGTGTTCGAAATAATAGTTTTCAATATTTTATAAAAAAACTCCACAAAAGCCTTAATATTCTAGAAAGATAATAACATTTTACAAGAGTTTCAATATTTTGCAAGCGTTCCGGCATTCTGTATGAATTTCAACATTCTCTAACAGTTTCGATATCCCGCAATAATTTTGATATTCTGTAAGAGTTTCGTATTTCTGTAAAAATTTCAAAATTCTATAACACATTCATGATTCTGTAAGACATGCATCATTTTTCAATATTCTATAAAAGTTTCAAAATATTATAAGAGGATCAAAATTTCATAGAGATTAAAATTCCTGTAAAAGTTCTAACTTTTTATAGTAAATCCTATAATTCTGTAAAGGTTACTACATTCCAGAAGTATTATAACATTGTATAAAACAATAACATCCTTTAAGAGCTTCAAGATTCTACGAGAGTTTTAGCATTCTACAAGAGTTTAGACATTTCGTAAGAGCATCAACATTCTGTAAGAATTTTATATTTAGCTTATACTTTTAGAGAACCTTCAAACTCTTCAAATTGCCATAAAATAATCTAATTGGTAAATGAGATTTAACTGTTCATATAAATTCCAAAGTTTCATTATTCTTAATGGCTTTAATATTCTAGAAATATTATAATATTCTAGAAATAATATAACATTCTATAACGTCTTCAAGGTTCTACAAGAATATTATATTTAGTTATTATGCAAGAATTTAGATATTCTGTAAGAAGTTCAACTTCAAATAAGAATATTATCTTTCTATGAATATGATATATTATATTTAGTTATTATGCAAGAATTTAGATATTCTGTAAGAAGTTCAACTTCAAATAAGAATATTATCTTTCTATGGTAGCTTGAGCTTTTCCTTGAAGATTCAAAATTATACATATGCTTCAAGGTTTTTTTATGAGTTTCCAAATTTTTTACAAGATTCAAATTTCCCTAAGATATTCAATATTTCATAAAAGATGCAAATATCCATAAATATGTCAACAATGTACAGCAGTTCTTAAATTTCAAAGTTTAATGAGAGTTTGATTTCTCGGTTTGTAGAGATGTAAAAATATATAGATCTCAGTTTTGGAGAAAAATAATCTACACTTGGATGGGAAAATAAAAATATATTTCAAACTATCTGAAAGGTATAAACAAATAAAACAAGAAACATTTTGAAAATCTGATTACTGATTAGTTTCAAAATGTTGAAATGCTTCAAAATGCTGAGATATTGAAAATAAAATAAGAACGCCAAGATGACAAGAGTTTTAACATTTTGTGAGAGCTTCTATTATGTCTATTTTCTTTTATTCTATATGAGAATTAACATTTTGTAGGTGCTTTAGCTTTTTATAAAAGTTTGAACATTCTATATGATCTTCAAGATTTTAAGTTCAAATTTCCATAAGGTTTTCGAATTTTGATGAAACCTATAAATTTCTATAAGCATTCAAATTTCCATATGATTAACACTCGAAAAAAGTTCAATATTTTATAAAAATTTCACAGTTTTAAATTTAAAATTGTATAGCAGTTTTAATGTTCAGTCCATAGCGGCGTTTAAAGTAGAATATATTTAATTTTATATATGGCAATACAAAATGAAGGCAATTCCGTAAAAAAGCAGATGGGTTGTATAAGCGCTAATAATTTTACTATTAGTTTGTTTTTTTATGTAATTTTTGTGTTTTGTGCATAGACCTTATACTACATTAGCTGCTAGTCTTCATATGTTATCCATTTTATAAAAAGTTAAATTATAGAAGGGGATTGTGACGTCACTGGGTGAACGAACGTTGCCGACAATCGTGCACACTTCCGAGTGATTAAATGTATTATGTCACGTGCTTAACCTAAAAGTAAATCTTGAGCTGAACTAGCAAGGTCTATTGTCTATGGTTTTATGACTATTACTGTATTATTTTCTGAGTATTATTTATCTTCATTGTACCATAAGTCGTTCATGAATTAATATTATCTAGTGTTATTAGTGTGTTTGGAATCCATTCCTTTCCTCCACATTTATAAGCCGAGCATGATGATAGTTCAAAGACTTCAAGCAACGATTGACTGGACCTTTAAGTAAGTAAGCCCACTTTTCTGATATCTCAGAATAGCTATTGGATTATATAAAATAAACTACCCCGAAAGGGTCTAAACAACACCAATTCTCAACACCTGGACTTCCAACAATTCATAGGAAATTTAACTTTCTAAATGCTATAAAAGAATGCAAATACTGTGAAAGATCTTAGTTTTTGAGAAAAATAATCTACAACCGTCTGGTATCGAACAAGAAAATAATGTATGCTATCTGAGAGGTATAAGTATAAGTGAACAATTACTTCAGGGTATAACATTATGAAAACGTGACTACAAAACCGCGTCTTATCCAGATTACCCCACGAATTAATTATATTCCGTGTCTCGGCGATTAAAAGTCTGCGTGCGTTTCAGCAGACGTTCATATTAAACGCGTATTTGCTCATACGCCATCTGCCGCGCCCCGCACTGCCAGCCGTTAGAGTTTTGTGCACGAAATGTAGATTCTTGTGTTTGTATTTCTGAAACTTAAATGAATTCATTTGTGCTCTGTCTTCAAGCTCGGAAAATTCTCTTACCCCTTTTCTGGCAAATACAGAGACCGGGGTGTACAGTCAGACGAGAGATGACGAACAATTAAGAATCATCATTATTTTGATACCACCAGGGATAATATACCTATATAATAAGCGCAAGTTATATATATATATATATATATATATCTTCTATATATATAAAAATAAGTCGGGTTTTCCTTCCTGACGAAATAACTCCAGAACGCACGAACCGATTTCGACAATTTTGCATTCGTTGGAAAAATTTCGGGCTCCGCAAGGTTTATAGCTAAGAAAATTAGTTGTGCAGGGCATTGTCCCTTAATGCAAGCTGCTGGAACTTCACGCACCGTAGTTAAAAATTCGAGTAATGACATTAGTGAGAATTATCAGAATTATGCTTGGTTAAGTCAACGAGCAATTCTTGCGCAAAGAATAATGATGTGCACGCACTGAATTTCACCATTCAATCAAAAATTGCTGGCGATTTGGTGACATACCAATGATTCTGACTGGTCTTTTGTTTGACTTTCCAAACGATTGCAATTTCCAGTTCGCCTTGCGTTCGCAATAACAAGTCGCAAGGCCAATTGCTTAGTGTTTGCGGGATAAATTTCAAATAGATTATTTAGAAAATCATTGTTTTTCACATGGGCAGTTATACGTTGCCTGTTCACGAGTTGGAAAACCATCCGCGTTGTTTGTGTTAACGTCAGACCAAAAAACAATAAAATGTGGTTTACCAAAGAGCACTTCAATGAAACGGATAATTTGCGGATTCACTTTCATTTACTTAGAGAAGTTCAACTAAAAACACTTCATTTTTGTAATCGAAATCAATTCATTACTGTTGTATAATAAAATCCAATTTTTCCTTTTCAAATATAAAACAAACAAAAAATTTCTTCATCTTTCTCACGAAACCATCTGGTGACGAAACGGAGTTCGTCGGGTTTGCTAGTATATATATATATATATGTATATATTAGGTTGTCAAATATCTCCCTTCCGCTTTTTTGCTCTTGGTTTATAATACAAAAAGGCGGAAGGGAGATATTTGACAACCTAATATATATATATACATACAAGTATTATATTATAATTGATATATATATGAAATATATGAAATGAGTTATAACGATTGGAAGTTACATCTATATTGATTTTCAATCATATCATTCATCAATCATCATTTTTTAACGACTTGACATCTGACTTATTGATGTAATTCTAATATATGAACATTTAACAGCAAAAATAAGTGCATTAATGTGACTATTATCTGTGTCAAACAATTTTTTTCTTTGATAATTTTGTAATTTTTTTGAAGATTTTGAAATATCTTTAACATTTTTTGAAAATATTGAGAACATTTTTCTCAATCCGATCTGCGTAGCTGTTTGAGGAATCAGAAAAGTGAGCTTATTTTTCTTGAGTAGAAATTCCATAAAAAAAACTTAAATATCTTGGAATTCATCTTGACAATAAATTGAGCAGATACAAGGAACAAGAGTGCAAACGATCCAAGCTTTCGATTGAAAACAAACTGCTTTCATTTTTCTGCTGGTATCATTATCTTTCATAAAAAAATCGAAACTTTCTGATATGGCTTCGTCCTCCTCAAATTACAACACTAGACACAAACTCATTAAGGCGCGCACATATAAATTAGCCAGCTCTTTCAATACGATCGACGGTCTAGGTATTCAGCTTATGAATAAACTTCCACTCAATATCCGAAACTTAGACAGCAAAAAATTTCATGCTTCCTTAGTTAAACTTTTTAAAGACTTAGCTTTTTATGACATTACTGAATTTTCTCAATTTGATTTCAATAACTATTTTTTTGCATAATCCTTATCCTTTATCAATGTAGTCTGACCATTTGATCGCTTGAAGTACCATGTTCTTTTGTTTTTTTTATTCTATTTTTTTAATTTTTATTTTATTGCTATTTTATTAATTTAAATTTTTACTGTTTTAAATGAGTATAACTTTCAACCTTGTGCAAGAATTTTGAGCTTGAATGGTGGTCAAATAGACTTTAATATGCTGAACTTGATGATGAACAGTATTTAATGTTCAAATGCTTTTTTTCAGCTTTTTTTTCAGAAGCGAAATTTGTGCATCTACTATGATTACTATAGAATTATTATCCTTTTAATATTAATTATTTATTTATTATTATTGATTACGGCTTGCTTATGAATAAATAAATATATAAGGGACAAAATACCAAAACGCATATTATAAATCTTGGTACAGAACCTATAGAAATGTTAATAAAATTTGTACTTGTAAGTGAAATCTTTATAACATATCTGATAATTTGATGTGGATAAATAGAATTTAAAATTTTCAAAAGCTCAGAAAAAAATACATTTTTTTTTGATAATTTTTATTTTGCACCGGATCTTCAAAACGGCTGGACCAACTTTCGCCAAAAACTAATCAGCACTCCTTCTTATTATTATATCTATATCATGGCACCTCGTATTATATTTATGGAGTTTTAAAAATATTCAATACATTTCATAGCTCAATAATATTTCAATGAAAAAACTTAATTATTTTACAACTTAAATAGCTATTAACGTACAGCACGTATTTTGCTAGGTACTAAAAATACCACTAAATAGGTGGAAGCTGTGGGATAATTTTCAACACCATGTTTTTAAATAATTCAAATCGGTCGAGCGGTGCTACCAAAAACGTCGGCGAAAAATTGTATCCACACATACATCCATTTTTTTAAGGTATGGCAGAATATTCAGATATATTTAAAACGTAAAAAATGCAAAAATGTTCATTTTAGATTGTTGGCCGATTACAATAACTTACCCTACGGTAAGTTAAACATAAACAAAAAATAATAAAACATATTGTATTATATTTAGGATATTGTGAATAAATAATTAAATAATTGATAATCAAACATATTATTGACATATTGACATACAAAGAAACTCGAACGTGAGAACAAATATGCTTACAGTCATCAAAATTTTAGAAATTTAAAAAAGTTTTATATTAATTTCATTCATTCACACCGTTACTTCGCATTTCACATCAATACCTTCCGTAGATAATTTTCGAAAATCAGTCCCTAAAATCGTTCTGATGTGTCGCAATATAAAATCTATCAATCGGCCTCGGTTCTATTATGCATATAAAGCTTATATTCAGATCAAGGGGTAAAGCTTTGAGTACCGTATCATTTCAAAGTATATTCTGGTGTAGTCATTTGTCTACGTACGAGCGACTCGCATTTCGGCCCATTCCATCGCATAAAACCGCGAAAATAATGACACGACGCCGTAAGAAATGATCGCTGTCGTTTCTGAGAGAATGATATACAGTTTATTTATTACAAAATCTGGGATAAATAACATTTGCCTTGTGAATTCATAGGGAAATTTATGTACACCATATGGATTATGAAATTTCAATGAAAATTGAATGCAAGGTCCAAATCAGCGGTCGGGGAACTTTTTTAATTATTACCTCAAAATATTTTTGTCTTAGTTGATATTACCCCCACTACCTGATGAAGTTATCCCCATATGGAGAACTAAAGCAAAGAAAATAAATATCAATTAACATTACATACTTTTTACCCCCAAATTTTTTTTACCTAATTTAGGATAATTTACCCTGGTTCCCCAACGACTGGTCTAAATGTTTGAACATACAAATACGATTCACGAAAAATATTACCTAGCATATCAAATTAGTTCACTGTTCAGTGCTGATTAAAAAAAATAATTGACATTGTGCCTTAAGACAAATTGCTGGAACTTTTCGTACCATAATTTCATAATTCCGTTTCATAATTTTTTTAGAAATTTTGAAAGATTTTTTTTTAATTGCATCGCAGTCTCTAATGGTTAAACATTATAAGTCATGGTACGGAATCCGTAAAAATGTAAACAAAATTTGTACTTTTTATTAAATTCTTCATAAACATATATGATAATTTGATGTGTCTAATGATTATTTTTACTTTTGGCATTTTTACAAACTTCTCTTATTAGATCTTAGTAAGCGCTAGATCTGGTTTTCCAAACATTTTATCAATTCTTTATTCAGTCAATACAAGTGAAACGGTTTCTGAATCATTTTTTCGAATACTGAATTGCCATTATTTGCACATTTTGCCTCGTATCTTCAAAACGGGTGGACCCGCCTTTGCCAAAAACTCACCAGCACGTTAGAAATAGGAATTGAATGCTTTTTGAATCATTCGAATCGGTTGATCCTTGCCCTTGAAATCGTGTACAAAAAGTACATACATACATATAAACTACATACAACCATACACACACACATCTATTTTTTTTAGGTATGTTTAAATGTTCAGAAACCCATGAAACGTAAAGATGTGCAAAACTTTTTATTTTCGTTTTTTGGTATCACTATAACTCAACCAATGGAAAGTCAAAAATAATTGTTAAGGCTTTTTAGTTATTAAATATCAGATAACCTTGTATGAAATTTCAAAATGAATGAGTTAAAATACAATTATATAAAAAAATACTCTAAATCAAATACTGGAATAGGAATAGCAATTGGTCAAAAATTGTATAATTAGTATAGCCTATAATAGTGTACATCAAATTTTGATTGTTTTTTCTACAAAAACCAAAGAAACAATTAAAATAGACATTTAACTAGTGGTGTATGGCATCGTGCCTTATGGCAAATTGCTGTTCCATAGTGAAATATTTGAAAAATATTAAATGTTCTCAAATTGTTTCTTCAATACAAGTAAGAGGTTTTTTGAATCATTCAAATCAGATGTTTCGTTCTTTCAAAAATTGTCATTTTTACACATTTAGCACCCTTGCACATAAAATTTTTCCTTTGAAAAACACAAACCAATTCAGATTCTTCAAAACACCTAAAATATGATTTTTTATGAAATATTGAAGTTTTGGTGCAAGATTTCTTGCACAGCTATATTGTGAATTTGATTGTAATTCATTAATCAATTATACACTATTAAATATTAAATTCCAATATTCAACCTACCAACACTGCTAAAGCAAAATTGATTCTAATAAACTATCATATTTCAAACCCTGCCTCTACCACTTGATTTATTATTACAATAACCACTCCATTCCGACACAATTACAATGTTATTCAATTGTAACAAATATACATTAGTTGTTACATAATATATCATTCGAATCGAAGGAAATGATAAATTATAGAAGTCAAGATTATGAACTTATTGGGCATAATGACGGCGATCATGTGATTTATTATGCAAATTCCCTACGCACGTCAGTCACCGAGAACTTGAATAAGGGTCGCTCTTTTATATTTTCCAAAGGGACATTTCCATTAATAAACATAATGAATAAGAGAACTTTTTGGCAAGACGAATACTGTTCATAATAAATTATTTTATTGAAAGTATATTTATTAATTCACATTTATATGTTCCGATTGATAAAAATCGTAAAATAATTTTTTCTAATATAATACTACATTAGTCGTGTAATCGAGTTTATATAAATATTTTAGAAATGACTTTGATTCGATTGTCTATAAATTCTATGAAATAAATAATAAATTACTACCTAGGAATATATCTAAAATTGGTCTAAAATCAGATAATTTTGGCAGTATAACATATAATTTAAAAAAAATAAGATTTCAAAATATCAGTATTTTTAAAAAGGCATTTTTTCAATTTTTTCGAAATTCAAATTTCTCAGATATTTTTAATATTGTACAAAAAAATTCAAAATTTTTATTTTCTGAGCTTTTTAAAAAAAATTATTAGAAATATCCACATCAAATTATCAGATACTTTATAAAGATTTCACTAACAAGTACAAATATATATAAAATTGGATGTAAATGTGTGTGTGTGTTCCATGTATTTATATACCATATTTTTGGTGAAAATTAGTACTCTTATGTATATCCAGGAGAGATTTAAGCAAACTTTGATTGAAACCAAGTGAAAGTCGGCCACCCCTAAGATTTTTTTTATTTTTTGAGTCAATTTATATTTTTTATAATGCGTATATAAAAACATAGATATAATACTAAATTTTAACTCTCCACCACAAACCCCTATTCCGTATCATTTTTTATCTTGATTTCTGTCAGTTAATGAATTTTGATTCAAAGATTTTTTGAGCATATTAAAAAGCTCATTTTACATAAAAAAAAACAATATAATATATGTTAAATCGTGAGTTGGAAGTGAAAATAGTATTGCAATAAATTCAATAAGTGTAATAATTTAATAATAATAAAAATAAATATACCTATCATAAATAAAACGAATGACCATTGAATTATGTATAAAATCGTTTGTCAAATAAAACTTGATCGAAACAACTCATGGAACTCTTAGTTGTTTTCGAAGTTAACTCTTAGTTGCTTTCAATATAAATAAAAAATATATCAGTCTTGGAAATATATAAGAAAGCATGTTTCCGAGTGAAAACAGCTCTTTGACTTTTTCTCAGCATTATTGCTGCATCAAGTAAAACATCATCGTATTACAGAAACTGACAATAAAATTATCAAGGTTCAAGAAAGTTGCAATTAACAATTATAACAGCTGAATCCTGATCAAAAAATATTATGTATGATATATTGTCTTTATGCAATTGGTTGGGCTGGCTACCATCAGTAATTAATAATAAAGCGGACTGTAAGTAAATAATTGTTATCTGACGATAACCGTTCCAAATTTGAATATTACTGAATAAAACCACTGTGATCGGTATAAATCTATATTAATATCTTCAAACTATTACAAATACAGCGGTGATTGAATATATACTTGTCGATTGTTCCGCTGCGTTGTCTAGACTAACTTAAAAATTACTGGGTACAGTGTTCATACAGGAAGTATTTAGGTATAAAAATGAACCCTTGTGCGAAGGACACAGGCCAGAGGCTGCGTAATTCTAAGAAATGTAACACAAACCCGGTGCCAAGGCACGCTGCACTGAAAATGTTAAGCCGTCAGAATATATTCTGACCATATTGCGCCCCGAAAAAATTAAATTTATTCTACATATTATTTCCTATAGTTACTGTATATATGTACGAAATATTTCTAAACAAAGCTTAGTATTAGTATAAAGTTTCATGGTATATTGATACTATTGAAAATATTTTTTTTTTTATATATAAAGCCAAATAAATCCTTTCTTAATCCTAGATTTCTTAATTAACATAATTGATAAGAATTTAACAATAACATATTTAATAAAAGTAATAAAAATAACATAATTAAGTAAAATTATTAATTAAAATCTCCATTTGGTAGTGGACATATTCTTGTTATAGGCCGCACATAAATTCCAGCTTTGGTTTTTACGGTTACTACGCGTACTTTACCATCAGTACCGGGATTTACGTTTGTGATACGCCCTAATAACCAATTTAGAGGTGGCAAGTTATCCTCCTTTAATAACACTACGTCATTTATTTTAATATTAGGTGTTTCTAATTGCCATTTGTATCGTTTTTGTAACAAACCTAAATAATCTATAGACCATTTTTTCCAAAACATATCTCTTAATCTTGTTAGATTTTGCCATAATGAAAGTCTGTTAATATTTATATCTACAAGTGCTGGTTCAGGAAAAGCAGTTAACGCGTCGCCTATTAGAAAGTGTCCGGGTGTTAAAAACGTGGGTTCAGATGGATTTTCATAGACGCCAGTGATTGGACGAGAATTTAAAACTGCCTCTATTTGAGTTAAAACGGTAGTAAATTCCTCGTAGGTTAGACAAGAACTCCCAATAACTCTGCGAATGTGATGTTTTGCGAGTTTAACCGCGCTTTCCCACAAACCTCCAAAATGAGGAGCATGAGGTGGACTGAATTTCCAAGCTATCCCCTCGATAGATGCAGCATCTACCAATTCTGATCTAATTTTATCACTTTTGAATAACTTATAAAGTTGATGCAACTCATGACGCGCTCCAATAAAATTTGTGCCATTATCGGAATAAATTGTGTTGCATTTACCCCTGCGAGAAATGAACCGCTTCAAAGCCGCCATAAAAGCTTCAGTCGTCAAGCTAGTTACTAATTCTAAGTGAATAGCCTTTGTGCAAAAACAAATAAATAACGCGATGTATGCTTTGCTTCGCTGTGCTTTCCGTACCTTACTCACTCGAAGTGTAAATGGACCGGCATAATCTATCCCCGTAGTTAGAAAAGGTCTAGATATGTTCACCCTTTCCTTTGGGAGATTTCCCATTATCTGTTGCATATTACGATTATCATGCCGGTAACATCGAACACAATTTTTAATTATTTGTTTGATTCTATTTCGGGCATTAATAGGCCAGAAACGAAGTCGAATATTTGCGAGAACGGTTTGCACACCGGCATGCAACAAGCGTTGATGTTCCTGTAACAATATCAAATCTGTCACGTGATTTTTTGCGGGAAGTATGATGGGAAATTTTTGATCATATGATATATTTGCCTTCTCCAGTCGCCCGCCCACTCGTAAAATATTTTGCTCATCAAGAAAGGGATTGAGCTCAAGTAAATGCTTGTCAATCGACACGTTTAGGACTCTGTTCTGGAGTTTATCTATCAGCGTTTTGAAATTTTCTAATTGGATTTTGCGAATAATTTGATTTGAAGCGAAATTTAATTCTTCAATTGTTAGTGGTCCGGACATTCTTTGATGATTTGAAACGAAATTTAATTCTTCAATTGTTAGTGGTCCGACCATTCTTTGTATGCGAGATATCTTACTATTATTAATGAATCGTAAGCAAAAAGCAACAACACGCTGTAATTTATTAAAATTGGAAAATTTTGTGAAGATTTCGTTTAATAAAGGAGTGCACAAAAGGGTATTACGAATAAGTTCCTGCTCAGGCAAATTGGCAGTTTCATTAACATTAAATATTTCTGGCCAAAGATTTATATTTGATTTCAACCATTGAGGTCCACACCACCAAAGGTGGCAATCGCGTAGTTTAACACCAGTGACGCCGCGTGAAATAAGGTCAGCAGGATTATCGGCCGATGGAACATGTCGCCAAGTTACATTTGTACACTTTTGTATTTCGGAAACCCTATTTCCAACAAAAGACTTAAGTTTTGATGGGGAAGTATTAATCCAAGTGAGTGCAATACTTGAATCACTCCAGAAAAATATGTCATGAACCTTATGTTTAAAAATCTTGCATATAGAATTATATAACCTAACTAATAATAGTGTAGAGCAAAGTTCAAGACGGGGAAGTGTAACATGTTTGATCGGTGCGACTCGAGATTTGGAACATAGTAAATTGACAGAAGTATGTTGATTTTGATATACTGTGCGCACATATATGCAAGCGCCATATGCCTTTATCGAAGCATCACAAAACCCATGTAATTGTAAGTGACAAATTTCGCTTCGTAAAAATAAAGGACGTGGTATTTTTATGTCATTTAGAATAGTAATATCGCTTACAAATTGCGTCCAACGAGTAAGTATTGACTTGTCTGTGATTATATCGTCCCAACTAATTTTCAATTGCCATAAATCTTGCATCATTATTTTTGCAATTACCACAAAAGGGGAAATCAAACCAAGTGGGTTAAAAATTTTTGCAATTGATGATAAAATTTTTCGTTTAGTTAATTTTGTTTCGATAATAATTTCATTGGTACGGATTTCGAATGAATCTGAAACGCGGTTCCAACAAAGTCCCAATGCCTTTACAGAAGACTTATCATCCGTTATATCAAACATTTCAGAATGCTCATTTTCCAACGATGTAAATTTTAAAATTTTATCATCATTTGCAGCCCATTTATGGAGAGACATATTTGCTTTGGAAAATAATGCTATTAATTCGTCCCTTAATCTAACCGATTGCTCTAAAGTTTCGGAACCCGTTATTAAATCGTCCACGTAACAATCGTTACGCAGCGCTGCGCAAGCGAGTGGATAAGCCGAACCTTCATCGCAGATTAGTTTGTGCAAACATCGTATTGCCAAGTATGGAGCGCAGGCAGTTCCATATGTGACAGTTGTTAATTTCAAACATTTTAAGGTTTCGTTTGGACCTTCGCGCCACAATATGCGTTGTAAATCTTGGTCTTCTTTTCTAACTCGAATTTGGCGAAACATTTTAACTATATCAGCTGTGAACACAAATTTGTAACATCTAAATTTGATCAAAATCTCGAAAATACTTTGCTGCAACTTTGGACCCGTATAAAGTACGTCATTTAAAGAATTTCCGGTTGAAGTTACGGCAGAAGCATCGAAAACTACGCGGATCTTGTCAGAATCCCTTTTAAATACCGCATGGTGTGGTAGATAATAATGCATACCGGAGTGATAAAAATTTGTTACAGCTGCGTGACCTAATGCGATGTATTCGTTGATAAAATCAGAGTACTGTTTTTTTAAAATACTATTTCTTTTGAAGCGAGCTTCTAAATGCAAAAATCGACGTTTAGCTTGCTGTAATGATAAACCAAGATTTACATCAGCACTGGGCTTTAAAGGCAAAGCAACCACATAACTTCCATCAATATCTCTAGAAACATTTTCCAAAAAATGACGTTCGCAAATTTCATCGTCGCTTGATAACGAATAACTGTCATTTACCTCATCGATTTCCCAAAACCTTGCTATAGAGTTTGTTAGGTGGACGTGATTAATAGAAGCCGTTAAGTTATCAACTGGACCAGAATTATTTCCGAAGTTTCCAGCTACAGCCCAACCGAAAACTGTATTTTGTAACACTGGTTTATCTTTTCCAAGCATAATTTTCTCATTTAACAGAATTTCAAAAAATATGTCGACACCGATTAACAACTCTACTTCGTCTGGCTTATTAAAATTTTGATCTGATAAATATACATTTTTTGGTAAAGAAAAACTAGATCTCTCTATGTACTGTGACGGCAAATAATTTGATATTTTATTTAGGACGACAAATTTTGATTTTTTCTGAAAACTGCCACTACTATTTGAAATTGTGCAATAAATAAAATTACTGGATCGAACTGATGCGCCGTCAACGCCACTTAAAAGTAAATTTGAGCTGTGTAATTTAAAACCGAGTTTATTAGCAAGATTTTTCGTTATGATACTAACTTCTGAACCCGAATCTAATAAGGCTCGTATTTTAAGAGGTTTGTTGTTTACATCTCGAATAATTAAAGTAACAGTAGGCAAAATAGTGCAATTAAAATCTATGTTGGTGTGCATAACATGCGATGCTGTAGCAGTCGAAGTTCCAGGTTTATCTACATTAGATGTGTCGCTAGGTTCATTTTCTTTCTCCGAATGTAATAGAGTGTTATGACGTTTGGGGCAATTTTTACAATGAAACCGCACGAAACACCTTTTCTGAATGTGTCCCTTTCGGAGGCAATTTGTACACATATTGTTTTGCGATATAAATATTAATCTGTCGTCTACCGTCATACTTAAAAATTTTGCACAATTGTTAATGACATGATTATCCTTACATAACGGACATGATTTAGTACTAATTTCTTCTTTAGAAAAAAATGTGCGCTTTTTTACAATTATATTTTTATTACTCGCTACTTCAAGACCGTAAGAAATTTCTAATGCCGCCCGACTTTGTTCAAGAAAAGTAAATAATTCTGTAAGGGTCGGCAGATTTTTGTGCGCTCTATTAGAATTGAATTTAAGTCGCATAGAGAAATCCAGTTTATTCAATAGTAAAAATGTCAGTAAGGTATCCCAATTATCGACACCAATGTCCAAAGCCTTAAGGGAATTAATAATTTGTTGAGCGGAATTAATGAAGGTCTTTAAAGTGTCTTTAGTTATTTTTAACAGTTTCGGAATATCAATAAATTGTTGTAAAAATGTATAAGTTATGACACATTTGTTTTCAAATTTACTAGTTAATGTATCCCACGCTACTTTGTAATTAGCGTCGCTTAGTTGCAAATTATTAATAGCCTCAGCGGCATCCCCGATAAGATGTCCCTTTAAATAATAAAATTTTTGAACATCGGTTAATGATTTATTGTCATTAATTGTCGATACAAATAAGTCCTTAAATCCCGTCCAATCTTTATAAGAGCCGTTAAATTGCGGGATATGTATATTGGGCAGTTTTATTTGCGCTTCGGGAGATACTTTAAATTTTGCTGCATTAGATGATTCCGCTATTAATCTGTCAATTTTGTACGATACGGTTTCATATAAAGTTTGAATCACTGACGTCTCATCTGAATAATCATCCGAGTAACCTAATTCCTCTAATATTTTCTCGAATTCTAAATATTTGGTATCGAGACGTTTTTTTACATTTTCTAACATGTTAATTGGTTCATCAATAAAATCGGTATTCACTAATTTTTCGAAGATTGATTTAATGTATGCGCATTTTCTTAATAGTTTTTTCACTTCAGCCATTTTAGCTTATTTAAAAATCTGACTGATTATAATTTAGAATAATTGAATACTTTGTTAAACAAAATATCTAATACCTGACGCGTTAACTGTTACAAATTCATCAATATAGTTACTACTGAATGTTAATGCTTATATTATTCAATTAAATAACATTCGAAGAATAGTAATAAGTAATTTAAAATTGAGTAACGCTTAACTTATGATAAATACAAAACCTTTACGAACAAGTATTAGTTAAAAATGACAATAACAAATAATAATCAGTAAAGTAAATATAAAGATAAATAAACAACGATTACAACCGTAGTCGTGAAATTGGTCCAGGAAAGTATGAGCTGCTCTTCAGGAAAGTCCTCAAAGTCAGCACTCTGGATTCAGCTGAATGTTTCTGGTACTGGATTGGCCTGGTTAGCACGCTGTCCAGGAAAGTATGAGCTGGTTCCTTTATAAAGAGATGGAGTCAGCACTCTGGATGCAAATACCAAGTTACCAAAATATTGAGTCTCAATATTAGTCGAAGATAATTTCAGTTGCTGATCTATCAGAAAATTGATCTGGTGTGCCGGATGTCCAGGAAAATATAAGCTGCTTCAGATGAAACACCAAAAGATTGAAGTCAGCTCTCTGGTTTCAAAAAATGCACCACCGTCTCGGATATTAGATCACAAAAACAACCACGTAGAATCAATTGGCGGGAAAACACGTGCACTTATTAAATTTTATCACAGTTTATCGCGATACGTGCAAATTACGTGCTCTTAACGCACCACCAATCAAAATTTAACACAAACACAGGATCTATATCAGTAAGTAATCCGTACGAAGTTCTATTAATTTACCGGTATTCACTATATAAAGCACTAACCGGGCACTAGTTGAATTTATAACAAACTTAATATACGGCTCGAAGATGACCAATGGTTGGGCTGGCTACCATCAGTAATTAATAATAAAGCGGACTGTAAGTAAATAATTGTTATCTGACGATAACCGTTCCAAATTTGAATATTACTGAATAAAACCACTGTGATCGGTATAAATCTATATTAATATCTTCAAACTATTACAAATACAGCGGTGATTGAATATATACTTGTCGATTGTTCCGCTGCGTTGTCTAGACTAACTTAAAAATTACTGGGTACAGTGTTCATACAGGAAGTATTTAGGTATAAAAATGAACCCTTGTGCGAAGGACACAGGCCAGAGGCTGCGTAATTCTAAGAAATGTAACACAAACCCGGTGCCAAGGCACGCTGCACTGAAAATGTTAAGCCGTCAGAATATATTCTGACCAGCAATGATATATTATATCTATGTTGTTTTTATACTATTTGGAGTGGTCTCTAGTCGTTTTCACTAAACTTTACTATTATAAACATTTTAATACAGAATCATTTTTATACTCATTCATCCCTACCCGATCCGTTTGGAGAACATTCCACGTGACAAATTAAAAATAGACGCATCGATGTATCTATTTAGAGGTTAAATGTCGGATTAACTTAAGGCGTCCTGTTCTGTGCACGGTTAAAAGTTAAAACCACACTTAACCGACACTCACCGAGCCAGATATATTGTCTTGTAATGATTTGACAAACGAATAAAAACACTGACATGCATTGATACAGACGTGACGAGAGCATTCTTTATATTTTGTCACGATATTAGACGGAGAGCTGATCAAAGTAACTAATAGAGAGTTGCATTTTAACTTAGAGCTGTTTCCAAAAGTTTTCTGAGATGTGCAATAATTGACATAATTGATACAAAAAATAAATAATACAAATTTATATTTAGCAACCTATTAAATTGTGACGATAGAGGTTTGAAATTTTGTCAATTGAAAATCAGACTTTGTGGCCAAAATATAAACGTCTGCTTCAACATTCAATACGAGGTTTTTGTTTGATTGGATTTTATTTTTTATTTTTAACTTCCCGTAGGGTAAGTTATAGTAATCGCAAAAAAATCGAAAATGAAAATTTTTATATATCTTTACGTTTCAGAGGTTTCTGAATATTTTGGCATACCTTAGAAAAAATAGATGTATGTGTGTGTGTGTGTGTGTGTGTGTCTGGGTATGTCGGACTCGATACCGCCCTGGTATAATACCGACTAAAACCTCCGCTTTGCCCCTGCCTCTGGTCCCCACGGAAACCGCCGCTGTGTGTGTGTGTGTGTGGTGTGTGTGTGTGTGTGTGCGTGTGTGTATGTATGTGCGGATACAAATTTTCGTCGACGATTTCGGGAACACGGATCAACCGATTTGAATAATTCAAAAAACATTCGATTTGTATTGATAAGGAGACGTGCTGATTAGTTTTTGGCGAAGGCAGGTCTAGCCGTTCCGGAGATACGGGGCAAAAAGTGCCGAAAACGGTAACTCAGTTTTTAAGAGAACGGAGCGTCCGATTTTAATAATTCAAAAAAAATTTTACTTGTATTGACAAGATAAAGAATTGATCAAATTTTCATAAAGGCAGGTCTAGCGCTTTCGGAGATATAACGAAAAAAGTAAAAAAAAATGCCATTTGGCGGTCAAAAATGATCATTAGACATATGCACATCAAATTTTCAGATATTTTATAGAGATTTTAACAATAAGTATAAATTTTGTTTATTTTCCTATGGGTTCCGTATCAATGTTTACCCGTTAGACAGCGACGCCGCGCTTACGCGCTTTATATTTCGTCTCTATGCAGTTAAAGCAGTACGATTGCTCTGAAAAACAAGTTCAGATCTTCCAAAATATGTCAATATAAAGAAAACATTTTTCTTAAAAAAAAAAAAATTAAAAAAAAAATTTTTAAAAAAAATAATAATTTTTGGTACGGGAAGTTCCAGCAATTTGCCTTAAGGCACGATGCCCTAATTGCCTTAAGACAGAATTCCACTTACATCTAGTTTAACTTTCGGATATAAAATGAAAAAATCACTTCTTGAACTAAAAAAACCTGCAACTCTTGTTGTACAGTATGTAGAGTTTATACATATTACAGATTTCTAAGAACTTTTGCCCAGATAATCTCTTTAAAGTTTGACGAAAAACTACTCTGTAAGGCAGATTGAAATATGTATCAAAAACTAACATTACTATTATATGACTTTGGATATTTTCAAAAGTAGTCATGCTAAAATAATTGTTTAATAAATGTTATATTTGGAAATCACGCAAAAATATAAATTACATTTTCAAATTTTCTAAATCCGTTCACATTAAAGACTTGCAAGTTAAATGTTATTTTCTGGCTTAATTAATTCAAAATAGTGACATTAAAAATTACAAATTCAGTTTCTCTTGCAACTAATATTAGTAAATTAACAGTGCTTCAAAATTCAAAATATTGCAACAAATTATGAAGTTTAAAATTTACTTTATATTATATATGAAATACCAAATACTATTAGAAAAAATATTAAAATGCGAGGAGAATATAATAACGATATTTCATAAAAACCTGGACAAATATTTAAAAAAAAAGCTAAGACCTCAATTATTATACAATTTTATTACAACAGTAAATTTTCAGATCAATTTATGCTGAAATAAAATATAAGGTTCATAAATTAAATAAATAATATAGCTCACATAATATGATACAAATATGTAATGTAATATGAAGTTTTACAATATATTTTGTCATACTGAAACATTATTATTAAAAATATTTAATTGTATGTTGAAACCTGTTGTCTATGATTTTAATTAAAATTTGTTAAAAAAATTAGAGATTCTACTTTAATATTTAAAACAGTTTATTTTTCTTTTCTTATTTTTAGTTTTGATATGATGTAACATATTTTGATTATTATAACATTATTTCTGCATTTCTTTCTGATTAAATAGTTTTCAAATACATAGAAAAAAAAATTGACTCAATATTTTTTTTGCAATTACAATCAATGAAAAATACAATTATTTAATAACAAGTAACTATTTGGGTTCTTTAAATAAAATATAATTAATATAACACTTAGACAAATTTGGTCGTGATTGTTGAAAGTATTCTTGCTTTCTTATTTTTAAAGCATTATTTTATAAAAGTATTGGAATAAGATGTGACATTTTGAATTTTCCAATATAGTTCATATATGAAAACATGGGTGAATAATTTAACAATGAAAGGATTAAGAAAATATATTTGAGTAAAATGTGCACGTGCTCTATATTTTTATTTTTGGGTGCTGTCGATGTGAACTGATTGCCTGTGGCGTCTTCGAGTTATAAATACATAATGCTAAAAGGGTTCTCTATTAGTTCTCAAATATAGCTAATGATAAAACACACTTTGGGATGATGTGATACACCGAGACATATGTAACTTCATAATAAGATCGTTAAACGCACAAACGTTCAAGTTAGATCATGTAATGCCATTAGGAAATATTTCCGTGGCATAGCATATATATATATATATATATATATATATATATATATATATATATATATTAAAATGTATCAGTTCTGTTAATTGTACAAAATAAGTCAAGCAGTTCAGTTTAAGTCAGATGCGTAAAATGTGAAAGTAATACGAAAGAAATAAATAATCATATAAAAGTCTATGTTTATACTGATCAAGGCTTCAGATATTATTTGGTGACGGGGATCCTTACATATATTGTATTCATTGGTGGCAGCGGTAGTTCCAGTATTGTTTGGTGGCAACTGTTAAATATTTGCCAATTAGAACCGCTTTTATATGTGTGTGTGTGTTTATAATTTTGAATTTGGTGTTGATATTTTATATCCCCTGCTACGAAAATATGCACTATGAGTAAAGATTCCGTGATTTACACAAATAAAAAGTAGAATTTATTTAAGCGTTGAACATTTGGAACATTGAACTAAATAACATATTTAGTTCTAATATTTGCTCAAAACATGAGAATTTTCAACCATTTTTCTAGAAACAGAATTCAACACCAGTTATCTAATTAAAAACAGATATAAATTAATTAATTCATTTTCTAGTTATAAATCATTGGAGTATAAGCCCTTTTGAACTTTTGTTAGTTGTTTTCTTAACTATTTTTTATTTCAGTGCGCAAGTGTATCTATTTTCATTCATTTAAAATAAGTTATCAAAACTAATTGAACGGCGACAGAGTGCGTGATAGATTGCTTACAAGGATTTGGTTCATGAGGCGAAGGGCTCCAGGCAAAGGGCATAGATTAGTAATGATCCAATAAGAGTCGTGCGTGCCGTGTTGAACTATCGGCGGTTTTAAGGAATGAGAAAAATTGGAATTTTAGAAATCCTATAAATCTTAACACAACTTCAGAATAGTAGATATACATGCCGAAAATGCTAGTTCAGGCAAAATTTCAGGAAAAAAATTATAAAATTATTGATATCATGGTTTTGTATTGAAAATGATAAATCAATTTCTCAGAACTTTCAGTTAGTTTGATATAATTTAATATAAGCATATTATTTTACCTACTGATGTATTTCGTAATATAAGTGGTTGATATGATATTTTATGACCACGCGCTATTGGTAGTGAACACTGGTTATAAAATATAGTTAACTAGTCGTAAATGGAATCTTTATGCAAAAATCAATGCATGTATTTAAGTCAAATAAAGAAAATTTTCAAATTAAAATTAAAAATTTGGAATCTTGCCTTGGGGAAAGTTGCATGAGCATACCGATATATGAAAATAACTGCCATAATAATTAATAAAAAAAATTTGCAACTTTTAAATTGTCGACAATAGAATTATAAATTTTTGAAGCGGTCTATTATTCCAAAGTTATAAATATTTTTTTATAATTAAGCCACTTTTCGTAGATCTATATTATTTTAGAATTTTCGAAAGGACCATGAACCTTATCATCATACAAAGTTTCGTCAGAATCGGTAAAAAACTAGTCGTTCATGGCATCGTGCCTTGAGGCAATTTGCTGGAACTTCTTGGAACAAAAGTTAACACTTTGAAATATCACTATACATATTATAAATTATTTCGAAATATAGAAGCGCGTAAGCGTCGCGGATAAACATAGGTACATAGCTCATAGAAATACAAACAAGATTTGTACTTATTATTCAAATCACTATGAAAAATCTGATAATTTAACGTGCATTTCCAAAACCACTGGACCTGTCTGACCAAAAATTTAAAAATTCAATAAAGTTTTTGTTTTGTCAATACAAATCAATTTTTTTATATGTTCAAATCGGATGCCCCGATCTATCAAAAACTGAATTACCAATTTTGGCACTTTTTGTCCCGTATCTTCAAAACGGCCGGATTTGCCTTCGCCAAAAACTAATGACCACGGCTCCCGTCAATACAAATGTTTTGAAATGATTCAAATAGGTTGATCCATGCTCTTAAAATCGTCGATAAAAATGTGTATCCGCACACACACACACACACACGCATATATCCATTTTTTTTTAAGCTGAACCAAAGTGTTGAAAAACCTTTGAAACGTAAAAATATATATAAAATAACTTACCCTACGGGAAGTTAAAAATTAAACAATTTATTACAAAGGAACAGTAAACCTTTTTATGATTCTTATCTAAATTCTAAATACTTCTTAATTCTCGAAATCGTTTTTTCAAAAAATGTTGATGATCATTTACACCAAAATATTTTTATACATACTTTTGCCTAGTTCATTGCCAAAAAATTCAGAATGTCGCGAAACTTCGACTAAATTTCATAGAATATATAACTAATCTTGATTAGGTCAAATATGGAAAATATAATTTCGTATCAAGGTTGGGATTTTACAACTAACTCAAAAAACACAACTGTGATGAATAAGACAAAAGACCTACATATACGAAAAAGAGCTTTACAAATTTAAGAACAACATTTTTGGTAAATCTAGAAAGTGAGGACATTTAGAAGAAAAGATTCAGTTCTTTACAAAAGATTAAAAACCTAATGGAAAAAGTAAAAATAAAATGAAATAACATTAAGTTGTCAGAGTAAATTAAGTACTGACGCTGATTCTCATAATATATTCAGCTCAGAGGACGTTTTAAAAAGCAAAAGAATTAAAATATATTACTTATACAAAATTCTTCCCTCGATAAAACTTTGCATGAAATTACTTATAATTAAATTCAGCAGCAGAGCGCGGACTTTTCCACGAGTACCAAATAAAAATAAAACTTAAATAATTCCGCTGTACAAGTTCTGACATAGAATGGAATTATCTGAAAACATTTCAATTTAATTAAAATAAATAAATCTCTATTTAAGACTTAGGTAATAGCGCAAATGTCCCGTGCTCGCCGGCTAATCCGGAGTTCGAATCAATCTCACTTTTACGCGGCATTAACACTTATTAAATTCTCTCGATATTCGATTCTTTGTTTACATGGGATTTATGTGTGTCATGGCATTCGGCACGAGGAATCAAATTTAAAAGTTTAATTCCAATAAAACGAGATTAGCGAATAGATAAATGTCAAACGGAACGACGTGACTATTTGACTTAATGTTAATGCTCGAAGAGACACAGGGAGTAGGTAGATGATTTTATCGATTATATTTTTAGAGCAATTTAAATAAAATTATAATTCACTAAAAAAAAATCTTTAGTCTAATTCATTGCCATTCTTAAAATCACAGGTTTCAGTAGATTGAAAAAAAACTTCAATAAATAATTATGACACCGAAAAAAATAATCTTGCATACTATTATATTATAACACATAATAAACTAAATTATGACAAGATTAATAAAAATAATTTAATATGATGGTAAATGATCATGAATTACTTAATTTTTTTTTTTTAAATTTTCATTAGGTAAAATTTTATTTTTTCTAAAATGCATAAAATTGTATTTTTGAGTCCTCTTGGACTATTGAGCTATGTGTTTAAATAATAAAATATATAAAAAAAATATATATATAATCCTAAATTTTTACCCTCTTACCACAAATCCCTATTTCGTATGAATTAATATAGTAATAACATAAATTTTCATCTCGATTTCTGTCAGTGAACCATTTTGACTGAATTTCGACAGAGATAGAGCTTATAAAAACGCTATATTTTACATACAAAAAATTAATTTCATCAAGGTTTGTCCAACTTTAACCTTTGTTTTTTATTGTATTGGATGAATTTTCTTATTTTTTTACATTCTCAATTTTCGCCTTCTAACCCCACTTTCCAATTTTATTAATCATTTTTAACCTGATCGATAACTGGTCAATTATCATCTCTTTATTGACGTTTTTCACTGAATTTCGAATCAGATTATTCAAAGTTAACAAAAAAGCTTAAAAGTTTTTGAAAGCTAAATGATTATATTAAGAATTATATAGGGAATTTAAAAAATAATATTATAAATACAAAGTAGAGCGGAAATTCCTAAATATGAATTATTAAAATACATTATTTAATTATTTTTCGTTACTCGTTGTTATTCTCATCTTAGATTTAAAAATTTTTTATATAAGGTGTGTAAACGCTTACTTGTGTTTGGGATAAAAATGACCAACTAAAATTTACCATGGCAAAGTTGTAAAAATAAGATGATACAAATACAACAGTAAGTAATATTTTTAATGTTAAAACAATATTTGTTTTTTTTTTCACTGCATGTGATATAGATGAAACTATATGAAATTTTGTTTTTAACTTAGTTTAACTTATTGCAGACTATGTTACAGATGTCATCAAAGACAGAAGTCCATGCTACCACACAAAAATTGAATTTCAGTATATAGATTTGAATATAATTTCATATAAATTGTAAAAATTAAAATTAACCAGGTTAAATAAATTTTATTATATCAATTTAATTATGTTTTCTTGAAACAAATATGCTTCTTGAAGACTAAAAACATGCTGACCAGCTACAAATAAATAAATAGCTCATAAGATATTATTGTATCTTGATTGATATTTTATGGTAATGAATAAAAAAAACTTGGTCTAACTTAGCAAGAAAGCACACAATTACAATACGAAATCCGTGACAATTTGACGAGATTCAATAAATTTGATGAATCAAATAATTTCTGTCGATAGATTGACATGATTGGTAAAATAAATGAAACTTTTGCCCGAACATAGAATATATGGTTGTTTTTGTAAAAGCATCACTCAATTAATATAATGCAGGCCGTCCGTTCGGTGCCAGATAACACTTTTTATTTAGCGTCCGTTTTAATTTGTCAATGTATCATTGATTGGATGCATCGGTCTGTTCTGTACCATACCATACCGATATTGATGGGTTTGATTGACATCCGTACCGAGCTAAACATACAATCGAATTGCAAATTATTTAGGAATACCCGAAAATCAAGTCGAAAGGATACTGTGCACACTGCACATTGTAGTGCATAAAGATAATAATATAGATTAAAAAATTAACACTTTACATTTATATATTTACACACATATGTATATATATATATATATATATATATATATATTTATATTCCGCATTACCTTGTGTGGACAGAGACGACAGAGTCGTGATTTGGATAATATAATACCATGCAGTAGAATACCATATCAATTTTCATTTAAATATACAGATCAAAAATATGTTTCCAATTGAAAATAGCCCATTTCGGGCACTGAGGTTTGAAATGGAAAAAAAAATCTCACACTATTCTTTCTTGAATCGAGTTGGAATTAAACTCAGCTCACAAACCTGCGCTAAAGCAATACTATTCATTATAAACTAACTAAATTTTATTATATTTTCTATATAAGATTATGTTGACCCAAGAATAGTCTAGATCTAAAATCATATTTCTATATCATAAAATACGATGTGTTCGAATTGTAGTATATATTGTAGCTATTAAGAAGATTTCAAATATATGTCAAGCTTTATGTTTTTAAATTGAAATAATATCTATATTTGCGCCACAAGAATATTTTTATTTCTTTGTATTTAAGATTGTTCTAAAATATATTTTCCTTACTCCTCAATCCATTATTATGACAATATTTAAGTGGTAATTACAGTATCATTGATATTAAAAAAAATATTTCTCGTATCATGCTTAAAAAGGATTCCCCAAATAGTTTATAGAAAAGTTGATTAGTTAATTGATAAGAAAACTATATGAGGTTTGGAGATAATTTTCCGTAAGACGATATCTCTTTGATATAATTATATAGTAGTAGTAACATTAACAATTATACACAAAATTCAGAATTCATTCAGAATATGAATGAACGCGGCTTCGAACCCCACGATTTTTTTTTTTTTTTAATTTTATTTTTACATCTATCTGGTTAAATATTATAGTACATAATAATGAGTATTAATTTGTAATATTACTTAATAAATATATGATATATAGTCTACAGCGCTCTGAATGGGTCAAAACAAAATTTTTCAAAATTTAAACATTTTAGAGTTATGGTTTCTTAATGAAAGTATCTTATTTTCATCCCTAGAATCCAAAAATCATACGTGCCTAATAGATTTTTTAATTGAACCTCCCTAATATATATATATATATATATATATATATATATATATATATATATATATTAAGTTACTTAAGTTTGAACCACTTACCAAACTAATAGCACTGCGGACTCTGGGAGCCAGCAATCTGAAATTAACAAATAAGTTTATGTTAGTTAATGCATTATCAATAATATGTTAATATTTGTTTGATAATTAATAACTTTAGAAAACAATAATTTGTTTAGGTTATCTTCTAATACTTTTAATATAAAATAACTATTAGATCGTCTTCCAATAGCTAATAGATTTTTTATTTTTGATTGCTGTTCACTAAACAAACGACGTTATTTGCACTGAGTACATCATAGGACTAAGATTATTAAGTTTCTGTATTAGTTTGCGTGATTTATTAGCTTATTTTTTTTGCAAAAGTATATTCA
>NW_020537324.1:57717928-57743606 GCF_003426905.1 Ctenocephalides felis
GGAGTCCCGCAGGGCAGCATCCTGGGACCATTATTTATGTATTATTTACATTAGATATACCAATACCTCCTAACTCTATTATAGCTACATTTGCCGACGACACTGCTATCTTTATTCAAAATCAAAATCCTCTATAGCATCTCAACTGACTCAAAATTATATCTGCTATTAGAGAAAATGGCTAAACAAATGGCACATACGGATTAACGAATCAAAATCTGCGCACATAACATTCACGTTGTGTCAAAAAACTTGTCCTCCTGTATACTTAAACAACATCATGATCCCACAAGTACAAGTAGTAAAATATCTGGGACTCCATCTAGATTCAAGACTCACGTGGAAAGACATATAAAAAAAAAAAAGAACAAATTCTACTAAAAATGAAGGAGATGAACTGGTTACTTAGCAGACAGTCCAAACTATCCGTCGAAAATAAACTACTGCTATACAAGGCTATCATTAAGCCAATATGGACCTATGGTCTAGAGCTATGGGGATGCGCCTCCAAATCTAATCTGGAAATTATGCAGAGAACACAAACTAAAATCTTAAGAGCCATCCTCAACTCACCCTGGTATGTCACTAACAAAACTGTCTATGGCGACCTAAAAAATGCTGACTGTGCACGAGACATATAAAGACTATCTCTAAATACCGTAACAGATTGGAGATGCACCCAAATGAATCGATAAAGGATTTACTGCGCCCTCAACAAAACCCAAGATTGAAGAGAAAGTGGCCTCTACATAGTATTTAAGTACAATCATTATTTATATATATAAATATATTAAGTAACATAATGTAGATAGATCAGTGGATCCTATCTTATTTTAACATTCACATAATTTGCAATTTAGCTTATAAAAAATGTAATTTTTCTGATTGCTAAATAAAACTATTACAAAAAAAAAAAAAAAAAAAAAATATTTAATAAGTGCTAAATGTAGTTTATATATTTAATAAAGTTAAAATTTCAGATAACAGTTAACTAATTTTATAATCTATTCATACAAAGAATTAAATACTTTAACTCACATAGAGCCATATAATCAAATATGGTTACAAGTTATTTTTCAAAAAATGGGGATTTCAAATAATAACTTATAATTATTTACTATAATATATTTTCTTATTCTTTTCTGAAACTTTATGCGTATAATTGAAATATTATAGCTTTAACTGCAATATTTTAACGTCAAACTGCTTCATTTAATTTATTTCATGATTCAGCATTATTCAGCCCCAGAATTTGGGCATTATGATTTAAATAAATGTTGATTAAAGAATCTAGCAATTATCGACAATACAGATGAGTTCAAGTACATCATCTTTCTCTATACAAAATATAAGGACTTTTAAATATTTTTTGAATTGATGTACAAAATATATGATGCATTTAAAAGAATAAAAGAACAATTGCAAGCTGAAGCGTACAATAATTTGGAATAGCCTGAGAGTATGATTCGATGCGATATATCGACGTAGGATATGGTTCACTAAAATGAAAGCGTGGAAACGTTCAGATTTTTACTTCAACTTAATATTTCATACATTTTCATACACACACATATACACACATCTTTCAAGCCAAATCGTCATCCCAATTTCAGAAAACTCCTTGTTATTATAAGCAAAAATCGAATTAGGTACAATTTGACACTATCATAATCATTGAATTACCATTCAAAAAGTTTTGTGAAGATCGAAAGAGAAAGTTATCAAAAAGTGCAAGGTCAAGACTAAGGTACAATAATTTTTGCCGAATGGACCCTATAGAGTGCGGTAGACAGACGTGGGCCACAGGTTGGAGAGGGCCACCCGAAATATTCAAGTAAATATGCAATTATTATATAGACATATAATCTTCACAATGCAAAGTAATTTTCGCCGTTTGTTTACATTGTATCTATGTGGGGTGCATATGCAAAAAAGGCGTTTGTAGATAGAAGTGGGTGGTCACTATTTGTGGACAGACATGGGCCACTTTGGAAATGCTAATTTCAATGAAAATAAATAAAATATCAGAACATTTTGCTTGTGCTGTTAACATTAGCAAATCTCTTACTTTGGTTGGAGTGCGGACTGTATTAAAGTTAATATTAAAAGCTAAAGCATGCAGAGAATTGTTTTTGATCATTTTAGAGGCATTGGAGCACCTGGGAAGAAGAAAATTCGAAAACATCAATATTAAGAACTACTATAATATACATATTGGGTTGGCGACTACGTAAAAGCGGCTTTCATTCTTATTGTTAGATGGCTTCAATAGAAATTTTAGGTTTACTGATCAGGTTGGAGTGCGGACTATCTTAAAGTTAATATTAAAAGCTAAAACTTTCAGAATTGTTATTTTATCAATTTGGAAGCATTTAAGCCCCTGGAAGCAAGGAAATTCAAAAACACCTATATTAAGGACCATTCTAATGCATATATAAAATCGCTTCTATGTGGTGTGTTTATGGAATTTATAGAAAATCAAACTTCATGGAAAAAAGCGATGCCCATAGTTTCAGCTAAGAGACAGAATAATAAGACTGCAGCATCCAACGTAAAGTGTGACTTTCGAAGACCATCTAAATCAATTATCATTATTACTGATGTCGATTTCCGCAAAAGGTTGATCAGCCCTCCTTGCAGAAAGGCATGATCTGCTAGGCGAGAATCTGCAAGATAGGCGCTACATGAAAAAACGTTACGGGAGGTAATTAACGCGCTCGCCAAACGCACATGACACACGCAAAGAAAAAGTCCGTTATATCATATTCAATTATAATGTTTATCATAGCAATTGAAACACGGTTTGATCAATGAACACGGCTAAATGTGTACCATATGTCACGTCAAATTGATTAATTGATTATTCGTAACTGTTTTCCAAAGACAATTATATTCGATAATGTTATACCCACAGTGTTCATGTACGTTTTGTAATTGAATGTGAGAGGAGCGTGTAATTATAATTTAAGTTCTATAGTATCGAGAATGAATGAATCGCAAAAACACAGTAGCATCCAGCACTTTTTGTTGTTTGTATTTAATGTACTATGAACACAGTATCAGTAGGACTTAATATTTACATTTAATCAAACCGGTACGGTATTTTTTGGATAAGATTGTGAGGGCAGTAGTATTTGGACATTGACGAAAGTTATTCAACTGTGCAGAGTATTACACTTTTATTATTAAACTTTTCTAGAACTTCCATGATTATTTTTCATTTGTGCTCGCACGATAAGTGGTTAGAGCTATGTGATTAAAATCAGAGGCCCCAGGCCCCAGGTTCGATAACAGTCTCGAGCAGCCTGATGCCAAAGCAGTGGTGACATTGGTTTTCACATGAAAAAACAGTTAGCAATCTTTCCCTTCGCTGGCATTGCAGCCATACCTTTTAAACATTCATTCATTTATAAAAATTTGCAGCAGGAAAATATTTTTCGTTATGTCGTAATGTATAATTACAAAAAAATCTAACTCAATACAACCGGTAAACTTTAACATAATCAGAAGTTATTATATATTTTAATAATAAATAATATACATGATAAAATACATTCCGGAACTCATTATATAAAAATATGAGCAAACAATAAACACGTTTTACTAATGATGAAAATAGTAAATAAAATTATAATTGAGCAGTAGTAGTTGACAAAGTTACCAGGCAATAAACCCAGAATTATTTATGATATATGTGAATTTCTCATTATCATAAAAGCAATAGATAGAAGTTTGAACTTGACTAGTTTCTTCCAATAACTGAGGTATTTCAGACATGCGGCAAACGTGAATACCGCGGTTTAAGTGTTCTGGTACAACAAGTCTATCTTTTTAACTTAATAAACTCGATATGTTTATATAGAATATTAATCTTTCAGAACAGTCATGTGGATATCAAATCAAACCAAACAAGTATTCAATGAGCTAAGTTGAATACTAAAACGAAATTTCTATGTGCATTCTTCTTCAATCAATTTTGCTAAATAACTAACTAATTGATTTTATATTTTCTATTAATTTATTCAAGCCATAAAAATATTATAGCAGAAGTATGGATTTAGTTAGAAGATGGCATTTGTTCATTACTTAGATTCATAAAATGTTACTCAGTGATAGACCTTATATTGCTTAACAATTTCGAACGATTTGATTTGAATATTGGATTTTGAAACGCGGTGTGGTAGTACAAAACCCAAAATTTAGTAAAAAAAAATTAAACGGTTAAAAGGTTTAAAAAGTAATAAGAGACAGAATCAAACTATCATCACTGATCACATTAAAAGTTATAATAATAATTCAACAAACAAAAAAATCATTGAAGACAGTTCTCAGAATTTTGCATTAACAATTGTACAAAAATAGCATCAATAAAAGAAATGATACTCAGTGAGTATTATCAAGCCATTTAAAGTTTTTCCTAAAAGATTAGAATCTTTCCCGTATTTTCAATTTTTGTTTCTTTGTCATTTGCTGTCTTGTACTTCTGCATATCTTTTTAACACAAATTGTATTTTATCATAGTTCCATCGTTAGCTATTATATAATTTCGTCATAACTCATTCACATAAGACTGTATGTCATTTTCATATGTATATGTACATTGTTGCCTAATAAATAAATCATCTAAAAATATTTTTTATATTTGTATCGTCAAGAAACTCGCAATCATAAATAAGGTCGCGAAGGAGGAAAGTTTAAATAGCCCTGATCTATATAGATCAAAACAAACTAATGTCCTCGATATTTTCGTGTGGATCATCTAACTTCAACGGGTTTCAAAATTTTGAAAAAAAATAAAACCTCCAAAAGTCGGATTCTGTAAAAAAAATTCCAAAATGTTTAAAAATTACAAAAACTTCAAATTACGGTATGGAAAGTTCCTGCAATTTTCCATTTCTGTGGTTTTGATAATATAAAGTTTCTCAATTACGTATGCTAGTCCTTCTCTTATTTACTCAATCGTTTGTTTTCCTTTTTCATAGCATAATTGTTCACCTAATTACATTATTGACGTGCGCTTGGACCATAGTATATAAGTGCAAATGGTTTTCTCAAGATCTCACGAGTTAAATAGTAAATAGCCTCAACTCAATAGCAAATCATACGTCTTCAAATTGTTAGTAGTTACATCTGCGAATCTGACAAATTTACATGAATGCTTTCACGGAAATAAATGATTATGCTGGATAAATCTTAACTACTTTCGTGACCTAAGTTGAATAACCCACAAAAATACTCAATTAGCACGATTTAGCAAAAGGCAATTGAAATACTATTTTTCTAATTACGACGTGTTTATTCGGAACTGTTTTGTTTCAGGCGTATAAATATAATTGAAATTTATTATTTGACACAGTAATTTGGGTTTATTCTTGGTTGGCTGTAGCAAGGGTTTGTTTGGTTCAACTAGATGAAATGGTGCTCTTCTTCAATTTTAATGTGAGTAGGTATAGTTGGGAGTAATCTTACGCGAAACGATAGATACCGTTGTATTATTTATTGTCGAAATGTATGCTTCTAAGGTGTTAAGAAAATTCTTGGATGAAAAGCTATATAATAACCGATCACTCGGTCATGGACGCTTGTTCTATAATACGGGCATCAATTTTATAACATATTGGATTTTCACGTAATGATGTAACGGCAACATCAACCATGTGACCCACCTGTCTGGAGTCAGCACGGTCGTGAAATTCACAAGGTCGCAATAAATCTGCACAACGCATCTTTTAGCACGAAATGCCATTTATAAACAGCATCATAAACACACGTCTTTGCCAGTAAACGTATCCATTTCAAGTGCAATGCATTGTTATAACGCGTTCGACTTCAATTGGCACACATTCGCACTCTCCCAACATTATGTTCTAATCTTTAGTATGATCTCTTCTTGGAGTTACCACTGATCTAGTTATCGTTGCAATGGCGATACTATCACCGAGGATCGTACAATAAAGGAAAGCAAAATGATCTAGAATTATTAAACAAAAAAGCTTTTCATTATAACTTTACGAGCTATATCTTTATGCTTTTACAACTTGAACAGAAAATTATTGTTCAGGAGGCTTGTAATTAATAGTTATGCGGTACCTTCGTCTATTCTTATGCAGTAGCAAAATAAATTTGCTACAGATGCTGGATGTATTAAAATTCAGACGATGGATTTATTCGTTTTTTTTTATTAAATATCATGAAATTTTCAAGTAATTTCATGATTAAGTAATTAGTTATTAACTTTTTAATACTTTATCAAAACTTATATAAGTTATGTGTCAGATCACATAAGTACCATCCATTCTCACTTGAAAATTTAAATAAAAATATGTTTCCAATTAAAACTAGCCCTTCGCATCATCGCTGCAATAATTTAAAATATGGTAGCACTGTTAGATAGGACAATCAGTGAATTGTCTTCTAATATCAAAAACCATTGAAAAAGATAGGACAACCATAAGTTACCTTTTTCGAACTGACATAGTGGAGAACCAATCTCAGCACAACAGCGCATAGAACTTTTAGTTTTGATTGATAAAAAAAAAGAAAAACGCGTACTGTAGCGTTTTCCAAATCATCAATCAACGACTGATTAAAAATGATCTCATTCAATGGTAAAAGTTTTGCTAAGTAAGTTTTCTTAGAATTTGCCATTTATTTTATTTTCTATAAATCAGTATCATATATAAAGTGATTAATTATCATTGAACTAGTTGTTCTTGGTTTTCATTTTGAAGTTATGTGCTTTCCCAAGTAAATGCAAAAGTCAGAAACAATATTCATATATCATTCAGTTGCATGAAGTCATATCTTTTGTCGTGTACCGATTCTTCGTCACGGATGAAACGATTCGTATGTTTTATTGTCGAATCTATACAACATTGTTCAGACCAAGAACGCTCTTGTAGATCATTCGTTCGCTCAGTCATTGTGATATTCGATATAGTACCGTATTTGTAGATGATTCCGCAGTATATGATGTCAAAGGTTCATATCCCGTTTCAATCAGATGATATTCTATATAGTTTTGTCTTTATCAAACATATATCTTAAAAGTACGGTATTATACTGAATTATTACTATTGTTATGCTGATACTATTACCTAAGACACCTAGTTCCATAATCACTTTTATTGTATTAACTTGGCGACAGGAATAATCATTTCGCATTGATGGTTTTAACATTTTAGGGAAAACATAGTAAGAAAATCTTCAGATCAATAGAAATAAAACAGAAAACCTTTTTTCCGACTTTCAATCGGAAGTTTTGGAATTATATACATGTAGCCGACCCTATTTGGGGTCGCAACCCATAGTTTAGGAAGTCCTGATATAGTCGAACTAATCTCTATAAAAATATCTGATCATTTGTGGTGCATATGTCCAATGATCTTTTTAAAGCGCCAAATGGCCTTTTTTTACTTTACTTTTCTGGATTTTCTTAACCGCTGGACTTGTCTTTCCAAAAAATATCAATTCTTTATTTCATAAATAAAAGTAAAATGTTTTTTGAATCATTCAAACTAATTAGTCGGTGCTTTCGAAATCGTGGACAACAAATTGTATGCAAACATACAGATCAAAACACATACATCATTTTTTTCTAAGGTATGCCAAAATGTTCAGAAATCTTTGAAAAGTTAAGATATATAAAAAACTTTATTCTCGACTTTTTTGTGATTACTGTAACTTACGTTACAGGAAGTTAATTAGGTTTTCACAATTCAAGTAAAATTTGCGCCCCTAACTCAATTTATTATTCGCTATTCGACATGAAATGTACTTCAATTAAAATATCGGTCAATAAATCGTATTGTCAAATGGGGACAAATCAAATAGCGCAAATGTCTTGTAATCATCTTAAATATTTCGCTTTAGCTTGAATAAAGCTAAATGAACGTAAAAACCAATCTACTGATGAAGTTTGAAGAAACGATTTTTGAAATAAAGCATAGATCATATAAAGGAACATAAACTAATAGTGCAAGGCAAGTATAATCATTGCAAATATAATAAACCTATTATTATAGGATACGTGCACGATGATCTCGATTTCGAGAGCAAGGTAGGCGTGTTGAACTGAGAGTAGATTGAGTAATAAAATACGAAGTGGTCTGCTCCATAGGATTTCGCAAAGCTTTAACATCTCAAATATTATTTCTTTGCGATCTTCTGCATATCATATTGACCCTACAGCCATACTAGGCCCTGAACTGCTGTTTGAAGTTCACTATAGCAATCCGAACAATACATAATAATTTCAAATGGCAGGAAACAAATAAGTACAGACAGAAAATAAAAGTGATCGTATTCTGATAGTGTATAACAATAAAAGCTCTTCAAACATGCCACTTTTTTTTTTAAAAAAAAAAGATACGATTTTTACTCCCTCCAAGGATTGATAATACAATTTTATATGACTAATAAAAAATGCTATATAATAATGAATTCCGCACTTTTGTCTTACAATCGATTTCTCACACATTTGAAAATGTTTTCCATCAAACGTAATATCTTTATATTAATATATCATAAAGAATAGTGATTGACAATTCAACTCAAACATGTACGAAAATATTTTTTTATTGAGTATTAAAAAACCTATAAAATCTAATAATAGTAAGATTTACCTAAAAAATTCTTCTGTTTACTTTGATGTTATGCAGTTAGTTTGACATTTTATCCAATGCAAATTAGTTTATAGGATACTTTTACATATAATTGTTAAGCCAAGTTGTGATAATTCTTTTCGACAATATTATTCGTTAATGTTGTATTTGGATTAGCTTATTGTGTTACTGCATTTGGTGAAAATTGAAGGCAACATATAGAGGCAAACAGTAAAACTGTATTCATCTAGAAACCTATATAATAGTATGAAACCAAGAAACTGACAATGTGGAATTTATTGACAAAATTAAGAGAATACTCTAATATCCTAACTAGACCACATTTTAGAAATTTAGTTACAAAGATGACGATATCGGTGGGAACATATAAAATGTTCTGACATAATTAATAAATGAAGAGTGAAATTCCAAATAATGATTTTAATCCACATCCATTTTTATTTTGCAATAGCATAAAAATATATTGACCGGATCTTCACATCCAATAAATTAACCTTAGTTAATTATAGCAATTATACTTTAATGTTTATTCATTTCCGTTGTGATAAAATTCTTGACCATAAATAAAGTCTCTGGCCAATACATATTGAGTCAGAGTATCATAAATGTAACAAGCAGAAAATGATTTTAAAACTCATGAACATTACTAAAAAAAACCTAGGGTATGTTGTAATTGTTTTGATGTTCTTCAATTGAAGCATTATATATAGAACGAAAATTAATAAATAATGAAATAATAACATTAACTTGAAGGTGTGCAAACAAATTATATTCATATCAATTATAAAACATGCATATTGCAGGAAAGAATTTATTTAACTTGAAAATTATGTTTTAAATGAAACAATAAAAAAAAAATCGTAAGAAAAGTTGCATAAATCTTCCGATGTATGTAAGTAATCGACTTAATAAATAATTATTGACATTTAGCAACTTTTCAAACTGCGTAGATAACATATTCAAATGTTTATTTGGAAAATAAGACTTCTCTTCAAGTTCAAGACAATTTAATGCAATTTAGAATTGATATTCTAGAAGGTATGTCAAAACCACACAACCCGCACCAAATTTAAATAAACCAACCACTTTTTGTACCCGTATCTTTAAGATGTTCGTTAAGACCATAGGTTCCCAAACTTTCTGAGCCGTGGACACCTTGGGAAGCGTCCATTAATCACGTGAGCCTTACAAGAGTTTAACAAAAAAAATCACCAAATATTATGTGGTGGAGGGGGTGGGTCTAGTAAAATATCACGTGTATTAATTTTTTACCTCACTTTAAAAAAAAATCGAAAATTTTGTGAGCATGTGTGCGCGTGTGTATGTTTGGATACAATTTTTCATCCACGATTTCGAAAGCACGGATCAACCGATTTGAATGTTTCAAAAACCATCACAATTTCACACTAAGAATCACAACATAAAACCACGAATTCTAACGCTATACCGATAATTGCAAAGAAATTGCCCGGTCAATCTTTACTAAAAACTAATTAGCACGATTCCTAAGCGATATCCTTGTCAAAGTTTTTTAATTTTCAAACGCGGTTCGGGATTTTTGGCGAAAAAATTGACTAGAAATTTTACTTTTCTCTGCTAATTCTAAAGAAATGGCTTGGCCCATGGTCATGCAAATCCCTATCAAGTTTCATCAAATTGCTTTTAAATTTTTGAAATTGGTGCAGCTCTTTTTGGTGAAATGTCGAAGAAAGGTCATATTTTGAATCGCCTACCCTTACGCTTTCAATTTTGGTGTCCAAAAGAAATGACTGAAACGTCGAGAAAACATAAAACTAGCAAATCGAATGTGCTGGCGAAAATACAAAATTCTTTCGGGTAAGAATAAGGCATAGAAAGAAACTAGAATATTGTAGGAAAATAAAAGAGATTGAAAAAGTGTAAAAATAGTTTGTTGCCTAAAAGTAATGTCCAAACATATTAACCTCTAACGAACGAGCGCCTTATCTAAAACTATGTCCAGTAGATCAACGAATTTTTAAGAAATTAAGTGCTTCTTTTCCAAAGCCAGAAACGTTACATTTTATTGGATTTAAATAGTTTCATCTAATATTGGTTGTTGACCAACATACAACTTCATTTTTTAACTGCATTGTTCTCATATTGAAATTATATGAATAAAGCCCAAAATTATTCTTAATTAGTATAAAATTGGTTATATAGCGATCTCTTAGGTTCAAATACCGCATGAAGAAAGTTAAATGGTACAAGTAACTATAGAATATGCAATTCGATTCTTCAATTTCTTCAATTTCGCTACATAACAGAAAATCAATACGATATTCGTTTTACTACGGTTTCCTTGGAATAATCATCAGAAATGCCATAACTTACCGACCGACATATCGGCAAGTTCGATCATTGCTGACTCTGGCAGGCAATAGCAACGTTTCACTAGCGGGCGTTGCTGGTGCTGGCTGTAACTGTAACGCGCCGTCTATTATAGTAATCATACGATAGTCTTTGGCTTGGGCCTTTTCTTTACTAGTATAGTATCTGATTTCCGATCGCGGAATGCAAGCGCCGATACGAGATTCGAGATCTTCCATTAAATCTTTTATGCGTGATAGTTACATAACTGCAATGACCAGATGACCAGATGCCCTACTTCATATTCCCAGACTCCTTTGTTATGACAGACGATCACGAATGATACTTCGGAAGGAAAGGAAAATACGGATTGATGAATGTGAGAGTTTTGTTTCGGATTTAATTGTAGAATGCTCAGAGATATTGATGCTAGAATGTTCTGGAATTTGTTAGAATTAATCATTTTAATCTCTGATCGATTTTAATTGAAATTGTAGAACTATAATTGGCAAAATGGACTGATGTTCAACCTTCAGTATTAACTTTTAGTATTAGTCTTCTGAAACAGTTTAAACTATTATATACTAATAATTTACTCCAAATGGTTACGTTAAAATGACATATTTAAAAATAATATTTTTATTATTGTTATATAGTAAATTTACTATTATTATTTTATACCATTTATTATATAATACGCTATTAAATGATTTTGAACGGTTTTGGACTTAAAATGGAGGATTAGTTGAATGTAAAATAGTAGCAGTAAAATATATTTTAGCGATATGAAGAAAACATTTCAATATATAACTGAAAAATTGTGAGTTTAATGTAAACTAAAATTTATTCTTTAGAATAGGCAACATGTATAATTTTTTTCTTGTCCAGTAAAGTCTCTTGTAGAAGCATTAATCAAAACAAAATATTTTGTTCCATGCAGTTTTCTGTCGAAAATTGTTGTTTTTCAAATTCAGAACACTTCTACATTTACATAAAACAGGTTTTTCATTTATTTATTTGGCCTCAACTCTACACACTTGGGACACATTTTTAGCCATCATAACACATTCTACTGCATGATTATCCTAAACTTCTATGGCCAAAACCATAAATTGTGCATCAGTTAAACTTTTGAAAGAATTTTCTTTAAATGGTATTGCAAAATTTTCTCAAGTGGATCTCAATATCTATTTTCGAAAAAAAATCTATATTTATGTTCATGATTTTGTGAATAACTATCGATTGATTCTTATTCTAGCATATTTGCTAAGCTACGAATCGAAATTTTTTAAAATCGGACAAATTTGTGAAAACCGCCTTTAAAAAAATCCATTAAAGTATGTTGGCAAGTTTCATCGAAAGTAGATGCTTTCTAGTCAGTATTGTAAAATGATAGCTTCATACTTGATAGTTTTAAAATACAAAAAAAATCGATTAAAAAATATAAACCTAGAAGTAACATGATTTGTCGTAATCAAGTTCCAATGCCGCAACAGAAAAATTTTTACTAAATGTGAGCGAAATGCATCATTAGTCGGTATCATATTATTTTTAGGTCTTCATTTTTTTACTCAATTTTTTTATTATAAAAGTATCAACTAGTTAAATCTTGACTAAATGCACCAACTTTTAGTGAAAATTGCCAACACTCTTTAATCCATTTTTCTAAAGAAGAGCCTTCAAAGTTGATTTATTTTAAAAATTTAAATTTGAAGTTCCAATGCCGCGACAGAAAAATTTTTACTAAATGTGCGAAAGTCGGTATCGTATTATTTTTAGGTATTCATTTTTTTTACTCATTTTTTTTATTATAAAAGTATCAACTATTTAAATCTTGACTAAATGCACCAACTTTTAGTGAAACTTGCCAAAACTAATGAATTTTTTTAAAGAAGAGCCTTCAAAGTTGATTTATTTTGAAAATTTAAATGACATAATTCAACAAAAAGTCTTAATTCTTGAAAATTTGGGGCTAATGTCTCAATATAATTGACTGTAATCTTTGAAATTTAAATTTCATAATTCAACAAAAAATCTTGATTCTTGAAAATTAGGGGCTAATGTATCAATATTTTTACTGTAATCTTTGATATATTATTCACGGTTACGGTTCCAAAGCTTAAATGATCAAAATCAATAAAAATACACCACAATAACAGAAAAATGGTCACAATTTCACCAAAGTACCTAAAAGTTCATAATTCCCAAATAACGTAAGATGAAATTTTTCAGGGCAGTTAGGTCAATATTGTCACCCTACGTTTCGGCTTGACGTTTAGTTCTGGAACACCCAGTATATCTGAGCACATATGTGCTTGCATATGCAAAGTGATTTTAAATGTAAATTACTTTACATTAATTATATAATTTTTATATTAAATAACTCGCTGTTCAGAACAACCTCGCCAAACACAGACCATCCATAAAATCATCGATCACAAAGCACCTTAATAGAATATCCGGCATGCAGGTCTAAGTAAAACATGATTTAAGTATCTAATTTCGCAGATATATTCCATACAGATCGAACGTAGATAACAATATAAAAGCTAGCGCCGCTGTGGTCCATACGGTAACAGACAATATGTACCGTAACTGTGTAATCGTCAGGAAGACACTTCAGATGAAGCAACTGGCCACAAGCAACGGGGCATCGATATCGTGCGAGCAAAGTTCAAGCCCTTTTTGCATGTGCATACACCTCCGCGAAATCGCATTCGTACACATGTGCGGTGCCAGCCACAATCGACATAGGAATAGGAACTAGTAGAGGCGCCAGGATAACGTTAAGTTTATTAATCAATTACATGCCTACATCAGTTATATCGATCTGACTGCAGAGAAATCATACATTCTTTCATTTCGCCACAAATTCCTAGTATCATACAACAATATGAAAGAAATTCAATAACGTGAAAATCCTGTTGTGATATAAATATTATTCATATATCAATTTTTTTTAACATTTTTAATTACAATCTGACAGTAATTGTTTTGACTCCATTATATGAATTTTTGAATGGATGGCAACCCAGTAGTCGTTCAATCCAATTATGACTAATTAACTACACTCGAAGTATTTGCTGACACTATGTATATATATATATATATATAAATATATATATATATATATATATATATATATATATATATATATATATATTGTGTGTGTGTATATATATGCAAATATCAATATAATAAACATTTTATATCAAATAATATAACTAACAAATAATAGTGAATCTACATTACATAATAAGGGGTTACTATTTTTCACGGATTAACCAATTTGAATAATTCAAAACACATTCGATTCCCATTGACAAGGAGACGTGCTGATTAGGTTTTGGCAAAGGCAGGTTCAGCCGTTACGAAGATAAAAGGTAAAAATTGCCAAAAACTGTAATTAAATTCTTGAGAGAACGAAGCGTCCGATATAAATGTATAAAAAAACATTTTATTTGTATTGATGAAATGAGAAACTTATGAAATTTTTGGAAAGGCAGGTCTAGCGGTTTCGGAGATGCAATAAAAAAGGGAAAAAACATGCCAAAACATGGTGGCATGAAAATTAAAATTATCATTAGACATATGTACATCAAATGTTCACATATTTTATAGATATTTTAATAATAAGAACAAGTTTTGTTTACATTTCTATAGGTTCCGTACCAAGGTTTATGTACGGATACGATAGTGAATAGGCGTCCAACCGCTTCGATATGTCGTTTCTATGCAGCTTTCCAAAATTTTAAAAATCTCAAAAACCATTTTTTTTTTCAAATATTTTGAAAAATTTGAATCTTTTTTTTTAAAAAAAAAGATAATTTTTGATGCGGCAAGTTCCAAACAACAAAACAGGGTATTTTACACAATAAGACTTGAAGAGCAATTATTGGAGTTTTTTGATTAAAATCTAAAAACGTTACCATCGAAAACTTGAATAACTGGTAGCGTATGGCATCGCGCCTTAAGGCAAATTGCTGGAACTTCCCGTACCGTTACGAAATGTTCGAGGAATATTAAATGTTTTCAAATAGATTATTATAAATACTGAAACATTGTCGAATATTCATAAGAATTGAAAAGAAACTAAATTGCACTGGACCTGTCTTTGCCAAAAATTAATCACCTCTCCTTTCAATCATTACAAATAGAATGTTTTTTAGATCATTCAAATCGGATACTCCGTTCTCTCAAAAACTCGATCTTCTGCACTCTTCGCTTTGTATCTCCGTAACTGCTGGACCTGCCTTTGCCAAAAACTAATCAGCACATCTCTCTATAAATATATATAATATAATCTCTATAAATAGTTATCGAATGTTTGATCCGTGCGCCCGAATACATACACACACATACATCAATTTTATCTGAGGTATGCCAAAATGTTCAGGAACCTTCAAAACGTGAAGAAATGTAAAAAATTTTCAATTTCGATTTTTGGACGATCGCAATAACTTACCCTACGGGAAGTTAAAAATAAGTTAAAATGTATAAAAAGTAAATTTTTTAACCGATTTTCAACTAATCATCTCTAACTCAGTTTATTTCTCCTCTTCAGCTTCGGAATATTATAACCATTTAATAAATTATTTAAGCAATATTCGAAAATTTATTTGGTTTCTCCAAAAATTCTAATTTAAATAGTCATACTCGTCCATACTCAAAACTGTTATAAGTAAAATTGAAAATTGTAATTTAAATAGTCATCCTCGTCCATATATAAAATATTGACAATTCTCATTGACGAGAAAACTATTATAAGTAAAAGTGAACATAATCATCTATAATAAAAAATGAATAACCAGCAAATGAAAATATACTTATATAGTGCGGTATAAAAGCATAAATCGTAATTAATAAAATCCATAAAGACAAACAATTAACTCAAGTGTCGCTTGCCAACTCTTCTTGAGGAATGCTTTTGCTCATGGCATTATCTCGTGTAAATATGTATAATATATATTCGACTCAATTGGCTTTTACAATATAATATATGGGAAAATAATCACCGTTCTAAGATCGGTCAGATGTACATTTTGATGTACTCATTCGCACAATAACATTATTAACATATCCCCGGGAAGTGTAAGTATGTGCACATGCAGTTATTCGTATTAATAAGACAAACATGTGTACGGATGAATATATTATAAACTCATATTGCCTAGAAATATGCAAACATATATATATATATATATATATATATATATATATATATATAATCAATGCAAATTTTCGAATGCCCTAGTGTTTGGTTAATGGCAGATTGCATTTTTGCCATTAAAAATCACATGCATTGTAAAGTCGTCATAGATTATTTTCAAGAATATATTTTCTAAATATTTATATATAAGAAAATTCATTAAAAAAGTCTATTATTATGTGTTTAACACTATTCTAACATTATTTAATTTATATAAATTTATTATTCGACCACCATTCACCTTTCCATATGCACATACTTAATCAAGCAAAGAAATTGAACAAATTGTGTGTCACTTCAGAATTGTTGTGAACTATTATTCTATATAATTTTCAGTCTTTAATGTCATTATTTGGCTTTAACGACATTGAAAATATGTGAAAGTTGTATAACTGTTACCTTTTTTGTCACTCTGATTGAAAAACATAAAATCATTCTTAAACCAATTGTATTGGAAAAAATCTAGACTGTGCTTTTTATAGTAATTAAACCAAATTACTATGTGGATGAAAAAATTAAACAGAATTTAATTTTGTATTTTTGGAAATATTGTCTAAGTTAATTTAATTACTACTAACCTACTAGTACAAGATTGAATTTTACGATAGTGGAAATCTAAAATAAAAACAAAAATGACCATTTCGAACTCGTACTGGTCGTTTTGTCGATATGGAGAAATAAGTGCAATGATTGGCCATTTGTTGTCCAAAAATGATAAACAAATCTTAGTAGTATGTATAATTTTTCTCTCTGATTTTTCTCAATGTTTCCGTTCCAACTAAATCAAAATAAAATTAAATATCGAAATTGACCGAAATTGAAATTGAAAAATTTTTAAAAGAAAAATTCAGCAATTTATTACAATTTAAAAATAAATCTTATTTCATAAACTTTCAGATTAATATGTCATAAATGGGGTTTCTAATATTTACTGCGATTTTTTAGTACATAGTAACATATATAACCATAGACCAATAATAACTTTCCAATAATTTCTGTCATAATATCAATATATTTTAAAATGTATTAATTATTATAATTGATTTAAAAACATTTTTTTATTTGATAATGTTTTTTTATATTTTTTATATAGCGGTTTGAAATCGCTGTTATTTAGCATGTAATGCGTTGTTTTTAATTTTACTTAAGTTGACATAGATTTTACATGATTTTATGTATCAAAATTCCAGTTTAAAACTATGCAAAATAATTCAATACCATAAGCTATATATTATTTTCCATTTATTAACATGCTTGTTACTCTCATATGCAAATGTGTAAAGAGCTGTGATAATATCCGCGCTTCGTGATAAATTAAATTATAAATACTCAATATACATAACTTAAACCGAGGAATCGGTGATGAGGATGGCCTCAGGTTGGATAAGCGTAAACCAGAAGTTTAATAATAAATACCGAGAAGTTATGGCAGACATAGAAACAAGTCCTCACAGTTACGTCTGATTTAAGATCTGCTAAATATCCGATTGGCAATGTTTGCATTAATTAATGCTATTGCTCGATATGAAGATACCGTTAACGCCATTCGAAGAACACGGAAACTCATACGTATTTTTATTTGTGTAAAATGGTAAAACATACGGCAAAGTGCATGTCAATCATGACAAATAAAGGTTTGAATGTAGATTACTAGTCTTTCGACAAGGCAAGGCAAGGTCTAAAGCAGTGATTCGAAGGGGTCTTCATGGAACCCTAGGGGTGCATGGCAGCACGTCAGCAAAAAAAATCGGAAACCACAATACTAGATCACAATGTAACACATTAATATATATTTGCTTAGATTATACTATGTATAAAAAGTCCTTTAGAAATGTATAAATAGAACTAAAAACTATAGTTCGTTTTATTAAAAATATGAAACGGAAGAAACGATCAAAGAGTTGTAAAATAGAGTGGAAAAAAGATTTAGCGTAATTACTAATCTAACAAAAGAAACAATGTGGACTGGAAATCATTAGCCGAGAGATTAAACCTTATAAATTTGTCGCCATATGCTGATAGTTGAACATGTACTTATTCGCCAACTTTATGTTGTCATTATAAATTCAGTTAATAAATGTATGAACTTAACATATATTTTTATTTTAAAAGTTTAGTAAAGTTTACTTTTAAAAAATTTAGAAACTAATGGTTGGAAGCTTTTTTGCACTACTTCCTGCTTTAATAAAAAAAATGTTGCGCTCCCCTAAATTTCTTCAACAATTTAACTTTATTATTACTTAACTGATATTATCAGACTACAAATTAATATGCAATATTATGTAAAAATATGATTAAAGAGCCATTACTTTTTGGATATTATTTATTGTCATTTCAAAATTGTTACGTTATTTTCAAAAATAGTATTCTGAAAACAGATGTACGCGCCTCCCTTAGTGTTTGCGCCCCACAGATTGGAAACCGCTGGGTTAGACACTTATATTTCATCGTTATATATTGTTATAAATAAATAATAATTTCGTCTTCATTGATAAAAAAAACGAATTCCATTGACATATTAGCAAATTAATCATACTAAACGCAATAATCAATACTTATTAATTCTATTTCTAGGCTTATAAATCTTTACTTATGAATCTACTTTATGAAATTTAGCAATTTATATTTTGAACAAACATTTTATTAATCGAAAGTTTTTGGTAAAATGATAACACACACGTGGAATCTTTTGTGCAGAGCAAAATAAAATGAATAAACTAAAGTTAATGAAATAAACTAAAGTTAATGAAACAAGCCTTAATAAATTAGTAAGATATTACTGACAATAAATAAATCATATGACCGCTGAATTATAATTCCAAATCTAAATAATAGTTCGAAGAAATCGGAATAGATAAATTTAGATAAATTAAATTGTTATCTAATTTTATTGCTGCAATTATGTTTGATATATTGAGGTATATAAGATCAGGTTCGACTACGAAGTTAAATGAAACTAAATAAATGATTAATTAAATTTGCTACTAATTAATCTGTTTTAAGAGGTATTCGAACATATAAATCATTTAACCAAGATAATTTAGCATATAAAGCAAACGTCAAATTAAAATCTACTTCTTGGGAAAAATATTTAGAAATACAAGTGTCATTTGTAGATAAAAACCGCTAGTACACTATTTTACAATTAAAATATGTCAAATTATTATTAATAATTTGAATTTTTATAATTGATTACCAACGCAAAGATCGTTAGATACATAATTTAATTAATCAGTAAAAACCTTTGACGTCCTAAAGTTCTGAAATACTAAAATGATCAATTCACCGGAAATGACATTAAATAACTTAACGAAAAAATAATAATGTACAAAATCAATAACACGAAAAATACTGTATCAGTTTACACAAAAATATTCATTTTCTCGAAAAATAATGTATATCGATTGTAATCTCATTCGAAACATTTCGACCTAATAAAACATTCATGTTAACGAATCAGGTAATGAATAGTTTTAATCAATCAGACGTTGAAAGCATCAAAATTCTTTGGAAGTATATATTTACAATTACCTGCATAGTCTTTATCATTCAAGTTTATACTTGTGAGACCTCCAAACATATTTCCAAACTCTGGGATAGATTTTTTACGGTAGGTACATAATATCATTATTTTTCTACGAAAGGTAAAATAAAACTAAGCATAGTCACTGACAGGCGCACATAATAGAATCACCATTAGTCATTCTAAAAAGACCCTCTTTAAATCACAATGAACATGAAAACACCGACACCAAATGCCTTGTAAAGGCAACCTTTGGCTTAACTATGTCAACAGTCAAAATATGATCTTTTGAATAAAATCTGAGAAAACCACTTGAAAGGTAACTGGAATGCATTGTAATGTTGATTTCTTTGTTTGGACCTTCACAGACTTGATTCTGTCATTGTATTCTGCCGAACGTCAGTGAAGGTATATTGTTGCGCAGAGATGGGAATCGAAAATCGAAATTAGTCATAGTTTCGACCTTAAAAATACGCGTAGAATAATATTTTGTTACCACAAAATATTATGAACATGTGCACAAATGTTCAAACTATAACTTTAAAATCGATTCATAAGTGATAAACGGTCTTGGAATCCAATGCTACTAATAATTTATCAAATAATTCTTCATAAAATATACTAATTACAAAAGAAACTAGTGGTGCATAACATCGTGCCTTAAGGCAAATTGCTGCAACTTCCCGTACAAATAATTGCATTTTTTAAAAAATATTCAATTTTTTTAATTTTTGTACAATTTTAAAATTGTATCCGCACATACATGCACACACACATACATCCATTTTTTCTAAGGCCAAAATGTTCAGAAAGCACTGGAACGTAAAGATATATAAAAAATTTCCTTTTCGATATTTTGCGATTACTGTAACTTACCCTACGAAAAGTTAGTTAAAAAACCCTATTTTTAAAGAAATAGTATTGGTATCAAGATATGATATAAATTGATATATGTTTTTATTATGACGCATTTTACAATACATGGAATGAGCACGTGGTGGATCTTCCATGGTAAAAAAATGGCGGAAAATAAATGATCAAGCAGCCATCAAATCTTTTGTGGGGATATCAAGCAGGCTGGTAAAGTTTTGTAAAAAACAATGGGAGATGTCATGTATATTTTTGATATCGTAATATTATTATAGTCAATAAATTTGATATATTTTTTATGTTGGGAGTTTCTAATTTAATATATTATCATAATCATTACAACTGCCACACTTTATACCATGTTCAACGATTAACACACCATCGATTAATAGTTTAACTAATATTATAAAACCACAAATTTATACTAACACTCACCTAACAAATTATAGGAAGCACCCAACAAAATGCACATTTATAAACCGAATCAAAGTTCAGTCCACTATACAGACTCATGGTTTACAAAACACTAAACTCACAATTTTGCACACAATTAGAACAATATTCACACTCGTATAGACCATTTCTCGATTTCACATTTTACGGCAAGGACACACTTATTTTGTTCAAAATATTATGATAAATGCACTATTTATTGTCTAATATTCAATATGGCGATAATATTATGCAAGTCTGCTCTGGCGTTGCATTTCTGAATGACACAAGGCAAGAAGTCGTACTAATGTTACTTTGACATTTGTGGAGGTCAGTTTTGACAGTTGAGAGTGCCAAATATTCAAATAAGCGCCAAAGGTATAGCCAGGTGTAACTATTTGACAGCTTCAATACTACCAACACATCGAGAGCCATCATCAAGAAAATGAAACCGAGAATACAAAATCTTCAACGTACTCTTATTTACGAAATGGTATCTGGCCATAGGAGACCGATAACAACATAATTTTTTATCCAAAAATTGGCCTATCACAGTAAATTTATAAATTAAAAATACTCGGTCATTTCAAATGCATTTTTAAATATAGATGCTGTTTTCAATTTTGTAGTGTACTTGAATTAAGACTTATTTTATCTTTGACTTACTGTAGTAATTATGAAACAGAGTTTCACAAAAAAATAATCTAGGCAATGAATAAACCATAAATATATTTCAATTTGTTTTTCTTATATATAAAAATACAGCACGACTGTTAGGTATGCTAAAACTCATAATCGGCTGAACCGATATGGCCAGTTTTAGTCTCGAAATATTCGTGCTAATCCAGAGATTCTGAAAAAGGTGAGATTTTATGAAACTGGCCATATAGAAAACGTAGAAACGTAGAAACGTAGAAACGGCGGCTCATACGTCAAATGCCAAATGGTTTTGGCAGATTTTTATTAGTAAAACTATGATTACCGGGTCACGTAGTATATAATATAAATATAGGCCAGTTTCACTTCTGCTTGTCGATGATGAAATTTGTATACACTTATGTTATGGGCTCGCCCGTAGGTCAGCGGTTAAGAGCGATGGGACTTGTTTCAGAGGTCCCGGGTTCGAGACCCACTTCGAGCAGCCTGTTGTCAGGCAGCAGTGACAACGATTTTCACTTGAAAATATAGATAGCAATATGTTTCCAAGTGCCCGGCATTGCTACACCGATAAAATGTCAGCCCTATTACATTAATTCTAATAACATAATCATCAAATATGGATGGATTAACCATTGGGTTACCATCTAAAATAAAAACGAAGTAAGGAGAAGTTTCAGCCCAACAGCTTATAGAACGTAAGGTTCTGATTGCTGTTCAAAAATATATAAAAAAAACTTATGTTATAATTCAATTTAATTGAATAATTAATGCGCCAAAATAAATATTATGTTATAAACAGCAAAGGATGTACCCAAACAAAATAACGTATTTAAAAATACAGTTGCTTGACAACGAATTTTCAATTTATAAAATGTCTAAAAATTGGATTATTTTTAATAATAAAAAAAAAAATTTCATTCTTAATTACTAATTAAGCAGAGTCTTTCCGTAGGGTAAATTATTGTAATCGTCCAAAATTCAAAATTAAACATTTTTGCATATCTTTACGTTTCAGAGGTTTCTGAACAAAAAGTGTGTTTATGGGTGGTTGTGTATGTGTAGATACAATCTTTCGTCGATGATTTCGGGCGTACAGAACTTACTTATTAATTAATCTGAATCTTGTTAAAATGTAATATTTTTAAAATATTTTTAAAATATTTTTTTTAATATTCAAAAATACAATCCTAGATACCAACTTTTAAATTTAACATGCCCAAGTAAGAAAAATAAATTAGTTTTAGTTATAAATTAATTAGAATCATATTATTAATATTTGACCCATTGTTTGGTTAGATTATAAATTTGGTCTCTAGTTGAAATGAAATCGATATTCTTCAACATATAATTACAGTCATTTCAGGTATATCGATATTTTATCGCACATCACTATTTCTAAAGTTAAGGTACTTGTGAGCCCTGCAGGAGGGCGATTCTGAACAATAGAGATCTGATTATGAGAAAAACACCTTGAATGAAGATTTATTTTCTACTTGTTCCTGAAACTTTTCTGGAATGTGGTCAACGCATTCGCACACCACCAATATCACCATCTGGCAGGTTGGAATTTTTATTGCATAAAGATGTGCGAAATAATATTCTACGGAGTATAATTATGAATAATCCAGTCTAGGTCTATTTTTATGTTAGCGTTTACGTTACATAAGTGATCGTTAACAGTTTCTGCGCGCCGGTATCAGTTTATAAGAATAAAAAATCTAAATTGCGCTAATATGAAAAGGAAGGAGAAAATATTAAAGTGTACATATTTTGTAGTAAATTATTAATATTAATAAATTTTACTTAACTGAACCAGATGTAAGGCAAATTTTTCGGGTTTCGGAAACCATACGTCATATATTAAAATTAGATTAAATTTTAAAATAACAGATTTTTATGGTTCTATTTTTGGATACACATCTTATAGCAAGGTCACACTTATATCATTCAAAATGTCAAATTATAAGTCAAGTAGCTACTCTCGGTGACCAGCTTCATCCTGGACCAAGGATATAACATAACATTAATTTGCCAATTCTGCTGTAAAATAGACCAATGTTTTGGCAAGGCTATGTTACGTAGAATTTTGCATATAAAATGGTACTAAAAACTGTCAAATGCTATGTGGTTGCTGTGCAGTCAGCCGTTTTAGATAGAAAACCTAATCTAGAAAACGTCAAAAAAGGAAACTTAAAACGGAAAAGTTAAAACTGCGTCTTTGTGATGTGGTATAATAACATACGAGTGAAGTTACATCTTATGTGTATGTAAAACGCCTGACTGCACAGCAAATATATAGCATTTTGACAATTTTTAGTACCACTTTATATGAAAACTTCCACGGAACATAGTCTTGCCATAAGATTGGTCTATTTTACGGCAATATCGCAATTCAAAATATAAGGCAACTTGATAATGATATTCATTTTATTCAGAGGTTAGTTTTCAGTCGTTGACAATATCAGAAATTTAAATCAACGCTCGAATGAACACCACAGGTTTAGTTATAAATTTGAGAATTTCGTGACTGCCAACACATTGAGAGCCAACATAAAAATTACGTGATATATCCAAATAAAATAGATGCATCGAGAATACCAAATCTTCAACATAGTCTTATTTTAAATATGTAATTTTACCTGGGAAAACAATAACATAACATAGTCAAGTTAACCGAGAATGAGCCCATTAATTAACAAGGGTTTTAAACAAAATTATAAATAAAAAGGATCGCTTATACGTTATATTAGTGACTTAATAGTAATTTAGAAGTTAATCTCATGTTTTTATAACAATTATCTCAACTCGCAGTTATACACCGGACTTTATAACTGTCGGCGATCAGTTTTATTAACTGTGATTTCATGCATAAGATTAGTTCGTCATATGCAAAAGTAATTACGCTAATTATAGACGTTATACAGCACATAAATCAAATTATTAAAACAAATCTTCTGTTTCGATTATTATTCATTAAATCATAAAACATGTTACTTAAACTTAATCAAAATGGCTTTATGAGCATGCGAATTGTAAAAAATTGTAACAGGTAGTTAACAAACGCTAATAAAAACTTTATAATTACTTTTTAGGATGGAGTTTATGGCTATTAGATGATATGTTAAAATTAGATCGATAAATATTTCGATCGATTAATATCACTAAATATTATATAGGACTGTTAAATTGATTTTATAGTTTATGCTGCACTAAATCAGTTATCAGTAACAAAATCAGTTATCAGTAACTCAATAATATGGAATTAATGTAATTATTTTAACAACTATCGACTCGCTCGTAGGTAAGTGGCTAGAACGACTGGACCTGGATCAGGGTTCCCGGGTTCGATACCCACTTCGAGCAGCCTGTTGTCAGGCAGCAGTGACAACGATTTTCACTTGGAAATATAGATAGCAATATGTTTCCAAATGAAAATAGCCCTAATACGGCATTGCTGCACTAATAAAATGTCATCACTATTACAACAATTGTAATAATAAAAATTCAGCACATAGAGAGGAGACAACTGTTTGGGTTGCCATCTATAATAATAAAATTCAAAAAAAAAAAAAAAAATTACGACTATCAACAATATCGAATAATCTTATGTGTATCTTTGAATCAGACTCGTGTAATGAATTAATATATCAAAACGTCTTTTAAAAACAGTCGTACCTCCTTTGATCAAATTTGTGACTTTTTTGTTAATTAGTTATTTTGAGGCCAGACAACAAAGTATTTACAACAAATAGTGTTCAGTAACCCATAATTAACAAGAGATCTGAACGAGAAAAACACTGATTCGGCATCCTCTGTGTTCGCAATCATTGCCCATAAAATCTTCATGGCAGAATCAATGAAAAAAAAACAAGAGCATCTGAGTTATGGTATTACAATATTGCAAAACACGTGGAGTCACATATCACAAATGCCGACTGTGGCAAGGATAAACATGGATTTGCCAAACCATTGATCTCAATATTCCAAACTGGTCAAAAATGATGAAACTTAAATGGTCTTAAATTTGACAAG
>NW_020537324.1:57744606-57774164 GCF_003426905.1 Ctenocephalides felis
ATGCGAATATTTTCAGATTTTTTTTAAATCTAACTAGGTATTCAGTACTTAGTGTAACTAAAGTCTTAGATTAGAGGGCATCATGTTTCTTTATCTTAACTTATTACTTATTTTGATTAAAATTTCTTACCAAAACACATTTCACTTCTAATATGTTGTTCATAATATCTTCGTTCTTAAGTTACTATTTACAATCACGCTCATTACTATTCTTGTATCGACCATTAACTTTAATAGGATCATGATGAATTAAATGACGGCAGACTCTGAAACAGTCACGATCGCGAAGGTGTGGGATAATTATTGCTAGATACTCCGATTTCGGTATAAATCGCAGTACAGTTATTTTATAATTTTTCCTTATTCGACTTCAGATACAGTGATAAAATGAATTTATAGACGTGTTTGTGAAACATGTCGGGTGCTACTGCAACATATTCGGCTAACTGTAATATTTTCCTCGGGAGATAATAAGGCGAATAGTGAAAGGAAATAGGGATGCGTGATGCGGTTCACGAGAAACACTTAGAAAACGTCTATCTCGGCGAAGATGTCTGAAAATTTGAGATAAAATAGCTTAAGAAGAGGTATTCGGATGATGGAGTGTTTGATGTATGGTTATTTGACCTTTTACCTTTCTTGGGCCACACACGCATATGTAATTAAATTTTAGCAGATTTTAAGATTAATTGGAGACTGGAACTTTTTAAATCATTAGTAGCAAATGAAATCAATATACTTATCATAGCCTCATATTATTCTTAATAATCTTTGACCCATTTTATTATTATTAACTTTCCGAAGTTCAAATCAAGTTTATATTTTCTCCAGAAAATTAAAATGGCTAATTTTATGTTTTTTCGACGTTCCAAGTCATTCTGAAGTTTGATACCAAATTGAAAATATGTGATATAGAAATGTATGCCTATGGGTGTGTGATCCAATATTTGATCTTCTGCCGGAGTTTTTTTAAAGACTGCACCGATTTCAAAAATTTAAAAACCTATTGATGAAACTCGTTTTAGGGTCTCGGATTAATTAGTTTTTGGAGAAGGTCAGTTAAGCCATTTAATTAGCAGAACACTGCAAAACTTTGTGTCTACGTTTTCAAAAAAATCGTGCTGATTATGTTTTGGTAAAGATCGTCCGAACCGTTTCGTCGTAATTATTATATATTTCTTTTTATCATTAATTTATGATCATAGAGTTCATGGTCTCTTAACTAACATCCTAAAACATTCTGGACACTACAAAAAGTGGTTTAATTATAAAAAGATCTTTAGTTTGAATTCCAAGCTTTGGACTAGAGTCTTGAATTAATTAGTTTTTGGAGAAAGTCAGCTGAGTCTTGAGCAGATAACTGTAAATAATTATCCACATTTTTACAAAAGATCCTAAAGCCTTCGAAAGATATCTGTTAGGAAGCCTGCTGATTAGTTTTTGAAAAAGATTTTCCGAGCCATTTCTTCGTGAATAATTTTTGAAATTTTTTATGACGATTTTGATGAAACTATTTATTATGATAGAGTTAATGGTATTAGTATAGTATTATCCTAAAACAAATCTATGAAAAGTGGTTTAATTATAAATACAGTTTGGATTCCACACTTTCGACCATGGTCACCTCAAAATTTGTAAATACTATGGTTTAATTTACAATTGGCTAAATCTCAGTTCTTGTCGATGAAGTCATTAATTTTAAAAGTAGCTTTGCTGCAATTATTATTGTTCAAGTCATTAATGCAACTTGCGTTATGGCAAAATGTCACTTACACCCAGTTTAAAAAAAAGTTATGTCTTATTATTAAGATAGAACATTGCAAATTGCATAGCTTAAATTCCTTTGCATTCCGCGAATATGAATCAAAATATCATAAATAATAGTAATAAATTTTACTTAAAAAAAATCAGTAAAATGAAATTTTATCATTTACAGCAAGGGCGAGCCTTTTTAACCCACCGGCCAATTTAAATTTTATATATATATATATATATATATATATATATATTATATATATATTATATATATATAGTGATCCTTAACATGCTCATTTTCGAATTTCCTTGCTCCCGAGGCTCAAATGGTTCCAAATAGATAAAAAAACAATTTTTTGAAAGTTTTAGCTCTTAATATTAACGTTTGATAGAGCGCAATTCAATCAAAGTTTTGTATGGAAATAGCATGGAAACATTTTCAAAAATTTTAAAAATGTTTTTAGATGTAATTTAGCGAACAATGAATGAATAAAACTCATTCATTTGTCGCTAAGTTATATCTAAAACATTTTTTTAAATTTTCAAAGATTTTTCCATGCTCTTTCCATACAAACTTTGATTGAATTGCGCTTTATCTAAACGTTAATATTAAGAGCTAAAACTTTCAGAGAATTGTTTTTTATCAATTTGGAACCATTTGAGCCCCTGGGAGCAAGGAAATTCGAAAATGATATAATATACTAGCACACCCGGCAGACGTTCAGCCACAAGAAAGATTTCTAGAAAATTATTATCTTATGCTTAGCGAATCGAGTGAGATTTCAATAACTCTGAAAAAAATTCAATTTTCCCTCAAAAACAATTTTTGAATAAAATTGAAACTTTTTTAAAAACTTAAAAATCTGACAAAATTATCCTTCCCAGCCGTATTTGATAAAATATCTAGAAAAATAATCTGTAGTTGAGAAATGCTTGAAAATGATTTAAAGTAAAGATCGAAGTCAAATATTCAATAATTCAATATATTTGTGACTAAGTAATAAAGATTATAATATTGTTCATACAAAAATAATGCTTTTCCGTCCTTGTGTTTATGTGCACAAAAGCTGTTACTGGTAGTTAGGTAGTTGCATGTTTAATACAACCGACTTCGTGTGATATTTTGTACCATGAAGAGCTATAAAATAATCGACTTTAGCCACTTTATGTAAAATGTAATCGTACATTTATAGCGTATAAAGCTGGAAATATAATATAATACAAGCATTGCATAGATTATTATATTACTTTTGTGAGTTCAGCATTGTCCTGGCGACTGGAGTTATGAGTCAAAGTAACGGTTTGATGCTCATTGTTAGAATATTAAACATGCATTTTGTAGAAAATTATATTGTTGCTATCTGTACATGAAATCTTTTATTGTGCGCATTACATCCCCATATATAGAAATATATGCGCGGTGCTGCGTTCATCAAGTACCAGGTCACGGTTGTGCGAAACGACGTCCACGGTTCTTTAGGTGAAATTTTTGCATGATTCTTTGTGGGATTAAAGAGATACTCTGCTAACCGTCGGTTTACTTAAAATAATATTACTTTTGTGAAGTAGCGGGTACTTCATATCTACATAGATGGTATCATAGAAATTAAAAATGTATATGTATATCTTTATATATATATATATATATATATATATATAATATGGCAGGTTTATTTAAGTCACGCAGACACGTATGATTTTAGGGATCCGAATGAGACACTTTGCTGAAGAAATCATAGCCCTAAAATTAATTCTGATGCATTGACCGTGCATTGACCCAGAGATATAAGGGTTAATTTTTAAAATCCTCTCCGGGGGTATCCCAGGTGGTAAACCATGGGCATGGGTGGATCGGCCTTTCAAAGTTAGTGGGGACGGTCATACATTTGGACGCAATTGGGGCACTGTAAATGGGTGAAATAGAATTTTTTCAATATTAACCCTTACAATTTTTTGCCCACGTTTTGGAGCGCATGGATCAACCGATTTGAGAGGTTCAAAAACATTTGATTCCTTGATTTGATTTTCATATTGATATTGATGTGCTGATTATTTTTTGGCAAAGGCAGGTCCAGTCGTTTTGGAAATAGGGAGCTAAATATGCAAAAATGATAGTTTTTGAAAGAACCAAGCGTCGGATTTATATGATTTAAAAAACACCTATTTGCTCCTATGAAAATCGACTGTAAAATACTTCTATGAAAATTTTTCAACGAGATACTTCTCAAAAAGTTGTCAACTCTCTTCAAAACTCGTTTTAATACATAGTAGCGGACTATATAGCAAAATTTAATCATTGTAAATGCTAGCATGACGGAGTGATATAAATATTATTTAATTTCATTAGTCTTAATGTATTTCCGCTCCTACCAGGTGCATCTCAGGAAATGAATAAGAAGCGAAAAATTCACCAAGCCATACTTTGGTCATCTTTAGTAGATGTTCTGGTATCTGTTAGTAGAATACCGATTTATAGAGAGCAATTTTCTGCACGAATTCGAGGAATTGTAGACATTTGCAATACCGTTATGATACACCCTTAACTTCTAAATTATTGATTATAAAGAACTAGTTTTCAAGTCAATGTAATTACCAATTAAAAAGACGCATTTTGTAGTCGACCTAATGCCTTTTTTTAACATTTTATTCAATTTAAATTTAAGTGAAAAATCGAACACCCGAAGAAAAAATTAATTGCTTTATACGTATTTAGGTTAATGAAGTGAAGCACACTTTTTGCTAGAAGATTTAACATGTTGTTAGGTATCTCCATTGGCGTATCTGTTTTGTGTTCCCTGGGTCTGGATAATCTGATATCATGTAGTAGTGATATCAATTTTCACTTGAAAATCGTATCAAAAATATGTTTCCAATTGAAAGTTTATTTTTCGGACACTGCGGTGCGAAATGGAAATCGGGAATCTCTTCTATTCTTCCCTGATTTAAATTGGAGTTTTCCTCAGTTGAAGGTGCTGTTCTAGGGCATTATTATTATTATCACCATTGGCATTGAATAAAAATGCTTGATTCCAAAATTTGTCTGGTTTAACTAAATTTGTGCATGTCAGCCTCGATAAGTTGTGGATTACATACCAGCTAATAATATGGACCATGTTACATGGCAAGAATTAGGCGCAAAATCTCCGCAGTTTTCACATCTCAACAACAATATATTTCTATTTACTTCTTTAGTTTAATTAACTTTGCTCTTAAATTGAGTCATTTCAGAAGTAGGTTCATGGCTTGCAAGGTATTCGCTACATCGCAAATGAGGGTCATATTTTCTCAGCCACATTTGCGACTAATATTTGTCATAAGACTTTACCGTTAGTGAATTGTGTGTTGCTTTGCCATGCAATTACAAGCACAAAAATATTTTAATGAATCTATTTATCTTCAAGCGCTCGAGACCCATGACGATGTGTACAGAATGCTTGACACGATTTTAGTCTTGAGATTCTGCTTAATTTTGTGATTTATAGTTAAACAGCATTAAATTAAGTACATTTTTTGTGTATGGTTGGAGCGAAATGATGTTTTGTGAAATAATTAAGTATTGCTACATTGATTTAAATTGTACTCAGTTCGAGTAATGGCTAATAAAGCCTCATGCTTCACTTTGAAATACTTTATAAATGGCTAATGTACTGTTACTAAGTAAATTAAATAATGGATTGATTGAATGGTAATTAACTCTGCTGTAGAGACTTAATTAGCTGATTTTAATTACAGCTTTCTAGTTGTATATTTACATGATTATTTTATTTTGGAATCTATCGTTATTAAAAATATAAAATCTATATTGATATAAATAGAACTAAAGAGTTATTATAATTAAACGTATCTAACCCTTTCGCTACGACATTCACTTAAATCCAAGATTTTCATTCTGAGTGAAATTATTGAAAATTCTAATTTGTAGTTGTAATTTCTAGTTTTTTATGAGGGATAATGATAGCAAAAACTTAAAATATTGTTGTCGTGTCTGGTTCCTTCAATAGCGCTACTGAACGGCTAGCTCTTCCGGTACAGCAGTGTCATTTCTGCGGAAAATACTCCGGTGGAGAAAGGGTTGTATCTGAATAGGTTTCATTAAAAAAAACATCCATTGATAAAAAGAATCAGTAATGGAAATGATATGAAAATATTATTTAAATATATCAATTAGTTTTATTTCAAAGGATAAACAGTAAATTCTTATTTTTAAAATGGAAATAGTGTCCGTCGAGGTGCTATTGTCAAAATCTTGGGCTAGTCAAACTAGTCCTCGGGCTTGATCACAACCTGGGTTTGACACAGTTTGACGTATTTCTTTATTTTATTATATTTATTTGTTTTGGTTGTGGGCACTGTTGCTTAGTTTACGATACCTTAATATAATTTTTAAGTATACTTTATTAAATTGTTTTCGAAGATGTATTGTTAATTTTACGTTAGATTTAATAGTTTTTTTCTATAAAATCTTACACATGGGTGGGGTAAAAAGGACCAATTGGCAAAGGTATATAATATAAAAATAGCAAATAATATAAATAAATAGTAATTATAACTCTGCTGATGAATATTTGTGGCAAAATACCAGATCAAGGTTATTTACAATGTTATCTCTGTATAAAATGTGAGATATATACTTTGCATTGGATGAATAATGTAGCTATTTTGTAAAATCTCTTCAGTATTAAAATGAGACATTGGACGTGTTTGCCCTATGGCCGTCTCAATTAACCTAATGTATGGGATAAAAGAACCAGGTTAAAATTTTTGAAAAACTCCAAAAACACATTTCCACAAATGAATTTGGGTGTTTTACGAACATAGTGAAATCGTTTTTACTTAACATAGTTGTTTGATATGTGTTTATTTGTTGTGATATAATTGGTTTGGTTTCCACAATATAATTCCACAAAGTTAAATTGAACCTTTGTACCCCCGTTACCATACTATACTATATTTAATATATTTAATCTACACATAAAAATAGTGGTTGACTGCAGGGTTTCTAATCTATAGTAAATATTTTAAAATATAATAATTTGCACGAATAAATAGATCGATATAGGATTTTACCTATAATATTAGAGGGAGAATATTGCTTAAAAACTTGCTCTGTATGAGGACTGTTTCAAAAAAAATTCTTGAACTACTGTTCGAACTATAAATGAACGTTTTCCGTTGCGAGAACTAGTCATAATAAATTTCAAGCTGCTGGATCAAGTCGATAATTTATCATCAATTATTTCATTCGCAGAATATTTTTTCTTCCAGAGGAAATGACTAATTGGTTATAAATTGAATGTGACTCTATCTTATCGATTTTGCGTTTATATGTGAAGAAAGCAGATTCCGATGACCGACTAGTACACTAATTAAATTTAGCAAGAAAATATACTTTCTATATAGTCGCGGTAAAGTAGAAAATGTACGAAGGATTTGATTGAAGGCATCACGACGAGTTTGAGCTCGTATGCGATGCACGGACGACAGGTATATCTCGTCGGCCCTCTGGTAAGTTCAAAAGTGCGCCTGCGGGTTTACTATGTCAGCACTCGTTGAATCACGTACAGGTGATCACAAATCACGTGAATCGACTATTCTGAAGGAATCGCCGTCAATCGCCTTTCTATCTGCCGACCGAACGACGACGCGCCGGTCTAAGTGGATGATGAACTTACCTATGCATTCGCAACGTGATGAGCCTAATGAGGTTTGTGTGTTATTTCACACATCGCTCGAGCAATTGCTTATTCATTCGTCTCTCTGCAACATAATAGACGTAACCGATACTAACTTGCATAAATTCATATGAATTTGCATGAGCACGCATTCGATACTTAGAAGGCACTTATTCTGATCACAGTAATAATGTGCGGAATTCACATTCAGGACTATCACAATGGATTTGTTATTTTCACACCGTGGAAATGGACAAGAAGTAGCCGGAAACACGTGCATTCAAGGTCGAATCGGATAAAACGATTTTATGGGTCGAAACTATTACCAAGATATGGTGAATTATGGGTTTACACAGTCGATGAATTGTACTACTTCATTGAGATTTCTTGTAAGATTTTATAGGTATTCATAGAAATCATATACATGTATACAAGCAAATATGGGATTACGTATTTACTTTATTTTAACTATTTACTACAAAATGAAATATACTGATTTTGGGCATACCCATTGCACGCTGAGCAATACTTCTTTTGTTGCCTCTTCAGGAAGTATTCTAGTGTAGAAATTCAAAAAAATCTTTCTTTTTTAATATTTTCAAAGTTTAATGTTTTAAGAATATATGTACAAGAGAATTTTTAAAAATTTAAATTATTTCTTGAGATACAGCTATTTGACCATGATAATCCTCTTCTGTTTTCTTCTTTTTGCGAAACTTTAAACAAGTTTTTCTCAAAACTTTCTTTTTCAATACGATGTTCACGATTTCTCGTGTTCTACTGGGCCGATTCAATTGAAAATTTCAGAGAATCTTCTTTATAGACTTCTCTCGAGCATCTACTAGCATGAACTTCAATTTTTACTGTTTCTCAAAATTTCGAGCAACTCAAAATTTTTTAAGAAAATTGTCTTTTTTTTTATTCAAACAGTCGCCATTTTATCAAAAATTTTTTTTTAACCTAATTCCTAGTATTTGTCATTGCGACATCATTTTAGATGAATAATCTTTCTATTTTCATTTCGGATTTCTAGAAGGGTTGCAATCGTGGGCATGATCACGTCTCTATTTTTTAAGACCCCCACTTCACAACTGCTATTTTTTAAAATTGTTACTTTTTTCTGTTTTACTTGTATGTGCTCTTGTAGCGTTGATGAATGAACTATAAAAAATGACAGTAAAAAGTAGATAGACTCTTTTATGATTTAAAAATGGCTTAAAATTCTTGCTTTTCCACTTTTCGAGTTTTTCGAGTATTTTTTATTTGAGAAACAGTCATTTATGGTGGAAACTTGATGTCAATGTTTTTCATAAGAAATATTTTCCACATAAAGGAATGTATTCCTATTATTGATATAAAAGTGTGATGAATAGAAATAAGATCAATATTTGCAAGTTTTATAACTTCATGAAATAAACTATCTGCGGATTTTAGACTACATGTCGAATATTGGAATGTAATAGACGGCCCTATATCGTTTTTATTTAATTGGATTGTTTTTGGGTATATCGTCTAGTGACAGATTTTATTCTGAGTGGTTCGAAAAATTCAATTATGCAGAAGTAGGGATCGATAATTTCTAACATTCCTAACAAAACCTATTTCAGAGAATTACTGATTTATACCGAGTTTGAATTATCTTTGAGTTAGCAAATTCGCTATAATTTGCTAACGCAGAGATAATTCAAACTTTTGGAATTGTATTCTGTTATATGAACTGCTCACTTTTTATTACATCTTTAAATTTGAATAAATTATTTATCAACAAAAATAGCTATCATAAATTGATTTTGAATTAATTATTCTTCTTATTCATTCAATCACAACATCTTAATAGTTACATTATTTATCCTTTCACATAAAATATTAAAAATTATGAAGTAAATGGATAAATTAATTTTTTTCTTTTAGTATGAAAACTTGGTTTTAGAAACACTGTGTCACATTACTGTACTCTTTCATTAAATGATTGATTAAAATCCTATTTTAAACGACATATGTAATAACCTACTGGATAAAAAGAATTATTCATCTTACCGGGCGTGACATCTTTTTTTAATCAGCGGAAGATGATTGATATGTTTACCAACATAAAGTATTAAAAGTAAAAAGAACAACATACTATTTAAGAATACTATTAAATGAAGAGCTAATAAGCAGGTACCTCGAGTTTTAATATTCAGTTTTTGTTTTCACCAAGCAGCGGTACATTAAAATCACTCTACCTTCTCGTAATTGGTGTTGGTTAGCACTTTATACAAGACTCGATTTCATTTGGAACGACTTGAATCACATCTCATTATAAATAATTAGATGCTTTAATGCATTTCAATATAGATAATTGGCATAAGGAAACCTCTCTTGCCTAGTACAAATGATGACTGTTGATGCATCTGATATTGCAGGAATAGCACGTCGAGTGATTTCCACGTGAAGGAATTGAATTGAAAACTTGTTTGGTCGGTCTGTAAGTGCCCTTAATCAGATGACATCTTAACAGGATATCACCTGGTATAAAATCGAATGCGAACGGACAACGAGAGAAAACTTACCGCCGCACTGATTACTGTAATTTCAAATTGCTTTCGATGTTCGATACAGGAGCAGTCGGGCGTTTGACCGATGTTCATCTGGCGTCAAAATACACTTTATCTTTTTACCTCAAAATTTTAATAACAACTAGTTGTAAGTAGCATTTTGCATTGAGACAAGTTGCTTGAACTTCCCGACATAAACTTAATCAACAAGAGTTGGAATTGAATATTTCGGTGAAACATTCAATTGTTTATTTTGAAACCAAAGATTTCGCTTTCAAAAACGATTTTGAAACATTTATATCTTTGAAACATACTTATATGCAATTGTAGAAATTTACTTAATTTGTTTAACACATGTCATTTCATCCTTTTTGTGATCCGAAAATGTATTTTGAGTGTGGACGTAAACTGTAATCAGTAGCTACCTATGAAATACGTAACGTATGTACATGCTCGACATAGATACTGATTAGAATCACGCAAGCACGCGTAGAGGAATTTTTTTAATTTATACGATTTTCATAGGCTTTTAACATTTTTGTATGTTATTTCTGATTACGAAATCAATCGTTATACGAATATTCATAATTCAATTTAATTACATTTAATTACGATGAAACGGCTCGGCCAATCTCTACCAAAAACTATCTAAGGCGCTTCCCAAACAATATCATTCGAACAGTATTTGAATTTTTATAATCGGTTGAAAATTTTTCCACGTTTCTACTAATTTCAAAGAAACTGCTCGGCAGGTTGTCGCACAAAACTGCAAATTGATTCTTAATCGGCAAGAACTATGGAGGGAGATAACTTTCCAACCAATTTTATAACATCATTGACAAAGAAAAGGATATATGGTGCACCATATAATTATATACAAGCAAATAAAATAAAAGTGTAAAGATTAATTATAAAATGTATATGACTGATGTACGTGTATACAAAGTCAACAAATAAACAATAAAAAAAATTTTAATCGGCGCTTTATGTTTTCAACAAGCAGTTTTCTTATTTTGATTCCACATAAATATAATATGCTATTATATTTTATTAAATATTCAGAAATCGTAAAGATATGGAAGGTATTTCTATTTTAACTTTCTTTCTGGTACAACAATTTGGTATTAAATTTCTTATTTACTTTCTCCGAGAATATTGTTTTGGGAGCATACGTTTTTGCATCTAGGATTTTTTTTAATTACAATGTGGGGACATATAATAATTTATTTTTTATATCTTACTTAGAGTATGGATAGTTTTCAGGCAACCTAGTAGATTGACAGTATTTTTGACTTCTTGTTTCTATGTAGCAAAGCCCACGAAAGGCTATTTACAGTTGAGATAATATTTGAGATCTATAACTTCAAGTGAAAATTTTATTTAATCTTATTGCTTAATATCGAGTTGGCGGAGGTTAAAATTGAATCTACTAGGGTTTCTTAACCTCTATTCTCAACAACGGGTTCTAAAACCTTTTTAGTACGTTTCAGTATAATTAAACAATTATTTACACTTTCGTATTCCTTTTGCCTTCGTTTTCATTTCGCCCCAATGTTATAAAAGTTCCATAGATGTAATTGCCTCTTAGATGTAATTCCATTATACAGTCATACGCAGTTTATTAAAAACTAGCCGACCCGACAGACTTCGTCCTGTCAAAAAAATTGTAATGTGGCGGTGTTTTGTTCCTACCTTTTTTCTATTCTTTGCAAAAAATTATCCTGAACAGAACCGTCACCCTGGTAATAATTCGCTGTGAATTAAAAATAATTAAAAAAAACACTATATGCATTTAAAAGTGAGTAATTTTAATCATGTAAATCATAATTCAAAAATCAGTTCAATTTTTATTGTAGTCCTTTGTGATAAACGATATTTTTTGTTTGATTTGATAGACAAACAAATCTGATGGTTTTCCAATACGGGAGCAGACAACATACAATTTTCCATGTGAGAAACATGGGTTTTCCAAATTAATACTACAAACACTTAATGATACCATAAACGCACTGGATACTGTAGTCGTTTAATCTCAAATGACATATCAGTCGGAATCATTGGGATGCACGGCGCGAGAACATCTTCTGCTTTATACTATCCTTTCAATATAGTTGCTTCCATCACGTTGTTTGGTAGTTTTTTTATCGCTAACCTTTTGCCGTTGCAAAGGCGCGGTTGGTCGATATTTTGCAACATTATAATTGCCGAACCAATCTTTAATTGAAGATTGTGAGGTGACAATCCTAGCAAATCCAGCGAGTTTAAAAACTCCGGTGGATCGTCTTGGTTAGTTGCCGAATCAACTGATTCGCCTGTAATTTGTTCTTGAATTTTGAAATTTAATTCATTTACATCAATGTTTTTGACTGCCAATATAGCTCGTTAATTAATACAAAGATATTTTTATGTTTATATAAATCTATTAAAAATTAGATTATCAAAAACTACACAAAATGTCATGACATAGATCATTGTTTTTTCTACAAATTTTGTTGCCTACTCGATTAAAAAAGAAAATGGCTGTTTTTAGGGTTTTCCCGGCATTTATTCGATTTTTTCTCGCCGTAAGAACCATCCTTGGACATCAACGAACATTTTAAAAAAAGAATTGGCCAAATTGGTCCAGGCGTTGTTGAGTTATGCGCTTACCAACACATTTTGCGATCCATTTTTATATATAAGAAGATAAACCAACATAACGTTTTTTGTTGAATGCAATATATCTAATTTAAATGTTTGATTGGTTTTCATCAAGGATTTATATAACGTTTCGATACATAGTAGAAAACTCGGTTCTTGGAATGGAACAGAATAAGGAAATTGAAAAGATAGGAACATTTTTCATGTCTTTCTTTACGAACGGGTATTAAACGTTATTGAAGAATAAAACTAAGATTTTTAGAATTGAATAATTTTCTGGTATTTTGTGGACTCGATTGTAGATAGAACTTCTTTGAAGTTTTGTGCGTATACAAATAATTTCTTTCATAACTGCGTTTTTCATAACTATTGTTTTCGTTTAGACGATATCTGCATGAATATTTGTTTATAGTTTTTGAAACACATAATTTGTTGTTCCGTGGTTAGGAATGAATTCCTTGCAAAACATTCGTTATTAATCGTTAACAAATCCCCAGTAAATTAATAAGTTTTTATTAAAATGAGCAATTAAGACATATACATTTGCACTTTTGCCTAATATAAGAAAAAATAAGCCAAACAAATACCAAGTATATAAATGGAACTAATTTTAATCATTCCAGCTTGAAGGTCAATTAATCAATTATGATCTATGAGTTTACCATTTTATAAGTAGGTATATTATTACTGTTGCTCAATGAAGGTGGTCGCAAAAAATTTAAAATGAAAAGTTTTGGATATCATCACGTTTCAACGTTTTTTGAACATTTTGGCATACTTCAAAAAAATGCTCAGAAAAATAAAAATTAATGAGCGTGTTTGTATGTATGTATGTGCGGATACAAACTTTCATAGACGATGTCGGAAGCGCGGATCAACCGTTTGGAATGATTCAACAAACATTCGAGTCGTATTGACGGCGAGATGTGCCGACTAGTTTTTGGAAAAGGCAGGTCCAGTCGTTTCCGTCCAAATTATTAATTATTGAATCGATTATTTATACAACTGGCCTCAAGGCAAATTGCCACTTTAGGGGTGTCCTTTGATCACGTGAGTTTCAAGGGGGAAGGAGGCGGAGTTGACAAAAAATCACGAAATATGACGTAGGCGAGGGGAGGTTCTAGTAAGATATCATATGTATATATTTTTTACTTCAATTTAAGAAAAAATCCGAAATTATTCTTTTTTTTTAAAAAATTACAATAATTCCTAGGTACTAAAAATACACGTGATGCAGTATGGGGGAGGACGGAAATTTTAAATATTACTTGGTATCACCAAAGGGGAGGGCGAGTCCAAAAATCTTTGAAAAACCAATCCGTTCATTAATACGTGATTTATGGACGCCCCTTAAACTACTAATTTATGAAAAACTTGAAAGATAGCTTTAATGATTCTTGGGATATTATTTCTCTGTGACAAAATTAATCTATACTAAATTAAAAAATAATTTAATTATATAATATGATGATTTTATCTTACTTCACTCACCCTTGAATTGGCACTTGCAGTCAACGTTGTCGTATGCATATCGTCAGCATTGAGACTTGCACTGCAAGGATCTCGGTACCTCGAAGGGCAAGCACATAGTGGCTGGGTGACATTTAGCCGAACATATACAGCATTGCACACCTAATTGAAAATATAAATGAAATAATTAATATTTATCATATAATATAATTAATATTTAACATATTTAGCAGTAAATGTGATTAAAGATTTTGCCTTGCGTCATTTATATTCTTAACCAATTTTATAAAAGAAACAGGAAAAGGAACAAGGTTGAACGATGAAAAGATAGTTGACAAATATAACTTGAAAGTTTTAAATAATATAATGGCTAAGATATGATGAAGAAATCATAATTGACATGCCTTGTGGAAAGTGATGTTGGGAGAGCAAATGGAATACATAATCGAAATAAAATTGATATCATTTAATAATATAATGGTATAAATATCTAAATCACTAAAATTAAACAAAATATTGAAATGAAACGTAAAGGAGCAAAAACTGCCCTAAAGACGACGAACGAAATGCATTTTTAAAAGTTTGAGCTTAGAGACTTGATTAAGGCAGGTAATTGGGAAAGCAGGACTCCATTTTCATAGATTTCACGCTCGATTTCTTAACTTTCTTATATTATTTATTACTTATAACTGAACTCATTTTCTGCTAACAGTAGCACTTGTAATATTTTGTCTGCTGACATTAGCACTAGCTTGTTAAATATTTTTTTCGTTGAGAATACAGTAGCCAAAGTATGTAAAAATTAACGATGCATTCAAGACAAATTTGGACTATGTAATGTAATGAAAACTAGAATTTTCCGTCAAAACGTCTGAAATAATAACAATCTTAGAAAATCTCTACCTTCTCTCTTTTCATTTGGTCATTTGGCATAACGCCCTCCAAGAATTATTTATTCAAGCATTTCAGCATCAAAATTAACTACTTGGCACAAATTAACACATTTATGTATGAATATATATCTTATATATGGAATTCTTCTGTACGGATGTATGCATTGATACTCCTCCTAAACGGTTAATCGGATTTTAATAAATCTTTTTAAAGTTTGTCGAGGGAAATTTTTAAGATGTGTGGAATTATAAAACTATAGTAATATTGTAGAAATAAATGTAAAAAACAACATATCATTGTTTTGACACATGAGAACTGTCAGAAATGTCAATACACTTGAAATTTGAATTCAGTTGAAGCGAGCCTAGACAATATTAGTACATAATATCCATATTCGTGATTATGAATAAGAAAAATGTAATATCTACAATATTAAGAAATTAAAACAATATAAGATACAATATATGTTAGGCAGGTGAAACAATATTTTTACAATAAGTCCAAAAATTATAGAGTAAATTATTGAAGCAATTATATTGGTTGGAAATATCAAAGGTGATATTGTTCTTTTACCGCAGATATTATATTTATTCTTTCTGAATTTCTTATACTGATAAAAAACTGCGGTGTCGAATACGTATATATTATATAGCTTATGCTCAGTCCATAAATAGAAGAACATTAAATAGAATATTAAAATGTATAGGATAGGATATTAAAAAATTTGGAACTTGAAATGTAGACTTGGGTACAGGACAACGTATGTCCTGTCTAGTATATATAGCAAAAATATGATTAAATCTTTATTTAATTCTAACGGATGTGCAAAATTAATATTTGGATTTTGAAACATTTTACCTATTTATTTGGAATTTTGTGCGATTTATTCTATTGAGCAAATCATAAAGAGCAAAAAAAGGTAGTCTCTCATCATTAAACATAACACTGGTTCTTTATGTTGGATTATTTTAATTTATTTTTTAAAATATCCAAAATTGCATCGTAAACTTCTCCTAATTGATATCGTATGGGCCGAAGTGTTGTATGTATTCATCAATACTTGCCCACCATGTTTCTTGAATGATTGTTGTTTTGAAGTTAAATTAAAAAAATATTATCCAAGATTAGTAAAAGATGCAAAGAAATTACATATTTATTGAATGATAATGAAAGAACTTTATTATAAATTTTATATCCGAATCTCGTTTCGGCGCCCCCTAAGGCGTGCGCGCCCGCATTTTTTTTTGCATGCATCGCATTCAAGGTAGGACCGACCCTGTATATATATATACTTTTTGATTTTATTATAATATATTAAGACGTCAATAGAACATCTAAATATATATGCTAATAATATCGACATAAAATTTTAATTCGATCTTCATCTACGACAAGAAACTTGATATGAAAATATCTACTATTTATGGCATTCTGCAGGCGTACTTATTAACACAAAATTTATTACACCCAACCTATTACAAAATGATAGATTTATACTATACACGAATATTCAACTGAGAGAAATGCAGTTATGAATATACTGCATGAATCATGAAAACTGTTACAGTACTATAAAAATCTAAATGGGAAATAAAGAGGCAAACATTGATGGCACGTAAGTGCTCATTTCTGCAATAGACATTTTATATGCAAGCTATTAATGTCAATCAATGTGTTCAGTTTAGTTAAATCCGGTCAAAGGTCAAATTAGCTGTTAGAAGAAGTAACACGAAGGTTTATGGCGTTCCATCAGAAAAGTTCTTGATTTAAATTAAACTTTAGTTTTTCTAAAAAAAAAGTGTAAATATCTATTTGCAAAGATTATCTATCTTTTAGCTGAAATGTAAATTCATTTAACAAGAATGAAATGTTTACATAAATTACATGATGTACTATGATGCACTTATATTCATGGGCCAATTTTGCTGTAAAATAGACCAATGTTATGGCAAGGCTACTGTTTTTTTTATAGAATGCTACAAATACTGTTAAAATGCTATTATTTATTGTGCTATCGGGCGTTTTACACATAAAATTTATTTTTCGCATTGTGTTATAAATGGACAACATAAAGATGCACTTATGATAAGATACTTTTTTGACGTTTGTGCGGTTTTCAGGTTAGATTTCATATCTTAAACGCATGACAACACAGCAAACTCATAGCATCTTGAAAGTTTTTAGTACCATTTTATACGAAAAAAACTCAGAGTAATGTAGCCTTGCCATAACATTGATCTATTTTAGCGCAGAATTGGCTCATTAGTCTTCAGTCGGTTGCCCTTTTGATCAATTTTAATTTAAGATCGATTTCATCTAATATGCTGTTCGATTCATATACATTCGCATTTATCCATTAATTAGATTCTCTTGATTTGTAACCTATTAATGATCGGTCAATTAAAATGGTATGAATAAGGCAGAGTAACGTACATATATGGTAACGTCTCAATTGCAATTAGATTTAATATGATTAATGATCACGATGGTAAATTATTCGAGGTTCATATGTATAATTAAACAAATTGATATTGTATAACACTTAATATTATTAATGGCACTGTTGCTTTATTTGACATAGGATTATTAATATTTATTGGATAATTACTTAAACGCATCCATATATCAAACTCCAGTCCGCGGGAGACAGAATAATTTGAACACGTTAAACTTATGGTTTGTATTTGCATTCATATTAGATTTAGTGAACTTGTGTAGTCGATTTGGTCAATTTATATTAGTCGAATATATTTCATTATATAATTTATAATACATTGCTAATAATAAAATAGCAATCTGATGATGGAATTTAAACTTTTTTTTTTTAAAAAAGCAAAAATTATATAATTCTTAGGTTTTTATTTTTTCACGCACAATTTTTCAATAATAAATTTATCAAGAATTGTATCATTTTATAATTCTGATTATCTGCGCCAAATTTTGTTGGAACTTGCCATCAAACTTTAGTGCAAGAGGGCCTCTAAAATTCGACCTATTTTAAAATTTTATTATCATAGTTCAACAAAAAGTTTTAATTCTTGAAAACTTTGGGTAATTGTGGTAATTTTTTTTACTGTTGTCCAGAAATGTTATTGAAAAAATTATAAAAGTTCAGTTCATCAAAAGATAAAACCAAAGTAACCGAAAAATGATCATAAATTTCACCAAAGCTCTCAAAAGATTGCATTTAAAAGCAATTTTTTCAGGACAGTTAAAATTAATACTCATCCCGATTGGCTTGACGTCAAGGTCTGGGACACCCTGTATGCAAATTTATATATGCGGTTTATCTGTTAATTAAAATTCAATCATTAAAATTATTATAAGTTGAGTATGTTGTTATCGTTTCATTATCCTTCTGTTTGTCTGTCTTTCGACTGATTTGCTGACTGTCATATACTTCTATCTTATAGATTATGAAGTTGACAAGTTGATAGTTCTGAATCCAATAATAAAAGTATTTTCGAAACTCAAATTTGCTTGTTTTTCATAAAATTAACATTGCTCACATCTATGCTTGATGGCTATTCAAAGTACATTTGAAATTATGAATTAAGTCAATGCTTTTACTTACTTATTGGTAGTTGCAAAGTTGACCTAATTCTGATATTTGTCTAATTTTATTATATTGGTAATAAATATTCATTTATTATTTTCAGAGGGAAAAAGAAATAAATTAAAAATATCAATATTTGTCAGAAAATATTACCTTTTTATAATTATATAGATTAGAAAAATTATATCCTTTTTGTTACTAGGAATTTTCTATAACTCATCAATTGTCATGGTGGTCAGTTCCATTAAATAAAATCATCAATTTACAGATTGCTTAATTAGTTATCGTTTGACGATGTTACTTGAGATATATTGTTATTGATGCTTGGCTCTTATGTACTCGACATGGAAAGAATTTGTTCACATGACATTTTGTATCTCTGCCATCATATTTCACTCTAAATAGTGGCACAGAGTAATCTTTCGCTACTGCTAGCGTTAATTACGCGATATGAGAACTCATAATCTGGCTCATGTAGATATTCTGTAGTGGATTGATCAATTCATAAGAGATTTTTTTAGCTTGTTTATTAAAAACTTAATGAGTCGTATGAGCTATCAGGATGACTTCTCCAACTGACGTGGCCTATTGGGTTGGGTGGCAACCTTACGATGGTTTTATTTCTAATTGATGAATTATTGATGGCTTTTATTGATGCGGCAATGCCAGGTAGGGCCTGTATATCAAAACTTGCATACAAATTAATAGCATTGTATATAATTAGAATTTAAATTTTATATTCATGCAGGTGTTATAATATTGCCGTTTATATTAAATTGATGACTCATGGTACACATTTTTTATATATATATATGTGTGTGTTGCATTTTTTAATATCCGTGAACACCGATTGAATAAATTATTTATCAGCCATTTGTCTATGACAGACGATCAGAAACGATTTGCAAATGGTCTTGATTTTAATGCAGGCATATTAAAAGGAATCCGTATCCCGGCTCAGTTTGCAATTACAGATGTCGTCTAAGATGGGACTTGCACATTGAGCATAAAATTCAAAACTAGTTTTATGTATCAATATGCATACTTAACGGTCACGTGTGACGATCATTTGCGTGTCGAAGGAATAGATTATTTTTTTGTTGTTTATCTCTACGGGGTATCTTTGCACATAATTATTTTTACTCGTATTAATGCAATGCAAGGCAGGAATAGTACTAATTGGAATATCGTTTATGCGTTAAAATTACGATTATTGAGGATTATTTATCAATCGATATGCGTTTGAATTCTTATTCTAAATACTGTTCTTTTTTATTCTAATATTGCAAAAATCTAGTCGAGCTCAAGGCGGCTTCATGCACTGGAGGTTTGGTAAAATAGTGGTCCAAGTACTGTAATTTGTTCATATTTATTACTATGAGCAGATCAGTTGCAAATATATCATGTTATTAAACTACACATTTACATGTTTATTTTTTTAATATACTCAAGTCAATATTAGGTTGGCAACTAAGTGCGGATTTTTCTTAGAAATTCGAAGACATTTTCATGGAACTAAATAACTTTATTCTGTTATGTATTGTCTAGTTTGATCAATTACTTTTTATTATTTTTCAAGTTGCATCATTTTTTTACTTTTATCAAACTTCTTATTTTTATTAGCAAAAAACTGAATCATGTACAGTTTGACACCATCTTCGTCATTGAATTGTCTGCTATTCAAGGAGTATTATAAAGTTCTAAACAAAAAGTAATCGGAAGGTACAAGGTCAATAGGTATAGCAAAATATCCTAATTTTGTCCTGATTTTTGTTAGAAAATTAGTCTTTTTTTATGGAACTAAATAATTTTATTTTGTAATGCATAGTTTATTGTGATCAATTAATTTTGTCATATTTCAAGCAACATCGTCATCCCAGTATCATAAAACATATGTATTGTTTTTATTAGCAAAAAATGAATCAGGTACAATTTGATACCATCCTATACATCGAATTACTATTCAAGCAGTTTTGTGAAGATCGAAACAGAAAATTATCAAAAAGTTCAAGACAAGATTTAGTTTAAATCATTTTTACCGAACGTCCAAAGATATGTGATGTTAATAATGGAATAAATCACCGTTTTGTCAATTTGGGCCGCTTTTCTTCAGCTTAATTTTTTTTAATACTTAGTTGTTTATTCAATGTAGACATAAATCGTTCGGTTGGGTGATGAGAGTAAAAGTAGACAACTCCTTTTCAATCATCTTCAAATAGACGGTCAGAGCGTTTTTCATCTTTGAGTGAATAATCACCAGTATAAAATTTTGAACCACTGCTGTTTTTTTTTAAGGATTCATCCCCATAAAATGCTTATTTTTGTTAGCTTAAGATGCCTTTTTACCTTCGCACAAATAAAAACACAAAATATGACAAATTTTCGATTTGGTTTTCCATCTTTCAACAAACGTCAAACGAATACTAAACAATCGATCAAAAATTATTGACTTATAGCTATTTATTGGTTGCATTCTAGCAACTGATTTTACAACAATTAATTACGTTCCGGAAGACAAAGTTCAAATTAAGACCTCAGGATTTGTTAGTAAATATTTAACATTTATTATTTTGATTCAAAACAACACGCTGATATGCATGAAATCTCTCTTAATCCCTGCATAATTAGCATTTTATAGCTTTGCAATCAATACAATCGATCATAAATCAAAGTGCACCTGCAGCTTACAGACGGATAGGTGGGTAATCAGCTCATTTTACAACGTGGTACATAGATCCTGTAAGGATACTTCTAGGAGTTAAGATGTCATTTTGTAGAAGAGTATTTGATTAATACAGATACAGATTAGTCGCTCTTTAGTTGAGAAATAGATAATCAATACTAACAAAATCTTTATGTACCAACCATATATTTTTCTTGGATATTTGTACCTTGTAGAAATGGGCTTATTATATCCGAAGCCAGTTAGGATTTGATTCCGAACTCCCTAGAAGCCTAATACCCGACACAAATGTGTCCTATAGTGTGTCATTCATACACCTAAGGATTTATTAAGTAATTAGGACATTTTACACCTAGAATGCCTGAAAATTGCTTGTGAGAGAAAGCGACCGCATCTTTTGGCGCAAATCTTTGTACAATTAGTAAAAAATCTCAAGCAAATGTCTGTACGATTAACAGATTTAGACCAATTTAGGGAAGTCGGATATGACAAAATCTCCGATACAACTCCGTCGGATTCACTCCGCGGAAAGAGTTGTATCGGAGTGATAACTCTGGAGTGAGTTAACCATCTCTAGTACTTTGTATTTTGAAATTTTTGGCTCCATGTCAAAATTTTAGTTTTTTGACCTTATTGTTAGTTAGGTTTCATCCTTCATGATAATTTTTTTTGAATATTCGTAGTTGCGTGACTGGAATGAAAATTAGCAGCCTTCTTCATTTTTTGTGTCCTATTTTTGAAATATTAGATATTTTTGCAACTCGTCTTGTTTCAAAATGCCACTTACACCTTATGCCTTACGTTAATTATTATATCTTGACTTTTGATATCCATGATTGTTCAGTATAAGATCACATTTTCAGGGATGGAATGTAGTGATCTACTTTTCGTCATTTAGATATATTTTCCCTGGATTTTAAAATATGAAAATAATGTGTAATCTAGATAAAATCTCTGGGAATGAGTGTTCCTATTATGAAATTTATCTGATAACAATCAACATTCTGGCCAAGCCTTTCTGCTCTGCACATGTCTTGCTACGTGACTTGCTTTGGAATCAATATTATATGAACCGTTGCATCATAATATTCAATTGTAGCACAACAGGAAACAATACATTAGTGGCTAAATTAATATTTTGATTAATTGTAATAGTTTCGATGAAATCCATGATGATAATGCTATTTGATAAATTGATAACGTTTTTATACTAGTTAGAAATCATAAATTAAGAATTGGAAAAAATACCATAAAAATGCGTGATACTTATTCAGTAGTTTTTAAACATATCATTAAAAACTATTAGAAAGGTAGAACCATAATAATATATTTTAATGAAAATACCGTTATATGATGTTTATTCTTAATTTAATAATAACAAACCGAGAAAGTTGAAGTGATGAAGACAGTCATTTGCAGATAATTATATGAATGTTTTTTTCCAAACACATATCGTCGAATACTTTCGTTAATGAGTAGAATAATTCATTTAGCCAAATCTTTTATGAAGCTTTTAGGACGATCTGTAACACTTATGTGACGATAAAAAAAATAGTTACATCTATTGTAACCATATATTTCAATTTATTTAATTGATTCTACTTGATCACTTTTTTATTTTTCTAAATATTTTTTAAGTATTACAAAAGCTTTGGCACATGTTTTTGTGCATATTTTATTCTATTTTCTTGTTTTTATAACAATTTATCTTCTAATAATTATTTTACTAATTTAGTTTTAAAGTTAGCTTCTGATTAGAGCTAGATAATTTGAATTGATTGAAAATGAAAAATTGATTAAGACCTTATTTGACACGATTCTATAATTCTTACTTGCGAAAAAAAAATTGTACTCTAATTTTCAAATAGTTTCTTCGGCATTATCTTCATTAGTAATGACGATTTGTTGATTTATGAAGTTTATGTTTATTTAAAGCTTATTCTCGAGTAAATCTTTTAAAAGCATTATTTGTGTTGAACAATTTAATTTTTTTTTATTTTGCTGCTAATATTTTCTTAATTGATAACACGTTTGTTACATACGTTATGAGGTTCTGACCTGAAGTTATATAATTATATTCCATTTTTAAATTTTGTTAATTATAATATAACATAATGCTAAAAATGCTGAAGTTTTAAATTTATTTGAGTTTAATGCATAATTAACTCTCCCAAAGACCTCTGAATTTATGCCGTTTCATTTTAACTTTTTCAGGTCAGCACCAAAATAAATTGAAAATTGCATTCATTTATTCTGCGATCTATTTATGTACAGCTGCGTACAATATATAAGTTTTAATCTTAATGTAACAAGAATAGATTTTTTAATTAACAGATACACGTATTAAAACACGTAATTAATAAGAACATCGCTATGTAGATTGTAGAAGCAATTTGATGAATCACTTCCATGTTATCTTTACCGCGGTGTCTTTAATTTTTCAAGTTTGATTTTTCAATTCTCGATTATTGTTTTTGCCCTTCGTATAATTATTCAACATTCGTGCAAGATCATAAAACTTAATGAAACGTCCAATCTTATTAAGCGATGCTTCTGGTTTCTTACCTGTTGGATAGCGCACTCTGGAAGTAGGTAAATGTGCTGGTTATGAGGATAGTAATGGTACTTGGTGGGCTTTGCAAGAGCCGATGTTGCACCAACAGGCAACGCGATATTGGAAGCAATCTGAAACAGATAATTTTATGTAATTATTCATATGCTGCTAATTTATCTAAATACATGGAAAATAGGTTCTATAACAAACCGTGCACTCGAAAAATTCATTTTTATATGGAAGAGCCGTGCTAAACGAAAATTAATATGAAAAACCCTTCTTGTCAATTTTTAATATGATGAATAACTAATACATTGAACGAAAATTAAAGATTAATATATTTTTAATACTTAAAACACGTGTAATTATTTCAATTCAAACTAACTTATACACACATAAAATTTAGTTTCGTTCATAAAACAGGGATTTCCCATCTTATGTACATATAGGCTTACTAAGAATTCGTAACTGTAACATACATTTTGTAGTGTAAAATGGGGGATAGAAGTATATTCTAAGCCCTTTATGATTAGTCCGTCCGTTTTTCAAATTGTTTTGTGTCCCTTGGTCTTTGCCATGGACCCTCTATTTACCCAAAATCGATTTTTTTTCATAAATTTCTAACTATACTACAGTTTATTATTAAATATTGAAGGTGAAGTTGCTTGCTGCTTGTATACTTTATTAAGAAATAATTGAATTTAATATAATAAGAAAACAATAAAGTAAGCGAAAAGTAAAGGTTTAAATAACATTTGCCAACAATTTTGTAATGCTTTTTATTACACCTCCCGGCTAATTATGTTCAGTCCTTTTTTTTGTTAGGAGACCAGTAATAACCTTCTTTCTACTCTATTTTACAACTAACTAATCGTTTTTAATCTGTAGTATCCAGAAATACTATAACAGAACATATTCTTTTCAAAAGTCAGCGAATTGGGTCTTTACAAGCTCAACCATATTGCGACCAAAAATGGAGTGCCTACTTATGCTACAACTTACACTTTTTTCAAAAAAAATAGAACACTATTTTCATGTTCCTTTTAGTTATACTTATGAATTTTGTCTATAATTTTTTATTTTAGGTAGTAAAATATAAGTAAATGTATATTAACTTTGTTTATGATCCACTATCATGGACCTCCATTTTTATTTTGTAGACTCCCGAATTTTTTTCTCTGACCTCTGAAGTTCTTTTGACTCCTGACGGTCCATTTTGGGAATCGCTGGTCTAAATTTTAGTAACAAAGTGCTTTTTGATTCTGATGCTCTTCAAGATAACTTATCGATAAAGATGCAATTTTCAAAATACTCTTGAAATATTTGTTCGAAAAATAATTTGTTGGATGTTTTTGAACAGTTCATTAAAGACACAAATATATTTTCATATATCATTCCTATTGAACACAATTTTCAACTTTCCACAAGGAGAAGCTTGTTTTCTACAGAAATTCGATTTGCTCATTTTATGTTCTCTCGACGTTTCAAGTTATTCTGAATCGTTCCACACCAGAATTGGAGAAATTATGCGTGTTTATGTTATGTCAGGAACGGTTGCAGCGATTGTGAAAAAAATCCTGAACCGATTTTTCGAAAAATATCTGCTGGGAATCGTGCTGATTAGTTTAGTTTTTGGTAAACATTTTTTTAATGCTGCATAGAAATAGGAATAGAATTGGTACAATGTCTTAATGAACATCCTAAAATATTATAGGCTTAGTGGTCGAATTACAAACTTCATTGATGATTGGAATAATGGGATGGCATATAAAATATAAAAAATAATAGAAAACGCATTAATTGGTTTTTAATGAGAAGCGAAATATTTATTTCTAAATTAAACAGTTTAAAATAGATTTCATCGTCATAATTCTTATTTTTTAAGTTAATCATTTATAAATAGGGAAGTTTTTTCACCTTGTCTTAAGCCAAAATGCCACATACCCATAGCTTCTATATCCCATAAGTATCAAAAAAAATCATTAGTAATTTATTAATGCTGTTTTAATCAAAAGTATAGGTGGTAATTAGTGTTAATGATTTTTTATTGTTAATATTGTTTTTGTAAACTTATTACTTCGACGCCTACTTTTAATATTGTTTTTATATCGATTTCTCTGGAATTCTATCTATTTCTATACATGGAATTTAGTTCAAATAGTCAAGTCACTCTTTGATAATTCCGGCAAATCGATCATTTCAACGCATTTTTGTTTTTAAATTTCTTTACAACCGTGAAATATACATATTGATATAATACAGTTTATAATTGGACATGACCGTACGGGATAAGATCTTCTACATTTTATTGTTTACAATAATTGGACCTATCTCAAGATAGCGTATATGCTTAGAAATACCTATATTGTTTTTGATATCTAAATTATGATGAGCTTTTATATCTTCATTTAACATTAGTAAACCGTGTAAAAAATAATCGATAAATTCTTTTTTCATCTTCAGTTACTTCTCTTCGGTAGTTGTTAGTCATGCTTCCCAGGCGGTCTTTATTTCTGGAACATTATTATAGTATTCTAATTATTTTCTAAAGTGTAGCGAGTAGTGTGAACAATGATTTTCTTTGCATTCCTGACTGTAACATAAGTGTGGTGATTATCTTCAATTTTTTACAATCTTTGTAGAATGATTGAATGAATATCGGAAATAATTATTTCTAACAATAAATCGGTACTTCTAAAACCTGCGTGTTCATAGTAGAGGCTATGAAAGGATTTCTTTTACATGATAATTTTTTGAAGTGATATATCATCATCATTATCCGATTTTAATAATGAATGATATAATTTACTGATTTTGTTGATATATTTTGAAGCTTTTTTAAGTTAATTACTTAGATTCATAAAAATAGTTATTTTCTTATATTGATATGGATCGAATGCGCTAACGTCAACGACCTACCTCTAATCTGTATAAAGTTAATTATTTATCCATATTATCTATAGCAATATAATCTGTATATAGTGAAATCTTATTCATATTACCGCAATATTGACAATTCATTTTTGTTAGGGCCTGATCCATAAATATGTCTGGTCATTCGTTAGCAACCACCGGGAATGTTTGAATAAATGTATCAAAGATTTATTTAATAAATCGGTTTCTAATGACCTGTGTACGTAGATTTTTTAATATAAATACATGTACATTTATGGACAAAATAACTCAGAGTGGCCTTATTTGAAAATTGGAGAAAGCCTTAATCGCAATTTTGACAGATTTTGAGTGTCATTGCCATATTTTGTTGCAGTAATCAGTTCAAACGTTTATCGCATATTAAAAAGTTTATTTAAGGGTGGTTTCCTAATGTTTTCTTTGAGCCCAAGCGTTATGATCTGATGTCCCAAAAAGATTCAAACTATTTCTTTGTAATTTGTCTTGTTAAAATTTTGTATCTCACAATCAGTACGTCCTTACCTTATGTCATTTTATCTGTACTATATGGTCAAAATGGTTTTTGTAATTAGTTGCATCCTAAATAGATATATTATTATAATCCCTACTTAATTAAAATACTATGTTACTGATAGTCAATGAATCTAAGGTTCCTAAAAACTATTAAGGCTGATTTTACTATCATTAAATGAATAAATATCATTAAACATAAAGGCATCATGGTTGCGAGGGCGAATGTCGTAAACGCCCCTACTTGTGTTTGAAGTCGCGGTTTGGAGCCCCCGTTCTGGCAATCTGGCAGCAGAGATGTCTATTTTCACTTGAAAATATAGATCAAAATACGTATCACTGGGTATGAAGTGGAAATGGGAAATCTCTCATACTATTCTTCTCTGAATCGAGTTGGAGTTTAATTTATCTCACAGACCTACCCTAGGACAGTACTTCCTCTATATGAAACATAGAATTAGAGATCAATTTATTTTTAATAATCAATTTATTTTAATAATTTAAAAGTAGATGCTGATTTATGTTAAGAGAGAGCAATAGTATGCACAATTTCAACATATACAATTTCTTAATTGAATTTGGCCAATTTTGTTCAAAAGTTACTACCGACTTTAATGGTTTCGGTCCAAAGACACGGTCTCGGTCTCGCATTCCTTAAGCGGTCGGTCAATCCCCATCGAACGGTACCCCGTGGAACTTTTACGGTCGCGCTGATTGCTCTGATCAGGTGTTTCCTAGTTTTCCCACCTCTACATTTGATTAATGACTTTCATTTCGCACATCGGTCGCAGTTGTTTGTGGTACTCAAGCCGGCAACGATGATAGGATCGGTTGAGATCTTCGGTTTTTGCACACTGATACATCTCTTGTATAGTAGTTGATGATTCGATTAATCGATTGTATGGACATTGTAAGAATTAATCTAATTGTAAGATGTTTTTATTCACAGTTTATTGATATAAACATATATAATAGAAATAAATTAAAAGTAAAATAATACGGTGTATTTTTAAACAATATAATTAATTTCCCGAAGGAGAAGTTTGTTTACATAAAAAAATCCGATTCGCTAATTTTTTTTTCTCGACGTTTCAAGCCATTTTGAATCGAATGAGGCCAAATTTGGAAAAAGCATGTGTGTGTGCGTGCGTATATAATAGAAATAAATTAAATGTAAAATAATACGGTGTATTTTTAAACAACATAATTATGTTTATGCTTATTTATCATTAGCGGGAAATGGGCTAATTTTGATTTTGCACGATTTATTTTAAGTTTACATGCAAACAGAATAGCGCTACACTATAAATTTTGAATTAAAAAGCACTAAAACTACTCGAATTGCACTATGTAAATTTGTTTCGATACATCTGTGATGCTCTAATTAGTTTTTGGCAAAGATAGTTTCAGTCGTTTCGGAAATCCGGTGCAAAAATGGCAAATCAGTTTGTGAGAGAACAGAGCGTCGAATTTAAATGATTCAAAACACATATAACTTACACTAACTGAATGAAAAATTGACTAAATTTTCAGCAAGGCAAGTCCAGAAAATAAAAATGAAAAAATGCCGTGTAGCGGTCATTAGACATGCAAATCAAATTATCAAACATTCTATAGAGATTTTAATTGTGCCCAAAATTTTCAAAAAAAAAAATTAAAGCTTTAAAAATTTTAAATTACGGTACGGAAAGTTTCAGCAATTTGCCTTAAGGAACGATGCCATGCACAACCAGTTTGTTAATTTTTATGTGCGTTTTGGGACTGCATTTTTATATTAAGATGCTTCAAATAAAATTAGAGCTTGAAAAATAATCATGTATTATTTTTATTTTTGGCCAACATTTTGACACAATAGTTTGGGCTCGCCCGTAGGTAAGCGGTTAAGAGCGATGGGACTTGTTTCAGAGGTCCCGGGTTCGATACCCACTTCGAGCAGCCTGTTGTCAGGCAACATTGATGATTTTCAACTTGAAAATATAGATAGCAATATGTTTCCAAGTGAAAATAGCCCTCACCCGGCATTGTTGCACCATACTTGCCCTATTACAGAGATTGTAATAAAAAATTATCATACAGAAATGTGACAACTGTTTGGGTTGCCATCTGTAATAAAACAAACGTTGTTTGTAAGATATTAATCACAACAGTTCATAGAACCTATACGTTCTGATCGCTGTTCAAATAAAATTTAAAAAAAATAAAATAAAAAATATTATACGTAAGAGTATTAAACGAAATATTTATAGCTCGGATTTGAAAAATCTAGACTTTAACAGATTTATTTGTAAGTTAATTGAATGAAAGACAAAAAGTTTTGTTTTTTTTATCATCAGTTTCAAATTTGAATGACATTACATTACGGGCTTCTGTGTGA
>NW_020537324.1:57775164-57858148 GCF_003426905.1 Ctenocephalides felis
AATCATGTAATCATAATTCAAAAATCAGTTCAATTTTTATTGTAGTCCTTTGTGATAAACGATATTTTTTGTTTGATTTGATAGACAAACAAATCTGATGGTTTTCCAATACGGGAGCAGACAACATACAATTTTCCATGTGAGAAACATGGGTTTTCCAAATTAATACTACAAACACTTAATGATACCATAAACGCACTGGATACTGTAGTCGTTTAATCTCAAATGACATATCAGTCGGAATCATTGGGATGCACGGCGCGAGAACATCTTCTGCTTTATACTATCCTTTCAATATAGTTGCTTCTCACGTTGTTTGGTAGTTTTTTTATCGCTAACCTTTTGCCGTTGCAAAGGCGCGGTTGGTCGATATTTTGCAACATTATAATTGCCGAACCAATCTTTAATTGAAGATTGTGAGGTGACAATCCTAGCAAATCCAGCGAGTTTAAAACTCTCGGTGGATCGTCTTGGTTAGTTGCCGAATCAACTGATTCGCCTGTAATTTGTTCTTGAATTTTGAAATTTAATTCATTTACATCAATGTTTTTGACTGCCAATATAGCTCGTTAATTAATACAAAGATATTTTTATGTTTATATAAATCTATTAAAATTAGATTATCAAAAACTACACAAAATGTCATGACATAGATCATTGTTTTTTCTACAAATTTTGTTGCCTACTCGATTAAAAAAGAAAATGGCTGTTTTTAGGGTTTTCCCGGCATTTATTCGATTTTTTCTCGCCGTAAGAACCATCCTTGGACATCAACGAACATTTTAAAAAAGAATTGGCCAAATTGGTCCAGGCGTTGTTGAGTTATGCGCTTACCAACACATTTTGCGATCCATTTTTATATATAAGAAGATAAACCAACATAACGTTTTTGTTGAATGCAATATATCTAATTTAAATGTTTGATTGGTTTTCATCAAGGATTTATATAACGTTTCGATACATAGTAGAAAACTCGGTTCTTGGAATGGAACAGAATAAGGAAATTGAAAAGATAGGAACATTTTTCATGTCTTCTTTACGAACGGGTATTAAACGTTATTGAAGAATAAACTAAGATTTTTAGAATTGAATAATTTTCTGGTATTTTGTGGACTCGATTGTAGATAGAACTTCTTTGAAGTTTTGTGCGTATACAAATAATTTCTTTCATAACTGCGTTTTTTAACTATTGTTTTCGTTTAGACGATATCTGCATGAATATTTGTTTATAGTTTTTGAAACACATAATTTGTTGTTCCGTGGTTAGGAATGAATTCCTTGCAAAACATTCGTTATTAATCGTTAACAAATCCCCAGTAAATTAATAAGTTTTTATTAAAATGAGCAATTAAGACATATACATTTGCACTTTTGCCTAATATAAGAAAAAATAAGCCAAACAAATACCAAGTATATAAATGGAACTAATTTTAATCATTCCAGCTTGAAGGTCAATTAATCAATTATGATCTATGAGTTTACCATTTTATAAGTAGGTATATTATTACTGTTGCTCAATGAAGGTGGTCGCAAAAAATTTAAAATGAAAAGTTTTGGATATCATCACGTTTCAACGTTTTTTGAACATTTTGCATACTTCAAAAAAATGCTCAGAAAAATAAAAATTAATGAGCGTGTTTGTATGTATGTATGTGCGGATACAAACTTTCATAGACGATGTCGGAAGCGCGGATCAACCGTTTGGAATGATTCAACAAACATTCGAGTCGTATTGACGGCGAGATGTGCCGACTAGTTTTTGGAAAAGGCAGGTCCAGTCGTTTCCGTCCAAATTATTAATTATTGAATCGATTATTTATGCAACTGGCCTCAAGGCAAATTGCCACTTTAGGGGTGTCCTTTGATCACGTGAGTTTCAAGGGGGAAGGAGGCGGAGTTGACAAAAAATCACGAAATATGACGTAGGCGAGGGGAGGTTCTAGTAAGATATCATATGTATATATTTTTTACTTCAATTTAAGAAAAAATCCGAAATTATTCTTTTTTTTAAAAAATTACAATAATTCCTAGGTACTAAAAATACACGTGATGCAGTATGGGGGAGGACGGAAATTTTAAATATTACTTGGTATCACCAAAGGGGAGGGCGAGTCCAAAAATCTTTGAAAAACCAATCCGTTCATTATACGTGATTTATGGACGCCCCCTAAACTACTAATTTATGATGAAAACTTGAAAGATAGCTTTAATGATTCTTGGGATATTATTTCTCTGTGACAAAATTAATCTATACTAAATTAAAAATAATTTAATTATATAATATGATGATTTTATCTTACTTCACTCACCCTTGAATTGGCACTTGCAGTCAACGTTGTCGTATGCATATCGTCAGCATTGAGACTTGCACTGCAAGGATCTCGGTACCTCGAAGGGCAAGCACATAGTGGCTGGGTGACATTTAGCCGAACATATACAGCATTGCACACCTAATTGAAAATATAAATGAAATAATTAATATTTATCATATAATATAATTAATATTTAACATATTTAGCAGTAAATGTGATTAAAGATTTTGCCTTGCGTCATTTATATTCTTAACCAATTTTATAAAAGAAACAGGAAAAGGAACAAGGTTGAACGATGAAAAGATAGTTGACAAATATAACTTGAAAGTTTTAAATAATATAATGGCTAAGATATGATGAAGAAATCATAATTGACATGCCTTGTGGAAAGTGATGTTGGGAGAGCAAATGGAATACATAATCGAAATAAAATTGATATCATTTAATAATATAATGGCATAAATATCTAAATCACTAAAATTAAACAAAATATTGAAATGAAACGTAAAGGAGCAAAAACTGCCCTAAAGACGACGAACGAAATGCATTTTTAAAAGTTTGAGCTTAGAGACTTGATTAAGGCAGGTAATTGGGAAAGCAGGACTCCATTTTCATAGATTTCACGCTCGATTTCTTAACTTTCTTATATTATTTATTACTTATAACTGAACTCATTTTCTGCTAACAGTAGCACTTGTAATATTTTGTCTGCTGACATTAGCACTAGCTTGTTAAATATTTTTTTCGTTGAGAATACAGTAGCCAAAGTATGTAAAAATTAACGATGCATTCAAGACAAATTTGGACTATGTAATGTAATGAAAACTAGAATTTTCCGTCAAAACGTCTGAAATAATAACAATCTTAGAAAATCTCTACCTTCTCTCTTTTCATTTGGTCATTTGGCATAACGCCCTCCAAGAATTATTTATTCAAGCATTTCAGCATCAAAATTAACTACTTGGCACAAATTAACACATTTATGTATGAATATATATCTTATATATGGAATTCTTCTGTACGGATGTATGCATTGATACTCCTCCTAAACGGTTAATCGGATTTTAATAAATCTTTTTAAAGTTTGTCGAGGGAAATTTTTAAGATGTGTGGAATTATAAAACTATAGTAATATTGTAGAAATAAATGTAAAAAACAACATATCATTGTTTTGACACATGAGAACTGTCAGAAATGTCAATACACTTGAAATTTGAATTCAGTTGAAGCGAGCCTAGACAATATTAGTACATAATATCCATATTCGTGATTATGAATAAGAAAAATGTAATATCTACAATATTAAGAAATTAAAACAATATAAGATACAATATATGTTAGGCAGGTGAAACAATATTTTTACAATAAGTCCAAAATTATAGAGTAAATTATTGAAGCAATTATATTGGTTGGAAATATCAAAGGTGATATTGTTCTTTTACCGCAGATATTATATTTATTCTTTCTGAATTTCTTATACTGATAAAAAACTGCGGTGTCGAATACGTATATATTATATAGCTTATGCTCAGTCCATAAATAGAAGAACATTAAATAGAATATTAAAATGTATAGGATAGGATATTAAAAAATTTGGAACTTGAAATGTAGACTTGGGTACAGGACAACGTATGTCCTGTCTAGTATATATAGCAAAAATATGATTAAATCTTTATTTAATTCTAACGGATGTGCAAAATTAATATTTGGATTTTGAAACATTTTACCTATTTATTTGGAATTTTGTGCGATTTATTCTATTGAGCAAATCATAAAGAGCAAAAAAAGGTAGTCTCTCATCATTAAACATAACACTGGTTCTTTATGTTGGATTATTTTAATTTATTTTTTAAAATATCCAAAATTGCATCGTAAACTTCTCCTAATTGATATCGTATGGGCCGAAGTGTTGTATGTATTCATCAATACTTGCCCACCATGTTTCTTGAATGATTGTTGTTTTGAAGTTAAATTAAAAAAATATTATCCAAGATTAGTAAAAGATGCAAAGAAATTACATATTTATTGAATGATAATGAAAGAACTTTATTATAAATTTTATATCCGAATCTCGTTTCGGCGCCCCCTAAGGCGTGCGCGCCCGCATTTTTTTTTGCATGCATCGCATTCAAGGTAGGACCGACCCTGTATATATATATACTTTTTGATTTTATTATAATATATTAAGACGTCAATAGAACATCTAAATATATATGCTAATAATATCGACATAAAATTTTAATTCGATCTTCATCTACGACAAGAAACTTGATATGAAAATATCTACTATTTATGGCATTCTGCAGGCGTACTTATTAACACAAAATTTATTACACCCAACCTATTACAAAATGATAGATTTATACTATACACGAATATTCAACTGAGAGAAATGCAGTTATGAATATACTGCATGAATCATGAAAACTGTTACAGTACTATAAAAATCTAAATGGGAAATAAAGAGGCAAACATTGATGGCACGTAAGTGCTCATTTCTGCAATAGACATTTTATATGCAAGCTATTAATGTCAATCAATGTGTTCAGTTTAGTTAAATCCGGTCAAAGGTCAAATTAGCTGTTAGAAGAAGTAACACGAAGGTTTATGGCGTTCCATCAGAAAAGTTCTTGATTTAAATTAAACTTTAGTTTTTCTAAAAAAAAAGTGTAAATATCTATTTGCAAAGATTATCTATCTTTCAGCTGAAATGTAAATTCATTTAACAAGAATGAAATGTTTACATAAATTACATGATGTACTATGATGCACTTATATTCATGGGCCAATTTTGCTGTAAAATAGACCAATGTTATGGCAAGGCTACTGTTTTTTTTATAGAATGCTACAAATACTGTTAAAATGCTATTATTTATTGTGCTATCGGGCGTTTTACACATAAAATTTATTTTTCGCATTGTGTTATAAATGGACAACATAAAGATGCACTTATGATAAGATACTTTTTTGACGTTTGTGCGGTTTTCAGGTTAGATTTCATATCTTAAACGCATGACAACACAGCAAACTCATAGCATCTTGAAAGTTTTTAGTACCATTTTATACGAAAAAAACTCAGAGTAATGTAGCCTTGCCATAACATTGATCTATTTTAGCGCAGAATTGGCTCATTAGTCTTCAGTCGGTTGCCCTTTTGATCAATTTTAATTTAAGATCGATTTCATCTAATATGCTGTTCGATTCATATACATTCGCATTTATCCATTAATTAGATTCTCTTGATTTGTAACCTATTAATGATCGGTCAATTAAAATGGTATGAATAAGGCAGAGTAACGTACATATATGGTAACGTCTCAATTGCAATTAGATTTAATATGATTAATGATCACGATGGTAAATTATTCGAGGTTCATATGTATAATTAAACAAATTGATATTGTATAACACTTAATATTATTAATGGCACTGTTGCTTTATTTGACATAGGATTATTAATATTTATTGGATAATTACTTAAACGCATCCATATATCAAACTCCAGTCCGCGGGAGACAGAATAATTTGAACACGTTAAACTTATGGTTTGTATTTGCATTCATATTAGATTTAGTGAACTTGTGTAGTCGATTTGGTCAATTTATATTAGTCGAATATATTTCATTATATAATTTATAATACATTGCTAATAATAAAATAGCAATCTGATGATGGAATTTAAACTTTTTTTTTTTTAAAAAAGCAAAAATTATATAATTCTTAGGTTTTTATTTTTTCACGCACAATTTTTCAATAATAAATTTATCAAGAATTGTATCATTTTATAATTCTGATTATCTGCGCCAAATTTTGTTGGAACTTGCCATCAAACTTTAGTGCAAGAGGGCCTCTAAAATTCGACCTATTTTAAAATTTTATTATCATAGTTCAACAAAAAGTTTTAATTCTTGAAAACTTTGGGTAATTGTGGTAATTTTTTTTACTGTTGTCCAGAAATGTTATTGAAAAAATTATAAAAGTTCAGTTCATCAAAAGATAAAACCAAAGTAACCGAAAAATGATCATAAATTTCACCAAAGCTCTCAAAAGATTGCATTTAAAAGCAATTTTTTCAGGACAGTTAAAATTAATACTCATCCCGATTGGCTTGACGTCAAGGTCTGGGACACCCTGTATGCAAATTTATATATGCGGTTTATCTGTTAATTAAAATTCAATCATTAAAATTATTATAAGTTGAGTATGTTGTTATCGTTTCATTATCCTTCTGTTTGTCTGTCTTTCGACTGATTTGCTGACTGTCATATACTTCTATCTTATAGATTATGAAGTTGACAAGTTGATAGTTCTGAATCCAATAATAAAAGTATTTTCGAAACTCAAATTTGCTTGTTTTTCATAAAATTAACATTGCTCACATCTATGCTTGATGGCTATTCAAAGTACATTTGAAATTATGAATTAAGTCAATGCTTTTACTTACTTATTGGTAGTTGCAAAGTTGACCTAATTCTGATATTTGTCTAATTTTATTATATTGGTAATAAATATTCATTTATTATTTTCAGAGGGAAAAAGAAATAAATTAAAAATATCAATATTTGTCAGAAAATATTACCTTTTTATAATTATATAGATTAGAAAAATTATATCCTTTTTGTTACTAGGAATTTTCTATAACTCATCAATTGTCATGGTGGTCAGTTCCATTAAATAAAATCATCAATTTACAGATTGCTTAATTAGTTATCGTTTGACGATGTTACTTGAGATATATTGTTATTGATGCTTGGCTCTTATGTACTCGACATGGAAAGAATTTGTTCACATGACATTTTGTATCTCTGCCATCATATTTCACTCTAAATAGTGGCACAGAGTAATCTTTCGCTACTGCTAGCGTTAATTACGCGATATGAGAACTCATAATCTGGCTCATGTAGATATTCTGTAGTGGATTGATCAATTCATAAGAGATTTTTTTAGCTTGTTTATTAAAAACTTAATGAGTCGTATGAGCTATCAGGATGACTTCTCCAACTGACGTGGCCTATTGGGTTGGGTGGCAACCTTACGATGGTTTTATTTCTAATTGATGAATTATTGATGGCTTTTATTGATGCGGCAATGCCAGGTAGGGCCTGTATATCAAAACTTGCATACAAATTAATAGCATTGTATATAATTAGAATTTAAATTTTATATTCATGCAGGTGTTATAATATTGCCGTTTATATTAAATTGATGACTCATGGTACACATTTTTTAATATATATATATGTGTGTGTTGCATTTTTTAATATCCGTGAACACCGATTGAATAAATTATTTATCAGCCATTTGTCTATGACAGACGATCAGAAACGATTTGCAAATGGTCTTGATTTTAATGCAGGCATATTAAAAGGAATCCGTATCCCGGCTCAGTTTGCAATTACAGATGTCGTCTAAGATGGGACTTGCACATTGAGCATAAAATTCAAAACTAGTTTTATGTATCAATATGCATACTTAACGGTCACGTGTGACGATCATTTGCGTGTCGAAGGAATAGATTATTTTTTTGTTGTTTATCTCTACGGGGTATCTTTGCACATAATTATTTTTACTCGTATTAATGCAATGCAAGGCAGGAATAGTACTAATTGGAATATCGTTTATGCGTTAAAATTACGATTATTGAGGATTATTTATCAATCGATATGCGTTTGAATTCTTCTTCTAAATACTGTTCTTTTTTATTCTAATATTGCAAAAATCTAGTCGAGCTCAAGGCGGCTTCATGCACTGGAGGTTTGGTAAAATAGTGGTCCAAGTACTGTAATTTGTTCATATTTATTATGATGAGCAGATCAGTTGCAAATATACCATGTTATTAAACTACACATTTACATGTTTATTTTTTTAATATACTCAAGTCAATATTAGGTTGGCAACTAAGTAAGTGCGGATTTTTGTTAGAAATTCGAAGACATTTTCATGGAACTAAATAACTTTATTCTGTTATGTATTGTCTAGTTTGATCAATTACTTTTTATTATTTTTCAAGTTGCATCATTATCTTACTTTTATCAAACTTCTTATTTTTATTAGCAAAAAACTGAATCATGTACAGTTTGACACCATCTTCGTCATTGAATTGTCTTCCATTCAAGGAGCTTTATAAAGTTCAATAGATATGGCAAAATATGCTATTTGCCGATTAATATCCAAAAATTTTGTCCTGACTTTTGTTAGAAAATCAGTCATTTTTTTCATGGAACTTAATAATTTCATTTTGTAATAGTTCATTGTGATCAATTAATTTTGTCATCTTTCAAGCAAGAATCTCAATTCCAATTTCATGAAACATATTGTTTTTATTTATCAGCAGAAAATGGTGATGTCAATAATAGAATAAATCACCGTTTTGTCAATTTGGGCCGCTTTTCTTCAACTTCATTTTTTTTAATACTTAGTTGTTCAATGTAGACATAAATCGTTCGATTGGCCGGTGAGAGTAAAAGTAGACAACTCCTTTTCAATCATCTTCAAATAGACGGTCAGAGCGTTTTTCATCTTTGAGTGAAACTAATTCAATTGGTTTAATTTTTTTTTATAAAAACTTCTATCTAAATTAAAATTGAATCGATTTGATTAGTTTTTGGTATAGATCAATCACAAGAACAAAATTTTGAACCACTGCTGTTTTTTTTAAGGATTTATCCCCATAAAAAGCTTAATTTTGTGAGCTTAAGATGCCTTTTTACCTTCGCACAAATAAAAACACGAAATATGACAAATTTTCGATTTGGATTACCATCTTTCAACAAACGTCAAACGAATACTAAACAATCGATCAAAAATTATTGACTTATAGCTATTTATTAGTTGCATTCTAGCAACTGATTTTACAACAATTAATTACGTTCCGGTAGACAAAGTTCAAATTAAGATCTTCGGGATATGTTAGCAAATATTTAACATTTATTATTTTGATTCAAAACAACACGCTGATAAGCATGAAATCTCTCTTAATCCCTGCATAATTAGCATTTTATAGCTTTGCAATCAATACAATCGATCATAAATCAAAGTGCACCTGCAGCTTACAGACGGATAGGTGGGTAATCAGCTCATTTTACAACGTGGAACGTAGATCCTGAAAGGATACTTCTAGGAGTTAAGATGTCATTTTATAGAAGAGTAGTTGATTAATACAAATACTTCTTTATAGCATTTTCTTATAGAGAAATAGTTACAATGTAAACAAAAGTGCCAGCTACATATTTTTCTCGGAAATATATATGTACTTTTTATTTTGCTCCAAATCAAATTTACATTGTTCTTGCATTTTTGTTAGTTGGGTTTTATCCGATAATTTGTTGAAATTTGAGACAATTTGTCTGATAAATATTCTTATTTTTGATACATGTTTAAAAAATCTGAATTTGTATAAATTATTTGGATGTATATTTTTCTATTTTGTTTTGATTAGTTGTTTTATTTTCTGCAAATGCACGATACTTCACAAAACTAACTTTGAAATATCTAAATAGTATCCAAAAATAAATAGCATTAAGCTTGTTTTCAATATATAGTTAATTTGTGGCCTTATGGTGGCGCATCAGTTATTTAAATTTGAATATTTGAAACTAATTGGATTTCTTATTTTATAAAAACTGCTAATTAAAATAAAGTTAGACAATTTGATCAGCTTGTGGTATAGGTCAACCCATTTGTTCATAAAAATAGTTGAAAATATTTTATCCACGGTTTAAAAAATGGACAAGAGCCACTTGATAGATTCATATTGAATGAGACAAACATTTATTCATAATTACAGATGAAGATAGTTTTTCTTTTCTCAACATTCTAGAGATATTTTCAAACATTTAGAAACCTTGTAAAAGATATCTTTTCAACATGAATATTTTGTTCGTCAGTTTTTAATTTTGCACGTTCTAAAATGTTCTTCCTCTAATAATTTAAATCTGCTTGAATATGATCAGTTTGAGTTTTTTTGGGCATTTTTAACTATTGAAGACGCATTTTTATTCGCATTGATTTTTTGATGCAAGTGTCAGTTGAACCATTTCTTTTTAATTAATAGTTAATTTTGTTTACGTCGAATTCTGATAATAGAAATCGGTTTGGTAGTTTTGTGACTGGAATGAAATTTAGCAGTCTTCTTCTTAATTTTTTTTTTGCTAATTTTGAAATATACAATATATTCGCAACTCGTCTTGCTTCAAAATGCCACTTACACGTGGGCCATTTAGAATTTACTATCGCATGTTCTTTATGCCTCAGGGGAAGTCCATTAATCACGCGAGGTTTTTAAGGGCAGGGGGGGGATTTGGTAAAAAATAAAAAAATATCACGTGGGAAAGGAGGGGTAGTAGTAAGATATCAGGTGTAATTATTTTTTACCTGTTTTTTTTTTTAAAAATCCAAACATTTTTAAAAAAATAAAAAAATTTACAACTTTTTCTCGTACAGGTAATGTTTGGTGGGAAAGGGGGTAATTTTGAATATCACCACGTATCACCGGGGGGTATGGGGGGTCCAAAAATCCTTAAAAAATCGATTAATTGAGTGATTAATGGACGCCTCCTTACATCAATGATTATATCTTGACTTCCGATATCCTTCAGTATAAGATCACTTTTTGCGACATGCAATGAAGTGATCTACTTTTAGTCATTTAGTTAAATTTTCTCCTGGTTTTTAAAATATTAAAATAATGTGTAATCTAGATAAAATCTCTGGGAATGAGTGTTCCTATTATGAAATTTATCTGATAACAATCAACATTCTGGCCAAGCCTTTCTGCTCTGCACATGTCTTGCTACGTGACTTGCTTGGGAATCAATATTATATGAACCGTTGCATCATAATATTCAATTGTAGCACAACAGGAAACAATACATTAGTGGCTAAATTAATATTTTGATTAATTGTAATAGTTTTGATGAAATCCATGATGATAATGCTATTTGATAAATTGATAACGTTTTTATACTAGTTAGAAATCATAAATTAAGAATTGGAAAAAATACCATAAAAATGCGTGATACTTATTCAGTAGTTTTTAAACATATCATTAAAAACTATTAGAAAGGTAGAATCATAATAATATATTTTAATGAATATACCGTTATATGATGTTTATTCTTAATTTAATAATAACAAACCTAGAAAGTTGAAGAGATGAAGACAATCATTTGCAGATAATTATATGAATGTTTTTTTCCAAACACATATCGTCGAATGCTTTTATTAATGAGTAAAATAATTCATATTAATGTATAATTAACTCTCCCAAGGACCTCTGAATTTTTATGCCGTTTCGTTTTACCTTCTGAACTTCTTCAAAGTAAATAAAGTAAGTAATTGATTTTCAAATCAGCGCCAAAATAAATTTAAAGTTGCATTCATTTATTCTGCGATCTGTTTATGAACAACCATGTATGAAGTATGAGTTTTAATCTTAATATATCAAGAATAGATTTTTTAATTAACAGATACACATATTAAAACACGTAATTAATAAGAACATCGCTATGTAGATTGCAGAAGCAATTTGATGAATCACTTCCATGTTACCTTTACCGCGGTGTCTTTAATTTTTCAAGTTTGATTTTTCAATTCTCGATTATTGTTTTTGCTATTCAGATAATTATTCAACATTCGTGCAACATCATAAAACTTAATGAAACGTCCAATCTTATTAAGCGATGCTTCTGGTTTCTTACCTGTTGGATAGCGCACTCTGGAAGTAGGTAAATGTGCTGGTTATGAGGATAGTAATGGTACTTGGTGGGCTTTGCAAGAGCCGATGTTGCACCAACAGGCAAGGCAATATTGGAAGCAATCTGAAACAGATAATTTTATATAATTACTCATATGCTGCTAATTTATCTAGATAAACCTATTCCCCATTTTACATGAAAGATAGGTTCCATAAAAAAACGTGTAACTCGAGAAATTCACTTTTATATGGAAGAACTGTGCTAAATGAAAAGCACTATAAGAAAGCCCTTTTTGTCATTTTTTAATATGATGAACAACAAACACATTGAACGATAAATATTTAATTAAATTAATATATTAAATTAAATATTAATGTATTTTTAATACTTAAATACTGAAAACGCATTTAATTCATACAAACTTATGCATACATAAAATTTAGTTTCGATCATAAAACGGGGATTTCCCGTCTTAGACTACTAAGACTTCGTAACTGTAATGTACATTTTGTACTGTTATAATTTCCTGTAAATGCAAAATTAATAAATTCCGTTAAAAAAGCTTTTATTTTCATAAACCGTGTAAAATCGAAAACGTGTACAACGAGTACCGTGTAAAACGGGGGATAGATGTATATATTAAGCTTTTTTGGTTAGTCTGTCCGTCTAAGTCATAGTTTTTCAAACATCTTTGAGTCCAGTCTATTTTTTTATTCGGAGATCAGTAATAGCCTTCTTTGTACTGTTTATTTTACAACTAATTGATTGTTTTTTATCCTTAGTATTCAGAAATACCTATAAGTCTTGGAAAGCTCAAAAAATATTCAAGCTCTTCAAAAGTCAGCAAATTTGGTTTTTACAAGCTCAACCATATTGCAATCCAAAATGGAATGCCTACTTATGCTACAACTTACACTTATTTTTTTAAAAGTAAAACAGCAATACTTTTATTTTCCTCTTAGTTCTATTCATAAATATTGTACTATATGATTTTTTATTATAGATAGTATACTCGTAATATAAGTAAATAGATGTTTATTTCGTGTCTCCTGGCGGTCCATATGAACCACTTTGGGAATCGCTGGTCTATATTTTAGTAACAAAAGTACTTTTATATTCTGCACGCCCTTTGTTGATAACTTATTGGTAAAAGACCAAGTTTTCAAATTACTCTTGAAATATTTGTTCGAAAAATATAGTGTTATAGAAAAGTTCATTCAAGGCACAAATATTTTTTCATGTATCATTCTTATCGAACACAATTTTCAACTTCCCAAAAGGAGAAGTTTGTTTTCTACAGAAATTCGATTTGCTAATTTTATGTTCTCTCGACGTTCTGAATCGTTCGACACTAGAATTGGAGATATTATGTGTGTTTATGTTTTCTCAGGAACGGTTGCAGCGATTGTGAAAAAAAAATCCTGAACTGATTTTGGGAATTCAAAAACATTTCGAAAAATATCTGTTGGAAATCATGCTGATTAGTTTTTGGTAAACATTTTTTTAATTTTGCATAGAAATAGGAATAGAATTGGTACAATGTCTTAATGAACATCCTAAAATATTATAGGCTTAGTGGTCGAATTACAAACTTCATTGATGATTGGAATAATGGGACGGCATATAAAATATAAAAAAATAATAGAAAACGCATTAATTAGTTTTTAATGAGAAGCGAAATATTTGTTTCTAAATTAAACCGTTTAAAATAGATTTCATTGTCATAATTCTTATTTTTTAAGTTAATCATTTATAAATACAGGGAAGTTTTTTCACCTTGTCTTAAGCCAAAATGCCACATACCCATAGCTTCCATATCCCATAGTAGTATCAAACAAAATCATTAGTAATTTATTAATGCTGTTTTAATCGAAAGTATCGGTGGTAATTAGTGTTAATGATTGATTTTTTTATTCTTAATATCGTTTTTGTAAACTTATCACTTCGACGACTACTTTTAATATTGTTTTTATATCGAGTTCTCCGGAATTCTATCTATTTCTATTCATGGAATTTAGTTCAAATAGTCAAGTCACTCTTTGATTATTGCGGCAAATCGATCACTTCAACGCATTTTTGTTTTTAAATTTCTTTACAACCGTGAAATATACATATTGATATAATACAGTTTATAATTGGACATGACCGTACGGGATAAGATCTTCTACATTTTGTTGTTTACAATAATTTAGACCTATCTCAAGATAGCGGATATGCTTAGAAATACCTATATCTTATTGTTTTTGATATCTAAATTATGATGAGCTCTTATATCTTCATTTAACATTAGTAAACTGTGTAAAAAATAATCGATAAATTCTTTTTTCATCTTCAGTTACTTCTCTTCGGTAGTTGTTAGTCATGCTTCCCAGGCGGTCTTTATTTCTGGAACATTATTATAGTATTCTAATTTATTTTCTAAAGTGTAGCGAGTAGTGTGAACAATGATTTTCTTTGCATTCCTGACTGTAACATAAGTGTGGTGATTATCTTCAATTTTTTACAATCTTTGTAGAATGATTGAATGAATATCGGAAATAATTATTTCTAACAATAAATCGGTACTTCTAAAACCTGCGTGTTCATAGTAGACGCTATGAAAGGATTTCTTTTACATAATAATTTTTTGAAGTGATATAACATCATCATTATTCGATTTGAATAATGAATGATATAATTTACTGATTTTGGTGATATATTTTGAGGTTTGTTTAAATCATTTGTTAAAGTTGATAAAAATAGTTATTTCCTAGTTACATATATTTGTATTGCCATGGATGAAATGCGTTAACGTCAGCGACTTAACTCTAGCTATATTAAGTTATTTTTTATCCATATTATCTATTGCAATATTATTTCTATATGGGCCATTCTTTTACAAACCGCACACCGACCACCTTGACATTTTAGAATTGTCTGAATTTTTTTGCTGATATACATAAGATCTTTTCAGGATTTTGCTGAAAAAATTTTTTTTACGTAAATCTTTACGACTTAAATATAGATGATTTGCTCAATTTCTATAAACATCCTCTGCGTTGAATTACATATCTTTTGTTGTGCTGATATTATTTTTAGTAATATTTTCATTAGTATCAGTATTATTTTTATGTAATTTTACTCATATTGAAGTCAAGACTTATTCAAGTTTGTTTATTATTTTATAATAATTGAAAAAATAGTTCACTGTATGTATTGATCCAATTTATTTTTTGGTTAAAGTCTAATCCATAAATATATTAGGTCATTTAATGTTTGAATCAATGTTTCACAAAATTGTTTAAACAAATCGGTTCCTATTACACATAAATTTTGCAATATAAATTCATCAGTACGTAATATGTATCATATGTAGTGAAAGTATGGACCAAATGGCATATATGGACAAAATGACCTAGAGTGACCTTATTAAAAAAATTGGAGAAGGCCATAATCGCAATTTTGTCAAATTTTGACCGCCATTGTCTAGTTTTGTCGCAGTAATCAGTTCAAACGTGTATCGCGCAAGAAAAAGTTTGTTTTAAGGGTGGGTTCATAATGTTTATTTTAGAACCTATTTTGTGCTGAGCCCTAATGTATGATTTGTTATCTTTGGGCACATGCGTTATGTTCTGATGTTCCAAACAGGATCAAACTATTTAATTCTTAAAATTTTGTATCTTATTGTTAGTATGTCATTACCTTATACCATTTTATCCATACTATATGGTAAAAATTAATAATTATGTTATCTTACCTTAATAAATACGTTATTATAATCCCTACTTAATTAAAATACTATGTTACTGGTAGAGAATGAATGTAAGCTGTCTAAAAACTAATATCATTAAATAAATAAATATCATTAAATAAAGAGACATCATCGTGGGTTAAAACCGCCGCTCTGACAATCTGACATCGACAATCTGACAACGATGTTCATTTTCTCTTAAAAATATAGACCAAAAATATGTTTTCAATTGAAAACAAGCTCATTTCGGGCACTGCGGTGTGAAATGGCAATGGGTAATCCCTCACACTATTCTTTCCTGAACCGAGTTGGAGTTTAACTTAGCTCATGGACTTGCCCTAGGGCAGTACACCCATTATTTGTTTTATAAAAACACCATGTCATTTCGTCCGTACTTCCTCTATATGAATAATAAGTTTTCAGATAATTATTGTTATGATGTTAGGGTTTTATTTTCTCAATGAAAGTTATGAGAGAGCGATTGTATATATGCCAATATATATTTGTTAATTGAATTTGGCAAATTTTGTTCAAAAGTTACTACCGACTTTAATGGTTTCGGTCCAAAGACACGGTCTCGGTTTCGCATTCCTTAAGCGGTCGGTCAATCCCCATCGAACGGTACCCCGTGGAACTTTTACGGTCGCGCTGATTGCTCTGATCAGGTGTTTCCTAGTTTTCCCACCTCTACATTTGATTAATGACTTTCATTTCGCACATCGGTCGCAGTTGTTTGTGGTACTCGAGCCGGCAACGATGATAGGATCGGTTGAGATCTTCGGTTTTTGCACACTGATACATCTCTTGCATAGTAGTTGATGATTCGATTAATCGATTGTATGGGCATTGTAAGAATTTAACTCTGATTGTAAGTTGTTTTTATTCACAGTTTATTGATATAAACATATATAACAGAAATAAATTAAAAGTAAAATAATACGGTGTATTTTTAAATAATATAATTAATTTCCCGAAGGAGAAGTTTGTTTACATCAAAAAATCCGATTCGCTAATTTTATGTTTTCTCGATGTTTCAAGCCATTTTGAATCGAATGAGGCCAAATTTGGAAAAAGCATGTGTGTGTGTGTGCGTATATAATAGAAATAAATTAAATGTAAAATAATACGGTGTCTTTTTAAACAGCATAATTTTGTTTATGCTTATATCCATCTTGTTACATTTATCATTAGCGAAAAATGGGCTAATATTTCTTCTTATATTATTAGAGCGAGCTTAAATTTTGATTTTGCACGATTTAGTTTAAGTTTACATGCAAACAGAATAGCGCTACACTATAAATTTTGAATTAAAAAACACTAAAACTACTCGAATTGCACCATGTAAATTTGTTTCAATACATCTGTGATGTTCTAATTAGTTTTTGGTAAATATAGGTTCAGTCGTTTCGGAAATCTGGTGCAAAAATGGCAAATCAGTTTGTGAGAGAACAGAGCGTCGAATTTAAATGATTCAAAACACATATTACTTATACTAACTGAATGAAAAATTGACTAAATTTTCAGCAAGGCAGGTCTAGTAGTTTCCAGAAAATAAAAATGAAAAAATGACGTGTAGCGGTCATTAGACATGCAAATCAAATTATCAAGCATTCTATAGAGATTTTAATAGTAAGTACTAGTTTTGTTTACATTTCTATGTAGTCCAGTCATTTAAGCTTAAATTAGGTAAGAATCTCAAAAAAATCTACATATGGTAGGGTATCAATACAATATGTAGGTTTTGAGACAACTTTAGGGTGTCGATATACAAGTATTTACAAACTTACAGCTTCGAATTCCGAGATGAACTTACTATAATGACTGGACTATTGGGTTTCATACCAATATTTATAATGTGTAACCCTTTTCTAAGGCTTCTTTTAAAAAAAACTCGAAATTTTCAAAATGTTTTGAAATTTTTTAAATAATTTCAAATTATTCAAATGTGCCCAAAATTTTCAAAAAAAATTAAAGCTTTAAAAATGTTAAATTACGGTACGGAAAGTTTCAGTAATTTGCCTTAAGGAACGAAATTTTTATATATATAGAAGATTACAAGATTATAGTTATAGGCAAATCAGAGGTTCCAAGTTCGATACCGGCCTCGGGTCAGTTTGTGTGAAGAAGTAGTGACATCGGTTTTCACTTGTAATTAGAAATATAGATAGTATTATGTTTCCAAGTGAACATAACCATCACAAATAAAATTTATCACATAGGGATAGGACAACAGTATGGATTGTCTTCTGTAAAAAGACAGCACGACAGCTCGTAGGACTCGTTAAAAAATAATATTAAATTAAATTTATATATACATAAAACATTAATCTTTTTGATGTGCATGATGCCAGAATGTTATATAAAATGAATACGTGAGTAATTGTACTTAATATCAATCAAAACAACAGTTTGTTTTAACAATTGTAGAAACAATTACACGTCTTGAAGTATGGTAAGAAGTAGCAAACGGTACACCTTGCAAGGCAAGAAGTCGACAGACAAGACACTCTCGGTCACAATAATAGCATCGGCCTCGACCACCGCGTAGCCACGGTAGCTGATACTTCGTTACGAATTTGATGATAAACACATCAACTATGACGCTGCGTTTCTTTGCCGATGAACGACGTACAGGTCGACAGGCCGATTTGTTTGAGTAGTTCAACATGTTGCAATATGCTTTTTACATTCGAAGGTAAATTGTGATGATATTACGGTCTGAGCGATCTTCATCGCGTGATGCGCAAAAAATATTATTATTATAAAAAGTATTCATCGATATGCGAATCGAACTAGCGCACTGCGTACAGTATTGCTAATCTCGTTTTGTTATCAACAAAAAATAATTTTTAGTAGTTGGCTTATATGTATATTAAGATATGCTCATTCACGCAAATATATATTTGAATACTATGTAATTAAATATAAATTTATTTTGTCATAACTTAGGGGCCGTTCAAGTATTAGGTAAGCACTATAGGGGGGCGGGGGGGGTTTTTATTGATTTGCTTATTTTGCTTATTTTGGGTAAGAACTTTTGCTTACTTTTGCTGACAAAGGGGAGGGGGTGGTAAATAATTGTAATAAATCTGCTTACGTAATACTTGAACGATCCCTTATCCCCTTATTTGTAGTAATCGCAAAAAATTTAAAATGAAATTTTTTGCATATCTTAAGGTTTTAGAGATTTCTGAGCATTTTGGTAATCCTTAGAAAAAATTGATGTATGTAGGTATGTGTGTATGTTTTGATACAATTTATCCTCTACGATTTCGATAGCAAGAATAAATCGATTTATTCGGTTGTAACCTTTTCAATTTAACCTCTACTATTTGAGTCATTCAAAAAACATTCGTTTCCTATTGATGCGGAGATATGTTGATTAGATTTTGGTGGAGACGGGTCCATCCGTTTTGAAGATCCGATTGATACAAGAGACATTCGATTCGAGTTTTAGGATTGCTTTAATTGCTAATATAATTAATAATCTTTTAGATTCTACGGGATTATTAATTATATTAGTAACGATTATGGTTTGACATCTAAATTATTTTTAAACAAAAACTCGGATATCTATTTATTTTTCACGAGGCTTACTAGTTACAATTTTTATGTCACTACCTCATAGACCTTATAATACATGTATTATAAAGTCTTAATCACCTTCTATTTGACTCCTACAGTATGAAAACGGGACGTGCTGATTAGTTTTAGGCAAAGACAGGTTCATCTGTTTAAGAGATACAAAGTAAAGAGTGCAAAAGGATGACATTTCGTGAGAGATGGAGCATCTGATTCGAATGATTCAAACAACATTTTATTTGTTTCGACGAAGTGAAAAATTGATTTTTGCGAAGTCAAGTCTAGCAGTTTTGGAGTTACAGAGAAAAAAGTTTAAAAAATGCCATTTGGTGATCTAAAATGATTATTACAGTTCATTATCATTGATTCATATACATGTAATAATGATATCCAGATGACAGGTAGACATGTGTACAGGTAGACGAGTTGTAAGAAGACAGATAGACTGGTTGACAGGTTGACATATAGACAAATAAAAAGGTAGATCAGTAGATAAGTAGGCAAGTCGACTGATAAATAGGTAAATTGGTAAACAAATAGGCAGGTGAACAGGTGGACAAGTAGACGAATTATAAGATAAACAACTAGACTGGTAGACAGGTTGACATATAGATAAGTAAAAAGGTAGAAAAGTAGATAAGTTGGCAAGTCGACTGACAAATAGGTAAATTAGTAGACAAGTAGACAGCTGAACTGACAGGTTGATATATAGACACGTAAAAAGACAGAAAAGTAGACAAGTAGGAAGTTCGGTTGGTAAATAGGTAATTAGGGAGACAAGTAGACAAGTAGACAGGTAAACAGGTAGACAAGTTGTAAGATAGACAGGCAGACAGTTAGATTGGCTGACAGCTTGACATATAGACAAGTAAAAAGACAGAAAAGTATACAAGTAGATAGGTGAACAGGTAGACGAGTAGAGGAGTTGTGAGATAGACAGACGAGTAGAGGAGTTGTGAGACTAGTTGACAAATTAACATATAGGCAAGTAAAAAGGCAGAAAAGTAGACAAGTAGGCAGATCGACTAGTAAATAGGTAAATAGGTAGACAAGTAGATGGGTGAACAGGTAGACGTGTAGATGAGTTTTAAGATAGACAGATAGACTGTCTGACAGGTTGACCCATGGTCAAGTAGACAGGTGAACATAGGTTGAGCAGGTAAAAATATGGACTTATTCTGCCAATATTTATCATTTTATGAGCAATTTCTTTTCGGCATCTATTTTTCGCCCAATGCCTTGGTATAATTTCTGAATCGCGATAGCGTGTGCCTGTTCGCAGTCCGAGCGTTGTTCGCTTGCAGGCACAACGAATCGGCAGACTTATTGCATAACAGTATCGCAACTTCCAGATCGGACACACACTATAGGGAATTTATGAGAAAGTTCCTAGTCATATTCTTCTTTGTTTTCCCATGTGCATACTGATTTTGTACTATCGATGACATGCCTTATGCTTACAAGACCAAGGTTCTCAATACTCGTAAACCAAAGATAGTAGATTGTAGGCCGTTTTGGAAAGACGCATGTTAGCATGTTACATGGCGTTCCCGTCGAATTTGTTTTATTTGATAAAGGTACCTGTTTAATTAAGTAATAGTATTAACCCATAATATAATATTGTTTTATTCAAGTTTTTTTTTCTCTGTCTTACTCTGTCCATTCGGACCTTCAGTAACCGTGTTTTACACTTGGTATTTGGCTTGGTTTTGAAAGGTGCAACCTAGTAGATTAGCTATTCTAGTTGTGACTTATCCTATAATTAATGGTATTTATAGTAATAACATATACTTGCATACAAAATTTTGGAGCTGTTTCCTAACACAATTTATTGCAACCAAATTGCTTGAAGCTGTCAAATAAGGACCTCAAACTTGTCATTGTAAAGCTGTAGAATTTAAGATTCTTTATAATGTTTGACGAGTTTAGAAGACATTGAGATCAATGGTTTGGCAAACCCACGTTTATCCTTGCCAGAGTCGGCATTTGTGATATGTGACTCCACGTGTTTTGCAATATTATAATACCATAACTCAGGTGCTCTTGTTTTTCTTTCGTTGATTCTGCCATGAAGATTTTATGGGCAATGATTGCGAACACAGAGGATGCCGAATCAGTGTTTTTCTCGTTCAGATCTATTGTTAATCCTAGGTTACTGAACACTATTTAAAGTACTTTGTTGTCTGGTTTTAAAACCAAGTAATTCACAGGTTATTCAATATCGTTGATAATCGTATTTGATGGTTAAAACATAATATCTGATTTTGATTTTTTTGTTCGCCGTTGAGACATATCTTGACAGTTAATGTTTGCAGCTATTCGTCGATTAAAAGAACAATAAATAATAAACTATTTATTTATACGCTTGGACACGGTATGTGTGTCATTCAGCAATTTAAAAAAAAAAAAAATATCACACCAGGTAAAACAATCACAAAATTTAAAATTAAACATAATATTAATTTTTTTTTGTTTTAAAGTTAAGCCAAAGAGTTTTGTAGTGTACGCAGTACAAAATATATTTAAAAATTCTACAATATTACAAGTGTAGTACCCAGGTACATTACATCAGGGGAAATAAATACGACGATTAAAATAACTAAATTAACTCAATATTATTTAGTTCTGATTTGTATAATTTATAAATATCGCAACATAAATTTTGAAGTGTTTTATGAAAATCAGAAAAAATGGAAGAGTTTGTTATTAATAACTGATTAAGTGCTGCCTAAATTATTGAAGCAATTTAACAGCCCAATATAATATTTAGTAATACTTCGAACTAATTTCAACATATCATCTAACAGCCATAAACTCTATCCTAAAAAGTAATTATAAAGTTTTTATTAGCGTTTGTTAACTACCTGTTACAATTTTTTACAATTCGCATGCTCATAAAGCCATTTTGATTAAGTTTAAGTAACATGTTTTACGATTTAATGAATAATAATCGAAACAGAAGATTTGTTTTAATAATTTGATTTATGTGCTGTATAACGTCTATAATTAGCGTAATTACTTTTGCATATGACGAACTAATCTTATGCATGAAATCACAGTTAATAAAACTGATCGTCGACAGTTATAAAGTCCGGTGTATAACTGCGAGTTGAGATAATTGTTATAAAAACATGAGATTAACTTCTAAAGCACTATTAAGTCACTAATATTACGTATAAGCGATCCTTTTTATTTATAATTTTGTTTAAAACCCTTGTTAATTAATGAGCTCATTCTCGGCTAACATTGCTATGTTATGTTATTGGTTTTCCATGTAAAATTACACGTTTAAAATATTCTCGATGCATCTATTTTATTTTGATATACTATATATTCTTTATGTTGGCTCTCAATATGTTAGCAGTCACGAAATTTTCAATTTTATAACTAAACCTATGTTTAGTGTTTATTCGAGCGTTGATTTAAATTTCTGATATTGTCAACTACTAAAAACTAACCTCTAAATTAAATGAATATCAATATCACGTTGCTTTATTTTTTGAATTGCTTTTGAACCGATTCTGCCGTAAAATAGACCAATGTTATGGCAAGACTATGTTTCGTGGAAGTTTTCATATAAAGTGGTACTAAAATTTATCAAAATGCTATGTATTTGCTATGCAGTCAGGCGTTTTACACATAAGATGTAACTTCACTCGTATGTTATTATACCACATTACAAAGATGCAGTTTTAACATTTCTTTTTTGGCGTTTTCTATATTAAATTTTCTCTCTAAAATACAGCAACCACATAGCATTTGACAGTTTTTAGTACCATTTTATATGAAAAATACCACGTAACATAGCCTTGCCAAAACATTGCTTTATTTTACAGCAGAATTGGTCCATTAATGTTATGTTATATCCTTGAGAGTAGCTATTTGACTTATAATAACATTTTGAACGATTTAAGTGCATAAGATGTGAATCCAAAAATAGGACCATAAAAATCTATTGTTTTAAAATTTTAGTTTAATTGTAATATATATCGTATGGTTTACAAAATCCGAAAAAAATGCCTTATTTCTGGTTTGGTCAAGTAAAATAATTTTAATATTAATAATTTACTACAAAATATGTACACTTTAATATTTTCTCTTTCTCTTCATATTAGCGCAATTTATATTTTTTATTCTTATAAACTGATACCGGCGCGCAGAAACTGTTAACGATCACTTATGTAACGTAAACGCTCACATAAAAATAGACCTAGACTGGATTATTCATAATTATACTCCGTAGAATATTATTTCGCACATCTTTATGCAATAAAAATTCCAAACTGCCAGATGGTGATATTGGTGGTGTGCGAATGCGCTGACCACATTCCAGAAAAGTTTCAGGAACAAGTAGAAAATAAATCTTCATTCAAGGTGTTTTTTTCATAAATCAGATCTCTATTGTTCAGGATCGCCCTCCTGCAGGGCTCACAAGTACCTTAAGTTTAAAATTAGTGATGTGAGATAAAATATCGATATACCTGAAATTACTGTAATTATATGTTGAAGAATTTTTCAACTAGAGACGAAATTAATGTCTAACTAAAAAATTATTAAATATTACATAAGATTCTAATTAATCTATAACTAAAAATGAATTGATTTTCTACTTGGGCATCTCAAATTTGAAAATCGGTATCTAGGATTGTATTTTCAAATATTAAAAAATTATAAAAATATTACACACTAACAAGATTCTAATTAATTAATAAATAAGTTCCGTACGCCCGAAATCGTCGACGAAAAATGATATCCATACGTACACACACACATACATTTTTTCTAAGGTGTGCCAAAATGTTCAGAAGCCTATAAAATTTTCAATTTCGATTTTTGGACGATTGCAATTACCTACCCTTGAAGGGAAGTTAAAAATATTGCGTACTAACAAGATTCTAATTACTTTATAATTAAGAATAAATTATTTTTCTTATCATTAAAAATAATCCAATTAGACATATTAAATTGAAAAGTCGATATCAAGCTACTGTATTTTTGAATATTTCATTTTTTGGGCATACTTTGCTGTTCATAATACAATATTGATTTTGGCGCTAATTTATTTAATTAAATTGAAAAAAACTTCGTGAGTGGTAGTATCAGTGTAAACGAATTTTTGCCTGGCTTATATTTATATTATATATATATATAACTTGTATTATTATTATTTTATTAATTGTCTAGATTTTTTTTTGTAGAAATTTGTTTGTTTTGTAATTAAGTAAATCAAAGATAAATTAGTCTGGATCCAAATACACTACAAAATTGAAAACAGCACTTCACCATTACAAATGCATTTAATTTTTTTTTTATTATATTTTTAACAGCAATCAGAACCTTACGTCCTACGAGCTGTTGGGCTGAAACTTCTCCTTACTTCGTATTTTTAGATAGTAACCCAATGGTTAATCCATCCATATTTGATGTTTTTTTGTTATTAGAATTAATCTAATAGGGCTGACTTTTTATTGGTGCAGCAATGCCGGGCAAGGGCTATTTTCACTTGGAAACATATTGCTATCTATATTTTCAAGTGAAAATCGTTGTCACTGCTGCCTGACAACAGGCTGCTCGAAGTGGGACCGAGGTATCAAACCGGGTATCGAACCCGGGACCTCTGAAACAAGTCCCGTCGCTCTTAACCGCTTACCTACTGGCGAACTCACATTTAAAATTACAGAGTATTCTTAATTTTTTAATTTATTGTGTTGAATGGGCCAATTTTTGGATAGCATAGCTATGTTATGTTACTGGTCTCCCGTGGTAATAACATAACATTTCATAAATAGGAGTACGTTGATTTTATATTCTCGGCGCACCTACTTTATTTCGATAAGTTTCATTTTATTGATGATGGCTCTCAATGTGTTGGTAGTCTTGTAGCTGTCAGAAATCTACACCTGGCTATACCTTTGGCGCTTATTTGAATATTTGGCACTCTCAACTGTCAAAACTGACCTCCACAAATGTCAAAGTAACATTAGCACGACTTCTTGCCTTGTGTCATTCAGAAATGAAACGCCAGAGTAGCTTTGCATAATATTATCTCCATGTTGAATATTAGAGAATAAATAGTGCATTTATCATAATATTTTGAACGAAATAAGTGTGTCTTTATCGTAAAATGTGAAATCGAGAAATGGTCTATACGAGTGTGAATATTGTTCTAATTGTGTGCAAAACCATGAGTATAGTGGACTGAACCTTACTTCGGTATATAAATGTGCATTATGTTGGGTGCTTCCGATAATTTGTTAGGTGAGTGTTAGGATAAATTTGTAGTTTTATAATATTAGTTTAACTATTAATCGATGGTGTGTTAACCGTTGAACAAGGTGGAAAGATCCTAAGGCTGCTTGATAATTTGTTTTCCGCCATTTTTTTTTATCATTGAAGACCCACTACGTGCTTGTTACATATGTTAAATACGTCTTAACAAAATAGAATATAATAAAAATAAATTCATCAATTTTATACCATATCTTGTTGATATTAATACGATTTCTTCAAAAGTAGCGGTTTCTTTAATTTTTTCTGTAATTAGTATATTTTATGAAAGGTTGTTTGATAAAATATTAGTAGCATTGGATGCCAAGAACAAGTATTAATCACTTTCGAATCGATTTTAAAGTAATTGGAGCGCATTCTATAAATAACTAAAGTATTTTTAATTAAAAATCAATATTAAGTAATTTTACGATGATTTATTAGACATCGATCTATAATAATATATGAGATTATATTTTTACATTCTTTTGTTCGTGTATTGCCAGAATCATGGCACACTACAATCTAACTTGGAGCAAATTTGCTCCAGTATTTATTTGAAATTTTGCGCAAATGTTGATTATATTTTGTAGTAATAGAATATTACTCTACGCGTATTTTTGAGGTCGAAACTATAACTAATTTCGATTTTCGATTCTCGATTCCCATCTCTGCGCAACAATATACCTTCACTGACTTTCGGCAGAATACAATGACAGAATCAAGTCTGTAAAGGTCCAAACAAAGAAATCAACATTACAATGCATTCCAGTTACCTTTCAAGTGGTTTTCTCAGATTTTATTCAAAAGATCATATTTTGACTGTTGACATAGTTAAGCCAAAGGTTGTTCTTTACAAGGCATTTGGTGTCGGTGTTTTCATGTTCATTGTCATTTCAAGAGGGTCTTTTTAGAATGACTAATGGTGATTCTATTATGTGCGCCTGTCAGTGACTATGCTTAGTTTTATTTTACCTTTCGTAGAAAAATAATGATATTATGTACCTTCCGTAAAAATTTATCCCAGAGTTTGGAAATATGTTTTGAGGTCTCACAAGTACAAACTTGAATGAACAAGTCTAAGTAGCAAAGTATTCAATTTTAATACTTTTAACTTTTGATTGATTAAAACTATTCATTGTATACTTTGCTAACATAAATAAGTGTAAATATTTTGGATGAGTTTACAGTCAATCTGCATATTTTTTCAAATAAATCTAGTGATGAATTATATAGATTAAACAAAATGAAGTATTTTTATTGTGTAGTATATATTTTAAAATGACTGACTTATGATCCTATACACAGTATTTTTTCTGTGGTTGATTTCGTACAATATTATTTTTTCATCAAGTTATTTAATATCATAACCGGTGAAATTATCATTTTAGTATTTCAGAATTTTAGGACCTCGAAGTTTTTAACTGATTAATTAAATTATGTATCTAACGATCTTTTTACGATCTTAATTATGAAAATTATTATTATTTGATAATTTGACATATTCTAATTGGAGAATAGTTTAATAGCGGTTTTTATCTACAAATGATTTTTTCCCAGGAACTAGATTCTAATTTGATGTTTGCTTTATATACTAAATTATCTTAGTTAAATGATTTATATGTTCGAATCAATAATCTTAAAACAGATTAATTTGTAGCAAATATAATTAATCATTTATTTAGTTTCATTTAACTTCGTAGTCGAACCTGACCTTACATACCTCAATATATCAAACATAATTGCAGCAATAAAATTAGATAACAATTTAATTTATCTAAATTTATCTATTCCGATTTCTTCGAACTATTATTTAGATTTAAAATTATAATTCAGTAGTCATATGATTTATTTATTGTCAGTAATATCTTACTAATTTATTAAGGCGTGTTTCATTAACTTTAGTTTATTCATTTTATTTTGTACTGCACAAAAGATTCCACGTGTGTGTTTTTATTTTACCAAAAACTTTTGATTAAAATAATGTTTGTTCAAAATATAAATTGCTAAATTTCATAAAGTAGATTTATAAGTAACGATTTATTTAAGCCTAGAAATACAAATAATAAGTATTGATTATTGCGTTTAGTATGATCAATTTGCTAGTATGTCAATGGAATTGATTGTTGAAGACATATAGGTTTCAGATTTTTATGTTTTATGTTTCATTTTTTTTATCAATGAAGACAAAATTAATATTTATTTATGACAATATATGACGATGAATTATAAGCGTCTAACCCAGCGGTTTTCAATCTGTGGGGCGCGAAACCTTAGGGGGATTCGTACTTCTGTGTTCAGAATACTATTTTTGAAATGACAATAAAAAATATCCAAAAAAAAAGTTTTATCATATTTTTACATAATATTGCATATTAATTTGTAGTCTGATAATATCAGTTCAGTAATAATAAAATTAAATTGTTGAAGAAATTTAGGGGAGCGCAACATTTTTTTTATTAGAGCAGGGGGGCGCGGTGCAAAAAAGATTCCAGCCACTAGTTTGTTCCTAATTTTTTTTTAAAGCTTCAGTTTTATTTTTAGTTCTATTTATACATTTCTAAAGCACTTTATTGTACATAGTATAATCTAAGCAAATATATATTAGCGTGGTACATTGTGCTCTAGTATCGTGGTTCCCGATTATTTTTTTTGCTGACGCGCTGCCATGCACCCCTAGTTTCATGTAGACCCCTGCGAATCATTTCGTCAGACCTTGTCTTGCCTTGTCGAGAGTCTAGTAATCTACATCCAGACCTCCATTTGTCGAGATTGACATGCACTTTGCCGTTTTACCATTTTACACAAATAAAAATACGTATGAGTTTCCGTGTTCTTCGAATGGCGTTAACGGTATCTTCATATCGAGCAATGGCATTAATTAATGCAAACATTGCCAATCGGATATTTAGCAGATCTTAAATCAGACGTAACTGTGAGGACTTGTTTCTATGTCTGCCATAACTTCTCGGTATTTATTATTAAGCTTCTGGTTTACGCTTATCCAACCATTCCTGAGGCCATCCTCATCACCGATTCCTCGGTTTGAGTTATGTATATTGAGTATTTATAATTTAATTTATCACGAAGCGCGGATATTATCACAGCTCTTTACACATTTGCATATGAGAGTAACAAGCATGCTAATAAATGGAAAATAATATATAGCTTATGGTATTGAATTATTTTGCATAGTTTTAAACTGGAATTTAAATATATAAAATCAAGTAAAATCTATGTCATATAATATGAAATTAAAAACAACGTATTGCATTCTGCCTTAAGACAAGTAGCTGGAACTTTCCTATTGCTAAATAACAGCAACTTCAAATTGCTATATAAAAATAAATAAAAACATTATCAAATATAAAAAATATGTTTTTAAATCATTAATAATTTTTCATACATATTGAAATATATTTATATTTATCTGAAATTATTAAAAAGTTTTAAAATTTATTATTGGTCAATGTCACTATGTACTATAAATTCACAATAAATGTTAGAAACTCCAGTTATGAAATATTAAAATAAAATTTTATGAAACATTAGATTCGTTTTTAAATTGTAATAATTTGCTGAATATTTTTCTGATAATTTTAAAATTTCTCAACTTAAACATAATTTGGAAAATTAAAAAAATAATAGATTTTAATTTTATTTTGATTTTGTTGGATCGGAAACATTGAAAAAAATTATACATATTACAAAGATTTGTTTTTTAAAAAAGACGATTAAATTAAAATTTTTAGTATGTATTATCTAGGATTTTAGGATTTATTAAATATTTTAGTATGTTAAATGATCATTTTTGGTCAATAAATGGCCAATTTTTACTTATATCTCCATATCGCCAAAAAGCTAGTACGAGTTCAACCTGGTCATTTTTGTTTTTTAATTTAGATTTTCACTATTGTAGACCTTAAATTTTTACTAGTAGGTTAATAGTAATTAAACGAACCTAGATAACATTTCCAAAATGCAAAATTAAACTTTTATTCACCTTTTTCAAGCAGTAGATAGTAATTTGGCTTAATTACTATAAAAAGCAAAGTCTAGATTTTTTCGAATACAATTGGTTTAAGTATGATTTTATGTTTTTCAATCAGAGTGACAAAAAAGGTAACAGTTATACAACTTTCACATATTTTCAATGTCTTTCAAGCCAAATAATGAGATTAAAGACGATTAAACAATTCTGAAGTGACACACAATTTGTTCAATTTCTTTGCTTGATTAAGTATGTGGATATGGAAAGGTGAATGGTAGTCGAATAATAAATTTATATAAATTAAATAATGTTAGAATAGTGTTAAACACATAATCATAGACTTTTTCAATGAATTTTCTTATATATAAATATTTAGAAAATATATTCTTGAAAATAATTTATGACGACTTTACAATGCATGTGATTTTTATGGCAAAAATGCAATCTGCCATGAAACACTAGGGCATTCGAAAATTTGCATTGATTATATATATATATATATATATATATATACGTATATATATATATATATATATATATATAATGTTTGCATAATTATAGGCAATATGAGTTTATAATATATTCATCCGTACACATGTTTGTCTTATTAATACGAATAACTGCATGTGCACATACTTAACTTCCCGGGGATATGTTAATAATGTTATTGTGCGAATGAGTACATCAAAATGTACATCTGACCGATCTTAGAACGGTGATTATTTTCCCATATATTATATTGCAAAAGCCAATTGACTCGAATATATATTTATTATACATATTTACGAGATAATGCCATGAGCAAAAGCATTCCTCAAGAAGAGTTGGCAATCGACACTTGAGTTAATTGTTTGTCTTTATGGATTTTATTAATTGCGATTTATGCTTTTATACCGCACTATATAAGTATATTTTCATTTGCTGGTTATTCATTTTTTATTATAGATGATCATGTTCACTTTTACTTATAATAGTTTTCTCGTCAATGAGAATTGTCAATATTTTATATATGGACGAGGATGACTATTTAAATTACAATTTTCAATTTTACTTATAACAGTTTTTAGTATGGACGAGTATGACTATTTAAATTAGAATTTTTGGAGAAACCAAATAAATTTTCGAATTTTGCTTAGAATATTTGTTAAATGGTTATAATATTGCGAAGCTGAAGAAGAGAAACTGAGTTTGAGATGATTAGTTGAAAATCGGTTGAAAAATTTACTTTTTATACATTTTAACTTATTTTTAACTTCCCATAGGGTAAGTTATTGCAATCGTCCAAAAATCGAAATTGAAAATTTTTACATTTCTTCACGTTTTGAAGGTTTCTGAACATTTTGGCATACTTCAGATAAAATGGATGTATGTGTGTGTATGTATTCGGGCGCACGGATCAAACGATTTGAATGGTTCAAAAACATTCGATTCCTATTGATAGGGAGATGTGCTGATTAGCTTTTGGCAAAGGCACGTCCAGCAGTTACGGAGATATGAAGCAGAGTGCAGAAGATCGAGTTTTTGAGAGAACGGAGTATGCGATTTGAATGATCTAAATATATTCAATTTGTAATGATTGGAAGAAGAGGTGATTAATTTTTGGCAAAGACAGGTCCAGTGCAATTTAGTTTCTTTTCAATTCTTATAAATATTCGTCAATGTTTCAGTATTTATAATAATCTATTTGAAAACATTTAATATTCCTCGAACATTTCGTAAAGGTTCCAGCAATTTGCCTTAAGGCACGATGCCATACACCACTAGGTTATTCAAGTTTTCGATGGTAACGTTTTTAGATTTTAACAAAAAAAACTCCATTAATTGGTCTTCAAGTCTAATTGTGTAAAATACCCTGTTTTTCTGTTTGGAACTTCGCGGATTAAAAATTATCTTTTCTTTAAAAAAAGATTCATTTTTTTCAAAATCTTTGAAAAAAATTGATTTTTGAGATTTTTAAAATTTTGGAAAGCTGCATAGAAACGACATATCGAAGCGGGTGGACGCCGCGTCGCTGTATAAAGAATAAACCTTGGTACGGAACCTATAGAAATGTAAACAATACTTATTCTTATCATTAAAATATCTATAAAATATGTGAAAATTTGATGTGCATATGTCTAATGATCATTTTTGTCCACCTAATGGAATTTTTTTAATTTTTTTATTGCATCTCCGAAACCGCTAGATCTGCCTTTCCAAAAATTTCATCAATGTTTCATTTAGTCAATACAAATAAAATGTATTTTTAATCATTCAAATCAGACGCTTCGTTCTCTCAAAAATTTATTAACAGTTTTTGGCAGTTTTTATCCTTTATCTTCGTAACGGCTAATCCTGCCTTTGCCTAAAACTAATCAGCACGTCTTCTTATCAATAGAAATTGAATGTTTTTTGAATCATTCAAATTGGTTGATACGTGAAAAATAGTAACCCCTTATTATGTAATGTAGTAATGATTCACTATTATTTGATAGCTATATTATTTAATATAAAATTATTATTATATTGATATATTATATTTATATCATAATTCGTATTTTCACGTTATTGAATTTTATCAATATCATTGAATGATAATAAGAATTTGTGGCGAAATGAAAGAATATATGATTTCTCTGCGGTCAGATCGATATAACTGATGTAGGTATGTAATTGATTAATAAACTTAACGTTATCCTGGCGCCTCTACTAGTTCCTATTCCTATGTCGATTGTGGCTGGCACCGCACATGTGTACGAATGCGATTTCGCGGAGGTGTATGCACATGCAAAAAGGGCTTGAACTTTGCTCGCACGATATCGATGCCCCGTTGCTTGTGGCCAGTTGCTTCATCTGAAGTGTCTTCCTGACGATTACACAGTTACGGTACATATTGTCTGTTAGCTGTTACCGTATGGACCACAGCGGCGCTAGCTTTTATATTGTTATCTACGTTCGATCTGTATGGAATATATCTGCGAAATTAGATACTTAAATCATGTTTTACTTAGACCTGCATGCCGGATATTCTATTAAGGTGCTTTGTGATCGATGATTTTATGGATGGTCTGTGTTTGGCGAGGTTGTTCTCTACAGCAAGTTATTTAATATAAAAATTATATAATTAATGTTAAGTAATTTACATTTAAAATCACTTTGCATATGCAATCACATATGTGTTCAGATATGCATATACTGGGTGTTCCAGAACTAAACGTCAAGCCGAAACGTAGGGTGACATATTGACCTAACTGTCCTGAACAATTTTATCTTACTTTGTTTAGAATTATTAATTTTCAAGTACTTTGGTGAAATTTTGACAATTTTTCTGTTATTGTGGTTCATTTTTATTGATGTTGATCATTTAAGCTTTGGAACCGTAACCGTCTCCCTTTCGCCTTTTTGTATTACACCAAGAGCAAAAAAGCGGAAGGGAGATATTTGACAACCTAATATTTCAAAGATTACAGTAAAATTATTGACACATTAGCCCCTAATTTTCAAGAATCAAGACTTCTTGTTGAATTATGAAATTTAAATTTCAAAGATTGAAGTCAAAAATATTGACACATTAGCCCCTAATTTTCAAGAATCAAGACTTTTTGTTGAATTATGAAATTTAAATTTCAAAGATTACAGTCAAAAATATTGACACATTAGCCCCAAATTTTCAAGAATTAAGACTTTTTGTTGAATTATGAAATTTATTTTTTTCAAAAAAAAACAAATTTGAAGGCTCTTCTTTAAAAAAATGGATTAAAGAGTGTTGGCAAGTTTCACTAATAGTTGGTGCATTTAGTCAAGATTTAACTAGTTGATACATTTATGATAAAAAAATTGAGCAAAAAAAAATGAAGACCTAAAAATGATACGATACCGACTAATGCATTTCGCTCACATTTAGTAAAAATTTTTCTGTCGCGGCATTGGAACTTGAAATTAAAATTTTTAAAATAAATCAACTTTGAAGGCTCTTCTTTAAAAAAAAATGGATTAAAGAGTCTTGGCAATTTTCACTAAAAATTGGTGCATTTAGTCAAGATTTAACTAGTTGATACTTTTATAATAAAAAAAATTGAGTAAACAAAATGAAGACCTAAAAATAATACGATACCGAGTAATGCATTTCGCTCACATTTAGTAAAAATTTTTCTGTCGCGGCATTGGAACTTGATCACTACAAGTCATGTTACTTTTAGGTTTATATTTTTTACTATATTTTTTTTGTATTTTAAAACTATCAAGTATGAAGCTATCATTTTACAATACTGACTAGAAAGCGTCTATTTTTGATGAAACTTGCCAACATACTTTAATGGATTTTTTTAAAGGAGGTTTTCACAAATTTGAACGATTTTAAATATTTTCCATTCGTAGTTCAACAAATATGCTAGAATAAAAATCAATCGATAATGATTCGCCAAATCAAGAACATGGTTGTACAAAGGTTCAAATAATCACTACATAAAAATTTTGTTAGAAAGTAGTTATTGAAATCGAATTGAGAAAATTTTGCAAAACCATTTAAAGAAAATTCTTCAAAATGTTCAACTGATTGCACCATAGATATACTTTATCAAAGAACTTCCGGATATTTTGTAGAATGTTTTTTTTATTTAAATGTAGAAAATTGTTGTTTATGAAATTCAGAACACTTCTGCAGAAAACTGCATGGAACAAAATAGTTTATTCTGATTAATGCTTCTACAAGAGGCTTTACTGGACAATAAAAAATTACACGTGTTGCCCTATTTTAAAAAAATAAATATTTTAGTTTACATTCAACTCACAATTTTTTAGTTATATATTCAAATATTTTTAATTTTTCTCATATCGCTAAAATATATTTTACTGTTACTATTTTGCATTCAGCGAATCTTATATTTTGAGATCAAAACCGGCAATTAATGAAGTATTATATAATAAATAATATAGGATAATAATAAATTTATTATATAATAATAATGAAGAAATTATTATTTTGAAATGAGTTATTTTAACACAGCGATTTTGAGTAAACTCATCACAAATAAACAATTATAACGTTTTTAACTTAGTATACAATAGTTTAAACTCTTTCAGAAGACTAATACTAAAATTTTTAAACTCAACTACGTTTGGTTGAACATCAGGCCATTTTGCCAATTTATCTTTTTTTTTTATTGATAGTTCTACATTTTCAATTAAAATCGATCAGAGCAAATGATTGATCCCAACAAATTCCAGAACATTCTAGCATCAATATCTCTGAGCATTCTACAATTAAATACAAAACAAAACTCTCACATTTATCAATCCGTATTTTCCTTTCCTTCCGAAGTATCATTCGTGATCGTCTGTCATAACAAAGGAGTCTGGGAATATGAAGTAGGGCATCTGGTCATCTGGTCATTGCAGTTATGTAACTATCACGCATAAAAGATTTAATGGAAGATCTCGAATCTCGTATCGGCGCTTGCATTCCGCGATCGGAAATCAGATACTATACTAGTAAAGAAAAGGCCCAAGCCAAAGACTATCGTATGATTACTATAATAGACGGCGCGTTACAGTTACAGCCAGCACCAGCAACGCCCGCTAGTGAAACGTTGCTATTGCCTGCCAGAGTCAGCAATGATCGAACTTGCCGATATGTCGGTCGGTAAGTTATGGCATTTCTGATGATTATTCCAAGGAAACCGTAGTAAAACGAATATCGTATTGATTTTCTGTTATGTAGCGAAATTGAAGAAATTGAAGAATCGAATTGCATATTCTATAGTTACTTATTCCATTTAACTTTCTTCATACGGTATTTGAACCTAAGAGATCACTATATAACCAATTTTATATTAATTAATCATTAACGAAAAAGTGCTGCCATATTTGCGATATTGTAAATATTCTAAAATAATCCAATGCGGCATGACGTAACAAGAAGAATTTTGGGCTTTATTCATATAATTTCAATATGAGAACAATGCAGTTAAAAAATGAAGTTGTATGTTGGTCAACAAGCAATATTTTAGACGAAACTATTCAAATCCAATAAAATTTAACTTTTCTGGCTTTTTTAAAAAGAAGAACTTAATTTCTTAAAAATCTGTTGAACTACTCATCATAATTTTAGGTAATGCACTCGTTCGTTGAAGGTTAATATGTTTGGTGATTACTTTTACACAACAAACTATTTTTACACTTTTTCAAGCTCTTCTATCTTCCTACAATATACTAGTTTATTTATGTCTTATTAACTCTTTCCACTCGCGAATTCCGGAAATCATACGTATTTTGTCGCCGGTACGGAGGCATCCAAGTGGAAAGGGTTTAATACCCAAAAGAAGTTCGTATTTTTGCCAGCAAATCTAATTCGTTTGATTTGATTTTTCGACGTTCCAGTCATTTTGAAACTTCAGCACCAAAATTAGAAGAGTATAGGTAGCGTGTCAAAATTTGATCTTTTTTCGACGTTTTCCCAAAAAGAGCTGCATCAATTTCAAAAATTTAAAAGCTATTTGATGAAACTTGACCATGGGCCAAGCCGTTTCTTTATAATTAGCAGAGAAGTATAGAATTTCTAGTCAATTTATTTGCTAATTACTATAAATTACCCTACGGGACATTAAAAATCCTGAAACGTTTTTAAAAATTAAAAAATCTCCAAAGATATCAGTTAGGTTTTGTGCCAGTTAATTTTTAGTAAAGATCATTCGGGCTGTGATAGAATTCTTGGTTCCATTTTGCGATTCTTGATGCGATGTTGTGATGGTTTTTGAAACATTTAAATCGGTTGATCCGTGCTCTTGAAATCGTGGACGAAAAGTTTCCATTCACTCACACGTACACATGCATCATTTGTTTCTAAGATGTGACAAAATTTAAGTTAAGGAACCTTCGAATCATAAAGATATGCAAAACAAATCATTTTAGATTTGTTGCGATTACTATAACTTACACTCAGGAAGTTAATTAATAAATTTGTAAACTGAATATGCATATTACAAATTATTTTTGATATTAGTTTTCTGTACAATTATAATCTGCAAATTTTTATTTATATACATTAGGGTTTATAATGAAACGTAAAACATATCACCTATATATTTGGGAACCTATAGTCTTAACGAACATCCTAAAGATTGGGGTACAAAAAGTGGTTGGATTATAAAAATTTAGAACGGGTTGCATTGCTTTTGACATACTTGCAGGTTGCAGAATATCAATTGGGAATTGCATTAATTTGACTTTAACTAGAAACGATGTCTTTATTTTCCAAAAAACAGTTGAGAATGTTAGCTCCGCATTTTGAAAAGTTGCTAAATGTTAATATGTAATTATTGATTGTGTCGATTATTTACACACATCGAAAAAAAAAATTATTATCTTTTTTATAACATAATTTTCAGAGGATAAAACAAATTCCTTGCTACCATATGCATGTTTCATAATTGATAAATTGTTCATATATCTTCAAGTTCATATGTTCATATGTCTTCAAGTTAGTGTTCTTATCTCAATATTTATTAATTTTGTTCTATAAAAATATGCTTCTATTAAAGTACATAAAACAATTACAATAACCGAAAGTTTTTTTCCATTTCAAAATCATTTTCTGCTTGTTACATTTATGATACTAACTCAATATGTATTGGTCAGAGACTTTATTTATGGTCAAGAATTTTATCACAACGGAAATGAATAAACATTAAAGTATAATTGCTATAATTAACTAAGGTTAATTTATTGGATGTGAAGATCCGGTCAATATATTTTTATGCTATTGCAAAATAAAAATGGATGTGGATTAAAATCATTATTTGGAATTATACTCTTTATTGATTAATTGTATTAAAACATTTTATATATATCCATATTTATAATACAAATAATAGTTAACGTTTTCAATTATATTGTATATATTGTCATTTTTGTAACAAAATTTCAGAAGTGTAGTCTAGTTAAGGTTCTGTTAATTTCATTAATAGGCTCACATTGTCAGTTTCCTAATTTTACACTATTAAAACTTAATTTTTAAATGCGCCAGCGCGAGAAATCGATTGTAAGACAAAAGTGCGGAATTCATTATTGTATAGCATTTTTTATTAGTCATATAAAATTGTATTATCAATCCTTGGAGGGAGTAAAAATCGTATCTTTTTTATATAAAAAAGTGGCATGTTTGAAGAGCTTTTATTGTTATACACTATCAGAATACGATCATTTTTATTTTCTGTCTGTACTTATTTGTTTCCTGCCATTTGAAATTATTATGTATTGTTCGGATTGCTATAGTGAACTTCAAACACCAGTTCAGGGCCTAGTATGGCTGTAGGGTCAATATGATATGCAGAAGATCGCAAAGAAATAATATTTTAGATGTTAAAGCACTGCGAAATCCTATGGAGCAGACCACTTCGTATTTTATTACTCAATCTACTCTCAGTTCAACCCGCCTACCTTGCTCTCGAAATCGAGATCATCGTGCACGTATCCTATAATAATAGGTTTATTATATTTGCAATGATTATACTTGCCTTACACTATTAGTTTATGTTCCTTTATATGATCTATGCTTCATTTCTTCAAACTCCATCAGTACAACGGTTTTTTCGTTGTTTTAGCTTTATTCAAGCCAAAGCGAAATATTTAAGATGATCACAAGACGGTGGCGTTGCACAACAAATTGATACATTTTACAGAGATTTTAGTATTAGGGATCGTTCAAGTATTACGTAAGCAGATTTATTACAATTATTTACCCGCCCATCCCCCTTGTCAGCAAAAGTAAGCAAAGCTCTTACCCCCTACACCCATGCTTACGTAAACATTTTGCAATTAATGTATTGTTTTTTTTAAATATTGTAATTATTAGGTTATAATTATAATTTTAAAAAGAAGAAAATAGATGTAGGATGTAGAGATTTTACTGATATGGTATTCAACATAGAGTAACAAAATTATTATAATCTTACGAACATAACAAACTTATTTTAAATTTTTGGTACTGGCAAAGAAAGTGTAAGGTTGTAATTCGGTAAAAAAATAAAAATACTACCTATGACGTAATCATCATCCAGACTCCCCTGCCTCTCATGTCAACCCAAAATAAGCAAATCAACAAACCCCCCCGCCCCCCTACAGTGCTTACGTAATACTTGAACGGCCCCTTAAGTACAAATTTTTTGCCATTTCTTTGGATTACGTACCAAGATTTACGATATTTAGGTCTATCTATATAGGTTTTCCAAAAACAAACAAATGATATAATTAAGATAAAAAAAAAATCTAATTCAAAAATGTTTGAAATTTTTAAAATTTTACGGTAAGTTCCTGCAATTTTCCTTTGCTTTGGGTTGAATTATTTAGTTTTTTTTTATTTAGTTTGCTTATTCTTTTATTTTGTACTTAATTGTTAGTTTTCCTTTTTCATAGCATAATTGTTCACCTAATTGCATTATTGAAGTGCGCTTTTAGTAAAACTTGTTCGTGAATTATCGCCGCCATTGTATAAAAATGCAAATGTTTTTCTCAGGATCTCACGAGTTAAATAGTAAATAGCCTCAACTCAATAGCAAATCATACGTCTTCAAATTGTTAGTAGTTACATCTGTGAATCTGACTAATTTACATGAATGCTTTCACGGAAATATATTATTACGCTGGATTAATCCTAACTACTTTCGTGACCCAAGTGAATAACCTACAAAAAATATTCAATTAGCACAAATTAGCGAAAGGCAATTTAAATACTTTTTTTTTAATTACGACGTGTTTATTCGGAACTGTTTTTTCAGGCGTATAAATATGATTGAAAATTATTATTTGGCACAAAGAGTAATTTGGGTTTATTCTTGGTAGGCTGTAGTAAGGGTTTGTTTAATTGAATTGGATGAAATTATGCTCTTCTTCAATTTCAATTTGAGTAGTAGGGTTTATACAAAAACCGAATTTCAGAAAACCGGTTTTCGAATTTTAATTTTACTAAAAAACCGGCTTTAACCGGTTTTCGAATTTTATATAGAAAATAAATTTTTGCTCGAATATTTTATAATTTATTTATAAATTTAGTGTAATTTAGAATAGTATTTGACTAAATTTATTTATTGTTTAATTGTATAGATAGTAAACAGAATTATTTTAATTTTTATTAGTAGAACTAAAAAATAATAGTTTATCATGATTAAATAACTTTGAAAATAATTATTCGTTATTCATGTATCATTTCGCATATGAGAATGAAAATATTTTTATGATAGTGAAAGGAAAGCTTTCGAATAAATAAAAATAATACATTTTTAAATAAAAAAAATTCATTAAATAAAAAAAATAATATTAGATACATGTTGATACATACTTGTTAATAGCAATTTTAGTTTTAAAAACAATTAAGCTAAACTTTTATTTCTGTTCCGAGCAATTTTAATTAATTAATTTTAAACATTCTAATTGTTTTTTGTTTAATAAAATATGATTTAAAAAATTGAGAACGTCTATCGAATTGCTACTTAAACGTGTCCTTTGCTTACTCACAAAATTTCCTGAAATAGAAAATACTCTTATACTTGCGACCAAATTGTGCTTAATTGTTTTTAAAGCCTGATATAATAATTCTAAGTTTTTTGTAGTGTAATTTGTAGCTTCTAGGGTTTAAAACTTTTTTTTTTAAGTTTGAGTAGAGGAAGTTACTTCTTCAAGAAGTCAAACTGATTTAAATTAATATATACACTGGTATAAAAATCTTTTAATATATATATTAGTCAAAAGATAACACAAAACCATTCTGGGTACCATTGCAGACTGATTGATTGATTTGATTCCAAATGCTATTGGACCGATATGATTCTAAAAATCAAAACGCTTTCATCTATCTTTTATATTTGGCTAAATTTGTCATTTTTCATTTATACAGTAAAAACCGACTTTTTTCACTAAAAAAAAACGGTTTTCTAATTCCATCATTTTCGCCAAAACAAACGGTTTTTGAAAACCGACAAACCCTACTGAGTAGGTATAGTTGGGAGTAATCTTACGCGAAACGATAAATACCGTTGTATTATTTACGACGAAATGTGTGCTTTCAAGGTGTTAAGAAAATTCTTGGATGAAAAGCTATATAATAACCGATCACCCGGTCATGGCCGCTTGTTCCATAATGCGGGCATCCATTTTATAACATATTGGATTTTCACGTAATGATGTAACGGCAACATCAACCATGTGACCCACCTGTCTGGAGTCAGCACGGTCGTGAAATTCACAAGGTCGCAATAAATCTGCACAACGCATCTTTTAGCACGAAATGCCATTTATAAGCAGCATCATAAACACACGTCTTTGCCAGTAAACGTATCCATTTCGAGTGCAATGCATTGTTATAACGCGTTCGACTTCAATTGGCACACATTTGCACTCTCCCAACATTATGTTCTAATCTTTAGTATGATCTCTTCTTGGAGTTACCACTGATCTAGTTATCGTTGCACTGGCGATACTATCACCGAGGATCATACAATAAAGGAAAGCAAAATGATCTAGAATTATTAAACAGAAAAGCTTTTCATTATAATTTCACGAGCTATATCTTCATGCTTTTACAACTTGAACAGAAAACTATTGTTCAGGAGGCTTGTAATTAATAGTTGTGCGGTACCTTCGCCTATTCTTATGCAGTAGCAAAATAAATTTGCTACAGATGCTGGATGTATTAAAATTTAGAACATGGATTTATTCGTTTTTTTTTATTTCATGTATTTGTTAGTTATCAATTTTTTTTGTTCTGTGCTTTACAACTATTTATGCTCAAACCTAAATATCAATGCAGCAGCAAAGTGGCAATTTGAATATTATGATAATTAAATGTTGCAGATCATTAAAAAAATATTATGCACAAATGTTTTTAGAACGCTGAAGTATAATACAGTTTTTAGAATGCTGAAGTATATTGTATATAGCTGAGCTGCTATAGCTGAACTCATATCTAAAAGTGAAAATGGATAATTAAAGAAAAAGTATCGTCCAAACTTACTTGAACATTTAAATAAAAACATGTTTCCAAGTGAAACTAGCTCTTTTAGTCATTGGTACAATAATTTAAAATACGACAGCATTGTTGGAACAATGTATGTATATCAAAACCCATCGAAAAAGACAGGTCAACCATAGATTGCCTCCTTTGAAATGACATAGTGGAGAAAGAATCGCAGCAAGACAGCGCGTGTAGATCTATTAGTTTTGATTGCTGCAAAAAAAAAAATCAGGAAAAATAAATACTGGAGCGTTTCCTATAACTCATCATTCAACAGCCGTTTAAAATTGATCTCGTTCAATAGTAAGTTTTGCACGAAGAAAAAATGATTTCTATGATCGAGGATCCGTTATAGTAAGTTCGCTTAGGTTTTCGCTTTATTTTCTTTTCTATAAATCACTATCATTCCTAAAGTAATTAATTATCATTGAACTAGTTGTTCTTGGTTTTCATTTTAAAGTTATGTGCTTTCCCAAGTAAATGCAAAAGTCAGAAACAATATTCATATATCATTCAGTTGCATGAAGTCATATCTTTTGTCGTGTACCGATTCTTCGTCACGGATGAAACGATTCGTATGTTTTATTGTCGAATCTATACAACATTGTTCAGACCAAGAACGCTCTTGTAGATCATTCGTTCGCTCAGTCATTGTGATATTCGATATAGTACCGTATTTGTAGATGATTCCGTAGTATATGATGTCAAAGGTTCATATCCCGTTTCAATCAGATGATATTATTCTATATAGTTTTGTCTTTATCAAACATATATCTTAAAAGTACAGTATTACACTGAATTATTACTATTGTTACGCTGATACTATTACCTAAGACACCTAGTTTCATAATCACGTTTATTATATTACCTTGGCGATAGGAATAATCATTTCGCATTGATGGTTTTAACATTTCAGCGAAAACATAGTAATAAAATCATCAGGTCACTAGAAATAGAATAGAAAACCTTTTTTTTACAAACGTATGGAAATAAAGTCTAATGTCATCTTCAGTAGTACTATAATTGGGAAGGTTATGACTAAATTATATAACGATTAACGATAGTGTTAAAAAGATATGCAGAAGTACAAAACAACAAATAACAAAGAAATAAAAATTGAAAATACGGAAAAGATGCTTATACTTTGGAGAAAACTGGGATAGTATAATAAATGAACACATAAAAGCAATGAAAAAAGGAAAAAATGTTTTTTAAAAAAAAAAAAAATATGTCAATATTGCTGTAAATGGCTTGGTTATACTCACCGAGTGAGTATCATTTCTTTTATTGATTGTTTTTGTACAATTGTTAACGCTAGATTCTGAGAACTGTCTTTAATGATTGTTTTGTTTGTTAAATTATTATTGTAACTTTTAATGTGGGCAGTAATGATAGTTTGATTCTGTCTCATATTTCTTTTTAAACATTTTAACCGTTTTGTATATTTTTTTTTACTAAATTTTGGGTTTTGTGCTACCACGGGGTTTTAAAATCCAATATTCAAATCAAATCGTTCGAAATTGTTAAGCAATGTAAGGTCTATCACTGAGGAACATTTTACGAATCTAAGTAATGAATAAATGCCATCTTCTAACTAATATAAAATTAATTAGTTGGTTATTTAGCAAAATTGATTGAAGAAAATTGCACATAGAAATTTTATTATAGTATTTAACTTAGCTCTTCGAATATTTGCTTGTTTTGGTGTAATATCTACATGACTGTTCTGAAAGATTAATATTCTATATAAACATATCAAGTTTATTGAGTTAAGAAGATAGACTTGTTGTACTAGTACACTTAAACCGCGGTATTCCGCATGTCTGAAATACCTCAGTTATTGGAAGAAACTAGTCAAGTTCAAACTTCTATCTATTGCTTTTATGATAACGAGAAATTCACATATATCATAAATAATTCTTAGTTGAATGCCTGGTAGCTTTGTCAACAACTACTGCTCAATTATATTTTTATTTATTATTTCCTATAATTAGTAAAACGTGTTCTTGGTTTGCTCATACTTTATAAGTGGTTTCTGGGATTTTTTCATTGCAGTATAATATTGATTATTCAAATATAATATAAAATAGATTAAACAATATATTCTACATATAGATATTTCTGATTATGTTGATGTATTGTGGTTGTATGGTGTGAGATTTTTATCGTCAAATAATTCGGATTTTAATTCTAATTTTAGCTAAAGTTCTAAACATTCACTTATATACTTCAAATAAATAATTTTAACTTTGCAATTCAGTTAATATAACTTACAGTATTACAATACAGTTCTTAATTTTAAATCTGATTAAGTTTTATTTATTTACTTTTTATAAAGTAAGAATAATGAAAGCTATATCATTTATAATAATCTATTTGAAAACATTTAATATTCCTCGAGTATTTTATTAAGGTACGGTCTTAGAGCACGATGCCACACACCACTAGTTTTATCTTAAATTAAAAGTGACGACAAAACGTGAATTGTATTTGACTGGTTTGTGTAATTAATTTAAAATGTTTATTAATTGTGATATTGATTTATTTAAATTTAGTCACTATGATATAAAATTTGAGTGGTAATAATGGTTCGGAATACATTCCACTTAAAAGATGTTTGTACTGAAATAAATCATGTCGATTTTTTTTACCATACTTATTTAAATAACAATGATCAAAACAACTCCTATAGGTTTTAAGTTCTGATGATTTGACTTTGACTAGGTCTGGTTTTTTATAGATGGCAAACCATTAGATGAATTTCTTGTCATTACAGCTTCGGTAAAAGTGATGAATTTTTTATCAACGATTGTATGTTTAAAAGTGATGGCAGCAATGCCAGGGACGAAAAACATATTGCTAACAATTTTTTGAAATGAAAACCGATGTCACTACTGCTTGGTCTTGGCATCAGGCTGCTCAAAAATGGTGTCCAACCTGCCACCTCTGATTCTGAACCCATAGTTCTAACCACTCAACGTGCGAGCCTATTTCTTGAAAATAAATAAAAAATAATCATAGAAAGTATTAGAAAAGTTCAATAATAAAAGTCTAATTTACAGTTGAATAACTTTCGTAATATCCAAATACTACTCTTATCTTGTTCAAAAAAATAACCGTACAGGTTTAATTAAATGTAAATATTAAGTCCTACTGATACTTTGTTCATAGTACATTAAATACAAATAACAAAAAGTGCTGAATGCTACTGTGTTTCTGCGATTCATTCATTCTCGAAACTATAGAACTTAAATTATAATTACACGCTCCTCTCACATTCAATTACAAACCGTACATGAACACTGTGGGTATTATCGAATATTAATTGTCTTTGGAAAACAGTTACGAATAATCAATTAATTCAATTTGACGTGACATATTGGTACACACTTTAGCCGGTGTTCATTTGATCAAACCATGTTTCAATTGCTATGATAAACATTATAATTGAATATGATATAACGGGCTTTCTTCTTTGCGTGTCATGTGCGTTTGGCGAGCCGTTAATTACCTCCCGTAACGTTTTTTCATGTAGCACCTATTCTGCAGATTCTCGCCTAGCGGCATCATGCCTTTCTGCAAGGAGGGCTGATCAACCTTTCCGCGGAAATCGACATCAGTTATAATAGATAATTGATTAGACGTCCTTCTAAAAGTCACATTTCAAGTTGGATTTCATTAGTCCTATGATTAGTCTTATTATTCTGTTTTCTTATTATTCTTCATAGCGATGAAACTATGGGCATCGCTTTTTTCCATGAAGTTTGATTTTCTATAAATTCCATGAACACACCAAATAGAAAAGATTTTGTATATACATTAGGGTGGTCCTTAATATAGGTGTTTTTGAATTTCCTTGCTTCCAGGGGCCTTGAATGCTTCCAAATTGATAAAATAACAATCCTGAAAGTTTTAGCTTTTAATCTTTAAGATATGTCCGCACTCCAACCTGATCAGTAAACCTAAAAATTCTATTGAAGCCATTTAACAATAACAATGAAAGTCGCACTTACGTAGTCGCCAACCCAATATGTATATTAGAGTGGTTCTTAATATGGATGTATCGAATTTTCTTGTTCCCAGAGGCTCCAATGTTTCTAAAATGATCAAAAACAATTCTCTGAATGCTTTGGCTTTTAATATTAACTTTGAGATAGTGCGCACCAACCAAAGTAAGAGATTTGCTAACGTTGGTAACCGCAGAAGCAACACGTTATTTTCATTGAAATTGACATTTCCAAAGTGGCCCATGTCTGTCCACAAATAGTGACCACCCACAAAAACACAATGTAAACAAACGGCGAAAATTACTTTGTATTGTGAAGATTATAAGTCTATATAATATATTTACTTGAATTTTTCTCGTAAAAATTCGATGACATATCACGTAAGAGTATACGATGGTAAAAACGCGAAATTCTTAGCGCGTTTGTCTGTACAATGCGAGGGTAGGTTTATAACCTCCAAATGCTTTTTAAAATTGAGCAAGTATCGAAATATGATAAATATGTGCGCTTCTAGTCTTCTAGTTATTCGAGTGGCCCTCTCCAACCTGTGGCTCACGTCTATCTACCGCACTCTATAGGGTTCATTCGACAAAAATTATTGGACCTTAGTGTTGACCTTGCACTTTTTGATAATTTTCTGTTTCGATCTTCACAAAACTTCTTGAATGGTAATTCAATGATTATGATAGTGTCAAATTATACCTAATTCGATTTTTGCTTATAATAACAAGGAGTTTTCTTAAATTGGGATGACGATTTGGCTTGAAACATGAGTGTATATGTGTGTGTGTGAAAATTTATGAAATATTAAGTTGAAGTAAAAATCTGAACATTTTCACGCTTTCATTTTAGTCGATATATATCGCATCGAATCATACTCTCAGGCTATTCCAAATTATTATACGCTTCAGCTTGCAATTGTTCTTTTATTATTTTAAATGCATCATATATTTTGTATAGCAGTTAAAAAAATATTTAAAAGTCCATATATTTTGTATAGAGAAAGAGATGTACTTGAATTCATCGATAAATGCTAGATTCTTTAATTATCATTTGAATCATAATGCCCAAATGATTAATGCTGAAACATGATATACATTAGATGAAGTAGTTTGACTTCAAAATATAGAAGTTAAAGTTATATTAATGCAATCTTACGCACATTTGTTTGCTCCGACATATAATATGTTTATTTATCAATTATTAATTTTTAACTTTATTCAAAAATATTTAAACATGATATTTAGCATTCACGTATTGAATAAATTTAATAAAATTCTATCAACTTTATTAGTAATTAAATTACTAAAAATATATATTACATATTTTTGATAAAGTAGCAGAAAATCTATTATTGTAAATAATTCTAATTTAGTATTCAAAGTCCCCATTTCTGATAAATAACTTAACCCTTTCCACTCGGATGCCGCCGCTCCGGCGACTAAATACATATAAATCTTGAAATTCGCGAGTGAAAAGGGTTAATAAGAATATTGATTTTATAAGTATTATATAGTTCTGAGTGATTTATAGTATTCATTTCTTTGTGTGAATAGATTATATAATTAGTTTATTATCTGAAATTATAGCTTCACATATATAAACTGCATTTAGTACTTTCAAAAATATAAGTCAGATGGATCTTATTTGATTGAGAGCCTCTATATTTTCTATTTGGCTTGACAACTTCTGCTCTACAGCATCTTTGCGGTCTTGATACCAACTCGATGCTATTGTTACGATATTAATTTGTAATGATACGCATCGAGATCTAGTTTTTTATACCTTATTGTTTTTACAATGACCTAGGCACGTTTTGATCATAAAATATCCAAATATTAATTATTCTAACTGTGTACTGTTTATAAATGATTTATGAATGGAATGTGAAATATTTATACAGCAATTGAAAAATGGTGATATATCGTGTGTCAGATGCAAACTTGTTTTATTATTAGTTCTAGTTGCTTATTTTGCAAAATACGGTTTTATGCAGAAGATGAACCTAGAAATATTTAGGCGCGCTAACATAAACTAATTTTGTGGTTTTAATTTAGTGGGAAAAGTTAGTTTGTAATTGTTTTTCAATAAAAATTATATATAATAAATGCTATTTTGGATGGATATGATAAAGTTAAATTTTAAATTATTTTAAATCAATCAAATTTTTTAATCAGAGTATCAAAGTATAAATAAATATATAATTTTTCTAAATCATGGCTGTGTTTCAGAAGATGTTTTTCGTCTTTAATCATTGCACAAAATTCTGTACAATTGATAACATGATTTTACTTCTCTATTTTATCAACTTCCCGTAGGGTAAGTTTATAGTAATCCCAAAAAATGAAATTTTTGGAGGTTTATGAACATTTTGACCTTAGAAAAAATGGATGTATGTGTTACAGTTTTGTGAGACAATCTGCCGAGCCGTTTCTTTGTAATTTGAAAAAGAGTGTTAAACTTTTCGTGCACATTTAAGCTCATTCTACCGAATGGATTTTAAAAAATCAAACTGTTCGAAAGATATTAGTTGGGAATAATACTGAATTGTTTTAGGTGAAAATCTACCGAGCCGTTTTCTTGTAATGAACTGTTGAAAAAAAAATTTAAGCCGATTTTTATGAAACTTTCTTTGGCGATGTATATCATGGTCTTATAGAACTTACTGGAATATTACGGCCTTACGACAAGTAGTTTAATTTCAAAAATTCATCTAGGTTTGAGAAAAATGAGTAGTTTTGTTGATGTTTGTTAAAATTAAAATTCGATGATTTACTTGGTATAACGATAGATTACTTGGTCTTAATGAACATACTAAACCATTAACGTCCTACGAAAACTGATTCAATTATAAAAATTATTGATTTGTGAAAATTTGCTTTTAGAAAAATACTACGAGTTAACGTGTTCGTTCGTTTTCAATTATGTATAATAAATCCTCTCGGAATACTTATAATCACTCATAAATTAATTTGTTTATTATTGATTAAGTCGATTATTTACACATATCGGGAAGTTCATGTAACTTGCCTCAAGGCTAAATACCAATACCAACTAGTTTTTTTTACGATTATATTGATTAGATGCCAAGCTAATAAATACTTTTACTAAAATAATACTATACAGTCCTTATTCTTTCCAAGCGATATCAGCTAGTTTTGCATAATTGTTATAACTCCGGACATCGGAAAAAGGATTTTTGAATATACTGCTAAAACCAAATATTATTTTGCAACATTTTTTTTCTTCCGAATGTACTAGATGCCAACCTAAATTAGTTTTTTATATGGAATTGTGTTTTATAAGCCATATCCGAGAGCTTTGTTGCACAATTGTGAAACGAAACCTCCGGACTTCGGAATCCACTTATCGTCCGTGACACGAACACTTCTCATGTGATGCGCATTGTCTTATTCTATATTCTCCCCAGCGTGGCCTATAAGTTCCGGTAAAGTCCTTCAATTTGAATCCGTTATGCGAGTGCCGCGGAACAGTCGCCATGACCAACTGATAAACTCCGGGAACAGCTACATCGGCAGACATTATTTCACATAAACATTCGACTATGATTCCATACACCGGTCAGGTCGTATGTTGTATGCCATAAATTTTGTTATTCATTTTACTTTGCATTTTACCCCCGTATTTTACTGTTATTTAATACGCGAATAAATGCTTCATACAACACTAAGCTTTTGTTAGAAAGTACGTTTCGAGTTTAAATTAATAATTTTCTCATGTAGGAATGAAAATTGCTTAGAGAGAATGAATCAAAGTTTAATATTTAGAGACGTTGTGGACGGGAAATGGTGTCTGGCACGTGCTTATACTTTCTTCATATAAACAAATATGACGTTGTAAATGAACTATTCTGAATAACTCCTTAAATTGGATAGATGCTTCAAGGGCCCTTAAATGAAAAACTCTTACCTAAATGAATGTGTATTTTGTCCTTTCACAATTTTAATAGGGGTTTTATTTTATGTTCAATTATATTGGTGTAGAACATCTTATATATTCAATTTATTGTTTTTCACTTATTTGATTTTATTACATTTCTTAATTTAGTTTTAAGATAATTACACTAACTACTGTAAAATGCAAGTTGTATAAAATTATTTTCAACTTGTTTGAATTTTTTTTTCAATTTTTGAACTTTCTTTTAAAGCAATAGCACTGCGTTAGCTAGAAATGCAATCAATTTTGGCACTTAAATAAAATCTTTATAAAATATCTGATAAGAAGGCGTCAATTGATCAAGTGAGGCTTCTAGGGGCAGAGGGGGTTTTACAAAAAATCACAAAAAATCGCCAGGGGGAGGGAGGGGTCTAGTAAAAATATCACATGTATTTATTTTTACCTAAATTATTTTTTTTTAAAATACGATTTTTTCGTAAATTCAACAAAGTTCGAAAAATTTTACGTAACTAAAAATACGCATAATGTTTGGTGGGGGAGGGGGGTAAATTTAAATATCACGATTCATCAATAGTCATGACCAGTTGGGCATGATTTCAGTTTTTTCAATTTATTCGGCAACCGTTGAGAATATTAAAATGCTGTTCTTTTCGCGTAATTCGTTATTATCCCACATGACAATTCACCCGATGTTTAATTGAAGTTTCTACGAACCTGGGAAATCTGTGAAAAATTAAAGAAATTAGTTCATTTTCGCCCATGTTTTTCAGCATTTTTTATATAATGAAAGAAAACCAAGGGGTACCTAAAAAAAAACCCTAATTTGACGTGCATATATTTAATATTCATTTTTGACTGCCAAATGGCGTTTCATATTTTTTTTATTGCATTTCTAAAACCACGAAACCTGGCTTCCCAAATTTGTCAGATCTTCATTTTGTCAATACAAATAAAATCCATTTTGAATGATTCAAATCGGACGCTCCGTTATCTCAAAAACTGAATCATTTTTTGGAACTTTTTGCTTTTTATCTTTGAAACGATTTTGCCAAAAACTAAAGTAGGTCTCCCATCAATACAAATCGAAAGTTTTTTTTTTTGAATTATTCAATTCAAATCGGTTTATCCGTGTTCACGAAATTGTCGACGAAAATTTGTATCCGCACACACACATACACAATCATTTTTAGGGCATGCCAAAATACTCAAAAAATTTGAAACGTCAAGATATATAAAAAATTTTATTTTCGATTTTTGTTGCAGTTGCTATAACTTTCTTTACACGAAGTTGATAATTATATTAAATATTCCGAATAAAATAAAACAACTTCATTATTTCCATTATAATCCTTGTATTACAATAATGTCTAGACTAATCAAGGCCATAAATTCGTTAACGTTTGAATCAAGAATGAGGAAATGCTTGTTGTTAGTACCGTCTAAGACACTTTGCTATTGTTTGTATGACGGGATAAATAATTACGAGAATGATATTGTTCCGGAGATATGCAAGTTTTATTACTATTACCGAAACAAAAGGTGCGACTTTAATATTATGGCATCATAAAATTATTTTCCATAAAATGATTTAAATTAATTAACCATTTGCGTTTGATGAATTGTCATATTCATAGTAACAGCTAATTGCTTAACTACCTCGTTTTTGTGCATATTAATTTATTTTCATAGTTTGCCTTAACAATCGTAACAAATCCTTAATTGAATGCTGATTTATACGATTTAATATATTCAATTAGAAGCCGTCTTTAATGTTTCTGCGCTTCTTGTTCTAATGATGCAAAGTGTAGCTTTTTTTTTCAAAAAGAAGTTTTTATCATAGAAAAAAATTGTTTAATACTTTAAAGATTTTAATTACGACTTCTATAATTTATATGTTGTAGAACTCAAATATAAAAATTCAAAATATTATGACTTACTACTATTACTTGTTTTAAATAAAATATTCATTTGATCAAACATCTTTTTTATATAAGAAGTATAAGTATTCACCTGAATTCTTGGTTACATTTTCTGCTGAAGTGACATACTTCATACATATATGGTAAAGTAAAATATGTCAGCAAAATCGTCTGTGACTGATGCATTTGGTTCTAGTGTTATGTATGTTAAGCACGGATTTGTAGCTGAGCTTAATTCGTAACAAACTTTCAATAACCATAACTAAATTATTAATTGGAAATAATATGGAGTTTCTTGATAACCTTTATATGTAAAGGTATGAGACCCTTGTTCAATAATTCATTGTGCAGATATTACCTAATACCTTATTGGTATGACCCGTATTGATAAATTCTTTTTTTATTGATGAATAAATGAACAATAGAGTTTGTATTTGTTTCTTCTGCAATTTAAATGATTAAAAAATAATCATTAAACAAATAAAATTTGAGATGAGTGCCACCTTCAGTAATTGACTACGTGCTATATTTGTTGATATAAAAATGCTACACAATACTTACTTAAGATCAAATCTAAACCAACACTTTTTTTCTAGAACCTTTTTCAGGCATTTTGGCTGGGTTAATATAATTATATTTTGTTTAGCATCTGCGATTGGTGACATAATCCTAATTTACTATTAAATTAAAAAAAAATTGTAAAGACGATCAACGTCTGATAAAATTACTTTCAAAAATTAGTTGTGTAATATATTTATTGCAATGAATATTGGACACAAGTATTTTTAAGGACGGAGTGATACTTTAATTAATTAAAAATTATTTTAGTACCGAATTTTATGTGAAATATATTAATTTAATTATAAACATTACATCAGAAACCACAAGAAATTGTGATTTTTATTTCGAAAGTGAGATGGCTCAAAGATGGTGTTAATATTGATAATTTCACGGATTTTATCGCATTATAAAGTCCTTGTATCGATACCTCAGTACAAGTTGGACTTGGTATTGAAATATTAATTAAAACTCATAAATTGGATAATAAAGTTGTTGCAAAAACAAGATGGTACATTGTGTATTAATTAGTTATTTTTTATAAACTTAAATTTTCATTTAAAATCTTGAACATCAATGCAATATGCAAAATCGAAATGTGCTTTGTAATTATGTAAAAGGGATATCAATGTAATTTTTAAAAATATAAAGGGATACCAATGGGTGAACTTTATTTTGGTCATAACATTACATATTGTCATTCATAATTACTCAATGTTTATTTTTGTATTTTAAAAACAAGATTGTAATTGAATCTTGAAAAATAAAAAAAAATAGTTCATGTGGGGTATGAAATTAGTAAAATCAAATAGATTCTGTAATCATTAAAAGCTTCTTCTCTCTAGATATGTGATTACAATGGTATTATCTACTTGATTCTGATTAATGTCTTTTATATAAAGTACAAGTTTTATCACATGGTTTTATCACCCAATTTAAGAGCGTTAAATAATATGCAATTTTAGATTGTTTATAAAATACAATAAATTTGAGAGAAAAAAAATAATCAAAAAGTCATTCCGAACAAAAGTTTCCAATGAATGGTTATAAAGGCTTTATTCCTCACACTGGGTTTTTAATTTCAGTAGAAAATTGAATATAATCAATATTAATTGGATAAAATCTTTAGTTCTGGCAGCTAGGAAACAAAAAAATCGATTGTATGATGAAACTGTTTTTCTTCATTCGACTTGTTGGTATTGTTTTCAATATTTTCAAGTTAATATATTAATTCAAGATAAGACAATAAATCAAAAATATGAAAAGTAGTCCAACTGCTATTGGTTACCCAACTTGGATTTTTTTACGAAATTGATAGCATTCATACTTGTCATAAATAGAATAAATTTTATAGTTGGCCTTATGATATCCATTTATCGTTCAGGAATAATTTAACAAAACGAGTATATAAACACTACCTAAACCAAATGAAATGAAACCAAACCTAGGTTTTCATTATCCAGTCTGCGGTTAAAAGATGTCTCGATATTATTACAGTAAGTAACAATTTTCGTTTTCCTTCATCAAAGCTAATTACGCATTAGAAAATGATAACTATCGATATTATAACCGTTTATTGATTATGAGGTGTAAGATTACATTACACCATAATGATATGCAAATTTCAATGGATAATAATACAGTTCAGACACTTATGGTTAACCTTTAACGGCATTAGGTTGCCGTGCATTGTGTGCTTTGGCGCATCTTTAGAATAAGGCGCTCTTTCACATTCCTTTGTAATAAAATTAGTATAAATGATTATGTACAAAACTATATTTGGTTAGTAGCATTAGCTTTTAGACATGAAATTATTTCACAAAAGAACCGCTTAGCAGAGGCAATTGTTTGTGTTTTGTTGAGTATTATTAATAAAAAATGGAATTGGTGAATGCTCCAAAAGCATGGATGATTGTTAACAAGTTTTCCTAGTTCGGTAATATTTTTATTATATTTCGGAATTACTTCTTTATCGGTAAATGATTATTTCACAAGTTTCAAATTTTTTTGTTTTGATATTGTATTGCTTTTGTGGTTCTAAATGGACTCGCTTCATGAGTAATTACTAATTACTTCTATTTGGATCACTAATGTCATTTATATCACGGATCCTAATGTAAAAATTGCAATTTTCAACTTTTTTTCAGATCTATTTTTCTGTTTTCTTGAATTGATATCGAAATTACTTCATTGTATTTGTAGACATAGAATATATGGCCGTGAATCGTGATCATTTTTTGTGATTTGCCTCACATTAATAATTAAGATTAATAATTATTTTGCTAGACATATTGGAGAATATGAAAAAAGTAAATTCTTCATATGATGGATTTAAAATCAATTTTTAAATGAAGAAGTAAATATTATTTCGGATGGCGATTATTTAGCACCATAGACTTATCAAACCTACGTTTTCTTTGGAATTTTTTTTTATTTCTAGTTAAAGCTGTTTATTTAACTCGTTAATTTAACATATACTAAAATATATATCTTCTCAAATTTCTATGTTATTTTATAATTATTTTCTTAAATTATGGGACCGCTAGTCGTGCGTGGCATAGTGCCATAAGGCAAATTGCCGGAACCTCCCGTACCAAATACTATTTTTTTTAAAAAAAAGCTTTAAAATTTTTTGAACAAATTTGATTTTTGAAAATTTTGATTTTTTTTTAAAAGAAATGACTATTTTGAAAGATTTAATTTTTTTATATTTCAATTTTTTTACACAAATACATCATTTTTTTTAAGGTATGCCAAATTGTTCAGAAACCTTTGAAACGTGAAGATATATAAATTTTTTTTTTTTTTTTGCGATTACTATAACGTACTCTACAGGAAGTTCATAAAATGTACCTCTGGTGGTTTCACTATATTTGGTAGTATTTTGTAAATTTGTATTTGTTTGTATTGTTGTATATATTAATTGTAATTACTTTAAATTTAATAGCCGGGAAATAGTGACAAATATTTATCGTACATCCATTACATAAATTCCGATTAATGAGTTTTAAAAGCCTTGAAAGTTGGCGCTTCAAGTTCAGCACACTTCAGGGCGTTGGCACGCAATCTCCGTTCGCAATCGAGTTTTTTTGATATTAAAATGTTATTGCATCGCCTTAAAAACTTTCTTCCCAGAGGAAAAGGAAATAGATATTTTGCACGTGGTTGTTTTGCATAATAGTTACTAATACAAATTCTATGTGATAAAAAATTCATACTTTGAATTATTATACGCTTATCTTGAAATAATTATTATGCGCATATTCCTAGAAACTAGAATTATATAATTAGAAAAAATATCGAGACAGGTTCGTTAAATTTATAAAAATATGTATTTAAACATTGATTAACTTCATACATAATGTATATATATATATATATATATATATATATATATATATATATATATAGATGATAAGATGAAACAAAACTTCTGTTAAAGTAAATATAATTTGTTTGTTTAGTAATATTAAAATTTGGCAACTCCCATTTGTTTGCCAACATATTAGTCATTTCTACAAAATACTTCTTATTTTAATGCATTGCAATAATAATTAAATTATTTGTTGTAAGCTCTTTATATTTTAGGGTGCACATTAAGACCATGGACTGAATCGCCATACAAAGTTTCAATAAAATAGCCAAAAAAGATTTTGTTAGCAATTTGTTACGAAAATACGATCAAGACAATCTTTACCAATTGAAATTGACAACAAATTCAAGAAAAATTCTCTTTAATATCAACTTTATAATCAACGCCAATTAACTAATTTCTCAATCACTGTTCAATAATAAAATCAAATCACAAAAAAGTGAAAATTATGCTCAATTGGGTATCAAAATGCAAAACACCTTACCTACCCATAATTTTCCATAATGATTTCATTGCTTAGTAGGAAAGAAAAATTGAATTATTACAGTATCCAGAATTATATTAATGCCTTTTGCTGGTATTATATATAGCAAGTGCTGTTATAATTTTTCTGAAATGTATTACCAGTGTTACTTCAATAATAATGCAGTTTGTTTCATGTTTTCCTCAGACTACCATGAATTACTTGCTTTTCTTAATGAACATTACTCATTGCAAATAGTGCATTGAAATATGTAAACACGTTTTCTAGATCAGAACCAACCGAACAGAATTTATATAATGGATATCTCGATGAACATGTTGTTACCAATAATAATACAGGTGCATTATTTCAAGTCTTTATAAATCACAATTGCGTGTTCTTGTAATAACTGTTATTACAATACTATCGAGAAACCACCCACATCATTCGGTTTTCTCTGTGTATAAAGACTATCGTTAGAGGTAATGGTCTAAATATATTTTTCTTCTTACATTTGATCTTAAGTCCGTTGTGGAGGAGAGGTAAATAATGTGTACTAGCAGTTTCTAGTCTAGGTTCAATTCTGACCTTAGCCTGCTTGGTATCAAGCAGTAGCTGATTTTTCATTGAGGTGATAGATTTCACATGTGATCTCTAGTGGAAACAGCATTTTGAGCATTGATATTTTTCCTATAATATTAAGTATTACAGGCGCATATCAAATGTTTACCAAAGAAATTAATTTTTTGCGTACAATGTGTAGATTTGCGCCGTTTAAAATCTACATTAGAATGTAGAGTCAAAATCAACATCAACTTTAGCAGTGCTTTTTTATCATTTTAATGACAAAATTTTAACTACATTCACTATCACATAGGTTTTTAATATATTAATATTAATACTGCAAAAACATGTTTTTCTGCATTTCTATGTAGATTTGCCTATGTGTTAATTATTACTTTAATTGCAAGAAGCAAGATGTTAACCTATATCGCAAAAAATTAAAAAAATGTCGATCAGAAATGTTTAAAATGTGAATCATTTCCTTAACAAATTTGCTATCTTATTCTGATATCATATAAATGCACAAATCGTACAAAAAAGCAATTGCTGTCAATTAATAATGAATGAATACGAGGTTGATGAAATATTTTAATTAATCGACTAATGAAAAAAATAAAAAAAATATTGTGGAAATGACAAATCAATTTGAGAAAAGACTCTGAAGTTAGTTTTGTTAAAAAAGAACTTCAATATTAAAAAATGTTTTTGTATAATTGATTCTTTGGAACTATATTAGTTTATATTAGATAGTCTAAACAGGAGCTAGATATTGAAAAACACAACGTTATTCCACATTGTTTGTACTATACAAATATATATTAACCATTTGCACTCGCTAGTTCCGAGATTTATATGAATTTTGCCGCCGTAGCGGCGGCATCCGAGTGGAAAGAGTTAAATTTAAAAATAATAATTTAAAATTTACAACTACAATATATGGTATAAGAATGCCACCACAAGGCTCCAAATTCAATTTTCAGACAACCAGATATCAAGCAGTAGTGATCTAAGTTCTCAATTGAAATATAAATCTAATTACCAAGAGAATGAACCCCAACAGGGTTGCCTTAAACTAGAACTAACTTATTAGGAATTACTTTACACAAGCTCATACAATAAATAATAATAGTTTTCGTATTTCAAGAATCAGCAACTTATATCTACATATATATAAAAATAAGTCGCGTTTTCCTTCCTGACGATATAACTCCAGAACGATTTCGACAATTTTTTATTTGTTGGAAAGGTCTTGGGCTCCGCAAGGTTTATAACTAAGAAAATTAGTTGTGCATGGCATCGCGCCTTAATGCAAATTGGTGAAACTTCACGCACCGTAATTAAAAATTCGAGTAATGACATTAGTGAGAATTATCAGAATTATGCTTGGTCAAGTCAACGAGCAATTCTTGCCGCAAAGAATTATGATGTACACGCACTGAATTTCACCATTTAATCAAAAATTGCTGGCGATTTGGTGGCATACCAATGATTCTGACTGGTCTTCCGTTTGACTTCAAACGATTGCAATTTCCAGTTCGCCTTGCGTTCGCAATGACTATTAACAAGTCGCAAGGCCAATCGCTTAGTTACCATTACCAGATGTTTTACACATAAAACCTGGTGTACAAAAATCAAAAAAGTCAAATATCAATTATAACCTTCTGATATCACTTCGATAACACATACGTGAAATTATTAAGGATAAAGTACTGGCTTCTTAATCTATTGAATCATTTTCTCTTGAATATTTTTGAAGTTGCTTTGATGATTCAAGGCGTGAAAGTAATTATACGACATGGGAAATATAAAGGAAAATTACGATATTGTCTTTTATGTAACGCTCCAAATGAATCTAAAATATTGATAGCCATGTATACATATTACTTATATACATGTGTAAGAACAAAGGAATGAAATAAAATGATTTTAACAAGCAAGACATATAAGTAATTACACGCACAAATGCATTTGTAATTGAAAAGTGTTTATGGTATATTAAATATAATTTGTTTGAAACGTTTCTATCTCGATATCCGGTGTGAGTAGTAGCTTTTTGAATTGCATTATTAAATCAAGATTCGAAGGAGAGAATGCCAGAAGGATATTACGACAAGGCTTAAAAATAAATTTTATAAACAAAATATCTTGCAAAATTTTCGATATTGCTAATCGATATTTAGTCTATGTTTTTGATCGTATTCAAAATAATTTATTAACTATTTAACCTATAAACGACGCTTATAGGCGGCAAAAAGAATCTTTTTTATAGATGACAAAATAATCTGCTTAATTTCTTCATAGCTTTTCTCTGATAACGTCTTCTAATCAACTTAGTTTACTCCACCAAAAAAGCACCAATGTTTTTATTTTTGACCTTACATATGTATATGCCTTATTAGTATCATTTTTAGATAAAATAAATTGATCAAAGAATACAAATATATCCTTATTTTAAAATTAAGTTTCATTACTTATATTGTTATCATTTCCTCTATTTTCAAGTTCGATAATAGGTCATGGCACTCATGACATTAATTATATCTATCATAACAATTTTGCGGAAAACCAACACTATAATTTCTGCAAAAATTTATTGAATGTCCTGTCAAATATAAACCATACTTAATATCTTTTATCCATCATTTGCTATAAATATCATACGAGGATTAAGTAATAAAAATATCAATGGTGATGTGTGCTTGCAAAATGAGTCCAACGACATTGCAAAGTATTTTAATGGTTGAATCAGGTGTAAAATGCAATGTAGGTTAGGTACACTTGTGCAATTTATGGACCCACACTCTATAGAGAATGTATAATAATGCTTCGATGCAATTTAACTGTAATCGAACAGGTCATATAAATTATTTTACAGCCAATTTTGTGTTTGGGATTTAATATTTCGAATTATGGTGACGCGTCGAACGTTATTGCTTTTGAAAGCCATACATTTTGTTGAATTTTAACACTTTTGGGAATTTTCAAAAAAGAATAAAATAGTTACCAATGACCAAAATATATTTGAAGTCCACTCCGTGGTGAATAAATACCAAACATGGTATTCAATATTGAAAGAGACTATTATTTAGGCCAAGAAAACATTATCTTCAATTTTCATTATACAATACTTTTTAGCACTATTCAAAAAGGACTATAAGTTCAACTTATAAATGAAAAAATTAAGGCTATCAAAATTAAGATAAAATCAACTGACCAGTGGCAGTGGTTAGGCCACTGTGTTATCTATTGGTTAAATATTAATGTAAAATGAACTTATTACTTAATCTGGTCTTGGTAGCATTCTGGTCGAAGTTCTCTGGCAAGTGAGTTTGAGCGTTCTTAGAGGTAGCTCTTGTACTTATCTGATTGAGTTTTTATTGTTTACTGGATCAACCAATTTTGAACATGCTTTGAATTCAACCAATTTTGAACATGCATTCAAATTTTTTTTTTGAAAATTAATTTTGATGTCTTTGGATTTTTAAGACGTTTGATCAGGCTAAAAACATTTTATTCTAAAGTAATCCTGATGATACTGAGTTTTCAGCAGTAACCTCCTATAGACCATGATGGATTATTGCCCTCTGTTATTATGCTACTATACATTTTTATTAGTATCAACTCCACAAATCAATATGGAAAGAACAGTTAATTTTTAATTTGCCCGTAACACATTTCAAATTCAATTTCTCATTGCATTGATAACAATAGGGCAGTGTGCCAGAACGTAAGAGAAATGGAACATATTTGCATTCGCTTCTCAAGTCATTTATTATGGTATTCTAATATATATGTCGATACGTCAACGACTGTAAGAAAAACTACCATTAAATTTAATAGGAAAAGTGCCATGCGTTGCATTTAGCCTAATGGAAATTCGCAAAGGTTCAAACCCATTAGAATTACATATTAACATAATGGAACTAGTTGTAATAATGTTTATGTAATGGATTCAATATAAATTCAAATTTATGCTGCGGCATATAGTTCTTCGGGAGCAATTAAGAATAATTTACAATTTTAATTCTTTTTTTAAGTAATTTTACAATGAGATGGGAAATTGCTATATCGGACAGATATTAAAAAGACTTCCATGATCTACAATCGAAAATAGCACAATATTAAGTAGAAAAATATTCTGTGGCAATTACAAGTGTTTTAGAGGTCGAGTACAGGGTAAATTCTTTGTATTGGGGAAGATATGCTAATGTATATACTACATAGAAGCAACTTCCTCAAAGAAAAAAACCTTTAAACCCTTTGTCGCAATATACCATATATGGTAATACGTCAAAATTACGATCTGACAATCATATTATTAAAGTCTAAAAAGTTAATAGTTAATTATGATTATCAGCAATTGAACACTTCCACAGTGGCCGTATTTTATTGTTGCTTATTATTTAACTAAGGTACAAGTTAATTAAAATTTTTGAAAAATTATTTTAATTACTGGAAATAGAATTCCGATATAATGTTAAAAGATCATTTTCTATATGACCAATGCTATATATTGTTACATTATACTACTATTATATTGGGACATAATCCCATAGTACAATAAAAATCGCTTGCAGCTAATCTAAAATGTATTAACCATAACCAAATAGCTTCTCGAAATAATCTACTATAAATTAATATTTTCAATTATTTCCGAACTCAATTTATCTGTGAAATCAGACATACTTCTGAAATTGATGGTGTGAATCATTTATTTGATATTTAGTTCACATAACCGATCAGTATGAAATCATTATAGTGCTTCTGGTTTTAAACGTCACATTAATAAAGATATTGACATGATTTATTACATTAGGTGTTAATGGTTCCAAATGAAATTCAAACACTCAGCATGGTACTGTTATATTGCATAAGTTATTAATCAATTTAAATCATCTTCAGAGTTAGAGATATTAATGTCGGCAACATTATGACTGGTTTTGGCATTAAATATTGCAATTATGTCCACGATGCCTGCTTCCCGTAGGGTAAGTTATTATAAAGGTCCAAAAATCGAAATTGAAAATTTTTGCATATCTTTACGTTTCAGAGGTTTCTGAACATGTTGGCATGCCTTAGAAAAAATGAATGTGTGGGTATATGTGTGTATACAATTTTTTGTCCACGATTTTGGGCGTCTGAAGCAACCGATATGAATCAAAAAGAAATCAGTTTCTGTTGATAGGGAGACGTGCTGATTAGTTTTTGGGAAAAGTCGGTCCAGCCGTTTTGGAGATACGAAGCAAAGAATGTAGAAAATAGAAATCGAGTTTTTGAGAGTATGGAGCATCCGATTTGAATGATTCAAAAAACATTATTTCGTAATGATGGAAGAAGTGGTTTTTGGCATTTGCCGTTTCGTAAAATCAGAGCTAAATGTGCAAAAAATGGCAGCTCACTTACTCATTTGAGATAAATAATTTTCACTTTTCAATTCAGTTTATATAATTGTTAGAAATATGACCCATGATCCTGTATTTTAACTCCGTTTTGAAGCGGATCATTAGAATTTATTTACTTTTTATGATATGAAACTGATATGAACATCATTGTCCAATTTATGAGCTTTTATCTTTTGTCTATAAAATACGAATAATGAAAGTTGCAGTATTTATAATAATACTAGCAAACCGAGCGAACTCCGTTTCACCACCAGATGGTTTCAACATTTCGTTTGGTGATTAAAAAATGATGAAAAAAATTGCCTGCTATTGAAATTGAATAAAAAATTGGATGGTTTCCAATTGAAATGTTAGGAACTTATTTTTTTTACTTTTTTGCACAATTTCACAGTGAACACAATGCCGGTTTGTCACGTGAAATTAACTGAGCAGAGAACAATGAGTAGCTGTCAAACAAAAAATAGTAGTACATACTAAGTATCAGAGATGACGCTGTATGCGAAAAAAGAAAAAGTGTTTCCCGCTTTTTAGTTGAAATCAATTTTCTTTGCTATAAACCTCACGGAGCCCGTGACCTTTCCAACGAATGCAAAGTCGTCGAAATCGGTTTGTGCGTTCTGGAGTTACGTCGTCAGAAAGTAAAACCCGACTTATTTTTATGTAATAGATATTTGAAAACATTTAACATTCTTCGAATAATTCATTATGGAACAGGAAGTTCCAGCAATTTTCCTTAAGGTACGATGTCATACACCACCAGCTAACGAGAGTAACTTAGTTAAGTTTTGAACTATTATGTTTCAGACCTTAATTATTCAGTAGTCGAGTTACATGACATCGATTATGGTGTGAATGTTGTGTGAAATTGTGGAAATCTAAACACGAATTGTTGACGGATCATTAGCTAGTTCAGCAACATTAGAGTGCAATCAATGGAGCAAATGAATGACATATACCGTAAGTCTATCCCGTATTCTTGCACCGGCCGATAATATCGTTATATGCTATATGTAATATTTCTCACGGATTTGCGTCGATAGATTTCTTCGACGGCACTCCGCCGATGTCGGATGCTGAAATAATCTACGCGCCCTGCATAGAGGTCACTTTTCTTTATGGGTCCATCATACTATTATCTTGATCGCGAATGTTTAGCACTGAACTCACTTCGTACTTGAACCTGTTCTGCTCGATAGTATTATTATGGGGTCATCGGAACATAGGCGCCTTTCATGGCACTAGTTAAGAGCCCTGATTAGCAAAGGGCACCATCGACTCGGAATATGGAATGTTGTTGATACTGGTGGTGTTTTGATGATATTGATAGCTTATGTAAAGGTATGAAAAGTGTTGCGTAGTTGAGTGAGTTTAAATTAGATCTTATTATCAAGACACTAGAAGACTTAATGGAATGTACTTACACGCTATGTGGTGTTCACATCAGATCGTTTAAATTGTTACTCAAGGAAAATACTTATTAAAATTATATCTTTTAGTTATTTTATTTAATAATAATTTGTGAACAATTATCCAGGGATGATTTAAAATTGTTATTTATATATTAATAATGACTTAATTAAATATGAACTCACTGTTTACCAAGGACCATAAGATTTTGTTCAATTTTGTTCTCAGCTTCTTTCTATACTAACCTGAAAAAAAAACGAAATAATTATTTTATTATATGATAATTATCTATTAAATATTACAATATATATATATATACTATATATAATACTATATATAATACTATATACAATTTGTACTATCATTTTTTTATAATTTATTTATCAACGTTTCAAGAGTACAGAAAAAACAGTAAAAAAAGTTGTTGAAGTGGTTGAGTCTCAAAAAATTGATATGTGAACATGCCCATGATTGCAACCCTCCTAGTAATCCGAAATGAAAAAAGATTATTAATATCCAGAATGATATTAATCCTATTGACATATTCTAGGATTAAATTAAAAAAAATACTTTCGAAAATTGGCGAATGTTTAAAAAAGAGGTCCATTTTTACCATTTTTTTGTTTCGCGATTTTTTTTAAATAGTAAAAATTGAAATTCGGGGATGAGTATAGTATATGCTTGAAAGAAGTCTGTACAGATTTTTTTAAAACTGTAAGTGAATCGGTCCAGTAAAACTCAAGAAATCATGGGCATCGTGTTGAAAAAGACAGTTTAGAGGCAAACCTATAATAATTTAATTTTTAAATAATCTTCTCGTACACACATTTTTTAAAAAGTTAAACTTAGAAAATATGAAAGAAAAAGAAACATTTTTTTTATTTTTACCATGGAATACCCCTTTAAATCAGTAAAAAAAAATTCACTCTATCAGAAGTAAATTCACTCTATCAGAAGTGAATATTTGGATATAGAGTATTATCCCTTTCCACTCGGATGCCGATGGAAATTTATTCAAATCCTAGAATTAGCGAGTGGAAAGGGTTAATAATATCTTAATTATGTATGACCATGCATTTAATAAAAAAAATTGCAAAATATTATCAAGCAATTCTTATCGACATTACTTTTTCAAGGTAAATTGGGTGAGGACATATTTTTACACAATTGAAATGATTTTCTGATTTGACATTATTGGAATATGACATGGCATTGAAATTTAATATAAATTATTTAAAAAATTATCATTTTAACTACAAATTCAAGCTTTTATTAAGAATTTTCGTATATTATTATTTCATAGTTTTTTTACAGAAAAGTTGAGCACAATGTTCTTTTTATATTTTGATTCAAAAGTTTAATTACCCACCGGTATTTATTTTCTGGAACTTTATTACAAAGAACTAACTTTTCTCATATAAATTTAGTATCATTCGATACTCATAAAATCAGTTATAACGCGTGTATCTCGTGCAATATTATCAATAACTGTTTACATATACGCGAATCGTGTATGGTGTTTTATGATTTTCCTCCACCGTTAGGCTTCACAGCTGACAAGCCGTGAGTGACGGTCAGTCACGTCATTTGCGATGCAACAGCAGCACCTTTCTTTATGAAAATAATATAATAATAAAAAAAAAACTTAATTTATAATTAAAGTTTTATGTAACTACCTTAAAAGTGTTTTTATAAAGATCTCACAACAGTTTCATTAATTAATTTAAATTAAGATTTTGTTCGTAAGAAAATCCTTTGTTGTTGTTCTGATTAAGTTTTTATCACTTAGCATTCTTTTTCAGTTAGTATTAAATGTCCTCGTAATTTTCATTTCGGTTAAATTATATATTTAGTTCATGGTCCTGCCTTTAGCGCAACATCATTGTATTTATTATGTTTATTAACTTCTCGAAGGTGAAGCTTATATTCGTCAAAAAATCCTATTTGCTAATTTTGTTTTCTCGACGTTTCAAGCCATTCTGGATTGAATTAGACCAAATTTGCAAAAAGTATGTGTGTGCGTAAACAGTTTTTTTTCTTAGCAACATATAGAGCCTATAGAATTATATGTAATTTTGATTGGTATTTATTAATAAAAAATATATATTCTGGTTAGTTTTACATTATAAATATACATTTTTTATTCTATTTTTTTGAACTCATAAATTATATACATACTGTCATCTAAGTATTGGCAATAATTTTTTAAAACTCAAAATAATTGCTGAATTATCTTCAAAATGGACCATTTCGAAGTTATGAACAACACATGCCAACATTTAATGCAATCGTCCATATACCTTTTAAAAGCCTTTCAAAGGATCGCATTCAGCTTTTTTGGAAATTTTGTCCGACAAATAGCAATTTAAGTTTTGGGAAAAGCAATAATACAGAGGAATAGATCTAATGAGTATGATGGTTGGCCAAAAATGCGTTCACGGTATGGGCCTTCTACGACGGAGTCTCATTATGGCAAGTATGATTCATTAGTTTTGTTTACACAAATTGAAACATTTTCTATGCACAAATCTTTCTGAAATTTCATATAATATTTTTTATTTACTCTAAAACCATATGGAACGATTTCTGGGTGCACAACACCAACATAATTAGACAAAACCAGCAAAATGACTTCAACTTTACACCGACTTCGACGTAGTCAAAAATTGGTCTTGGTTTTGGCTGATCTGGACAGCATCATTCAGCTGCCTGTTGAATGACTTTAAATCAAGTTTATATATCTACTTTTGATAATTTTTTGATAATCTTTATGAAGCTTTTCGATCGCAATTCGCTTGTCTATACATGTCTTCAGCCACATTTTTCAGGTAAATTTTTCCGAAGAAAGTTCAACACTTTTGAAACTTGTCGAACAGCAGTAGGTCCCATGCCTAATTTGATGGTGTGATTGATTTTTTTGATGAGTAAGGATCAAGTTCTAACTCCCTTGATCGTTAATGGCGGTTTTTCAACATAATTTTCTTGGCTTAGGTGACATTTTTATCCATTGAAGACGTTGATGTTGATGGTCGATCGGATCTTCCACGAATCCTCGACTATCTATGCCAATGCATTATAAGCCAGAATTTTTGATAAATGCCGCTCGCCTTAAGCTTTGTGTCAATTTGCAGTGATTTTGGTAATAAAATTCTATTAGAAACTTAAAGCAAAGGCTTTCATTTTATAATTTTGTCTATTGTAAAAATAGCCAAACATGCTTTTAGGTAACTGACGTAATTGAATAGAAATAATATCTTGACGATTATCAATAAAACTTTGCAATAATTTTGAATGTTTTTAAAAGTAATTATTATAATTTTGCCAAAGGGTTTTCAATAAAAATATTTCATATTTCCAAAGCTTGATTTTTGTATCATAATACCAACAGTTTATGTAAATTGGCGAATAGACGCGTCATTGAGGCTGTATAATAAAGTTGTTGCTTTCCTTTTGTTTGCAGGCACCGTGCATTATTTCTTTAATGTTAATGTCATAACACCTCCCATAATTTACAAAAAATGATAGTTTTTAATATTCTTTTCGAATGTTATTATATGGACAGTGCTGAAACTAAAAATATTTTACTAGCGTTACAAAGTAAGCATGTCTGTATAAGTAATTTATTTGAATAGCTTCGCATAAAATGTGTTTGTACAGTAAAGTTGTACATGACAAAAGATAATTAAACTTGAAGTCCAAGTTCATCTCCATATGACTTTAAAGTTCATACAGCAACCGACTCGACATTCACACTATCCATGAAATGCTTAAAAGCAACTTTACGTTTTTGTCAATAACTAATCGCGTGATGTTGAATACTGCTTCTAATTTAAATTGCACATGCTATTAACTTTGCACAGAACAGTGCTTAAGTACATCACCATCACGTCATTTACCGTTGTCGAAAATTCATTTTAATATCAATTGAATTCAATAACACAAAGGTTAAGTTGTTTGTTTTCTGAGCGATAATAACAATCAGGTAATATAAACTTGAATGTTGAGATGGTATAATAGGAAAGAGTATTTGTGATCCCGAATATTTCTTGTAGATTCATATTTTCATGAATGGGATTTTCAAGTGAAAATAGCCCTCATCCGGCATTGCTGAATTATTAAAAAAATTCGCCCTATGACAGAAATTGACAGAATAAAAATCATCACATAGGACCTGTTTGTCCATGGGACCAAAAAAATGTTATTAGACTATTTTTAAGTTTTTACTAAGTACCTAATAAGTTGGCGTATTTGACTTTAATTGTACACGAAATGGGTTTTGACTTCTAAATGATGCCAAATTATGTATTGTCTACGTTTAGTACTTTGCCAAAACATTTATAGAACTTACCGAAGCAGAAGTTTACATTTTCGCAAAAAACAAATCGACGTCGTAATGTTAAGCTTCTTTGACGTTTCAAGTCATTCTGAATCGTTTGACTCCAATATTTAGAGAAGTATGTATATGTGCAGATGTATGCGAGCCAATATTTGACCTTCCGTTGATAGTTTTTCAAAAACGACTGTACCGATTTAGTAATTTCAAAATCATTTGATGAAACTCGATTAAGATTTGCGTTGATTAATATTGATTGACTAGATAATAACTCGATAACGATGATCGGTGAAAAGTGCAAAAAGTGGGACAAGGTTGAAAAGTTTGTGGATATAAACCACGCCGAAAAAGATGCAACAGGTCGAGCATCAGAATTGTTTGGCGAAATATGTCTAACTCATTTTTATAATACTATATATGTTAAAGAATAAAAAAGCTTATTGGATTGTTTTTAAACGCAAAAACTTGTATAATGACAATTTTGTCTTTTTTTTATTTAGTAATTTGCTTTGTTTTTGCAGAATATGCATTTGATCTTCACAATAAAGTTTCATTCATTTTTATTATCAAACAAAACATTGTACTGGAACGAATTAATGCCATATCTATGTATTTATATAAAAAACATTGTTTCGAGATACGAGCAATTCGTCAAGCGAGAGTGGTTACGGAACGAATTAGAAATCCCATTGTTTAGTTTTAATGAAAAATTATCTTTATTTTTGAAATGAACAATTGAAAAATATGTTTATTATTTTTTGACTTGCTAAATCACAATTTTTGTGCATCAGGTCAATTATTTCTACATGTTGAGAAGTGCATGCAATTTGTCAAGGCAAAATGTCACTTTTTTATTTATTTGTTGACTTTGTATACACGCATATTAGTCATATACATTTTATAAGTTATCTTTACACTTTTATTTGATTTGGTTGTATATAATTATAATAGGCACCATGTATACTTTTCTCTGTCAATAATGTTATTAAATTGGTTGGGAGGGTGATTTTTTGCCTTACTATCTCCCTTCATAGTTCTTGCCTACCCTTTTCCCATTTTTTGCACTTTATAATGGCGTGCTCATCATCCGCCCTAGTCGCTCCACCCAAGCATTAGCAATTAGGATCGGCATTGATCCCAATTCTACTCAGGTGAAACGGAGTGTATGTATGGGTAATTATAGTCTATATATTGTTGAAAAAAAAGATCGACATTCAGTAAACTCGTCATACCATGGTCTGATAGGTATTGCAAAATGTCACTTACACCTGTTTATTTTATATTATACTGTCTTTTAGACAGTCAAAATAAATAGAAACGTTGAAATAAATACATCTTCTGAATACGTATATGTTAAAAATAATATTTAAAGATGTTTTGCTCCATTGAGAATTTTGTAATTAATAACGTCGACTACACTTTTGTATTACATAGCTATATTTTTACTCTCTCTATATATGTCTATATTTCCAGATACTATATATTTTTTTCGAAATTGTCAGAATAAAGTTATAAATGTCTTCTATATCAATTATGACTGCTGAATTAATATGTAATGATAATTACAATTAATTACGTCATTACTTTTAAATAGTTCTTTAAACTACATAGCAATTTGTTATTCTTCCTAGATGTGTCGTCAAGAAAATTAATTATATTTCGTTATACAAAAGGAAATTAACTCTTCTATTATTTGGCATTATAGAAGATAATTTGAAGTCTCTACAATGTTGCAGTGTATTTTCAATTCGTTGTATGAAAATAGCTAATAAAATATGTTTTTATGCTATTATATTATAGTAAGCAAAACCTCGTGGAGATATAGAAATTCTAAAAATCATCTTTGATGGCTCAGTAATAACTGTTATAATATTTCAATTTTATGAATTGTTTTTAGTGATTATTTACATTACATATGCGTATTAAAAGTTATTTTATTGTCTTCACACCATCGTAATGCAATTATATTGCAACAATTCATTTAATTAATACGTAGTATAAACGTTGGACGTGCTGCGGTGTAGAACAAACTGATATATACAGTTTCTTTGCGTATAGTACATGAATTAATCTAACGGACTTTGTTTATTTTTATAATTAGTTCAGTTAATGAAATTATATTCTATTATAGCAAACTATTAATTTATATAGCTGTTATGATTTGATATATGGTATTATATTAAACTGGTAATCACATACGGTATGTACTTATAATAATTGTACTGCATTACAATAAGGAAATGTATTTATTGCTTAACTGACATATTAGGACAATATGAATTTACGTTTTAGTAAGAACGTGAAAATAGTCGAAAAGCATTTTTTGGTCCTATAGACAACATATTTTATGAGCTGTTGTGATGAATATCTTACAAACTACGTTTTTTGTTTATAGATAGCAACCGAAACAATTGTCCTATCTCAATGTGATGATTTTTATTATGACCATTTTTATCATAGTGCGAATTTTTTAATCATGCAGCAATGCCGGATAAGAGTTTATTTTCACTTTGAAGCATATATTGCTCAAACTTTATTTACAAGTGAAAATCATTGTCGCTACTGGGATCAAACCCGGGACGTCTTATGTAGGTTCAGTCGTTCTAGCCAAGTCAAATGTAATCGAATTTTGTATGTGTATTTTTTTGGATTTGTAGAGATATAAGTGCACAAAATTAAAATTCTTAGATAAATGCTATTTTCTAATTTCTTATACTAGTTTATTACATTATTGATTCCATTGATTGTTTTCATTAGTTATATTTAGTTTCTTACATTAGTGATTCCCTGTTCCCTATTCCCACCTATTTTGATTACCTACTTAGATTTTTTTAATGAATAAATAAAATGTCTTTTTTACTATTTATTACCATACATTGTACTTCGCTTGCACATGTGATTTATAATATTTTTTAATGTAACATCATTATTTATTTCTTTGAATTCAACTCAATGGCAATTTGCATATCAACAATGTTGTGCGAAAGAAGTTGCAAATACATCAGATATTAGTTGATTGATCACTACTTCATGTACTGCTCGATTATTTGACGAATAAGTGCTAATTTATCAATAATTTGTGCCTACCGTGGGATAAGTTTTTCTTATGTTTACTCTACAGATTACTTTTTTATATTAATTCTGTTGGCTATACTTTTATAATACTGGTAATTGTCTTTCTCTGAGTTCATAAAAACTTGCAAGCTTGTCATAATTTTTATAATAAAATATTATGTTAAACTTGGAATTTGAAAATAATTTTGCATTATAATTTCAGCAAAAACCACTATTAACTAGATTTACTGCAGGTAAAGTTTTCATTATTTTTTTCACCGGTGTTGTTATGATGGCTTTATTGAAATACATGTTTATGATTTTTCTAACATGTCTACTATCAATTTTAGACAAACATTTCATTTTTGTTCAAGTTTGTTTCTTCAATTTGATTCAAGTTCATTTTCTATATATTTGTTTTATTCAGAACTTCGAGATTTTAGTAAGAACTTTACTTATTCTAATATATGTTAAATTAGTCTTTTACTTATGATGTTATTTTATATTTTAAAATTTTCAATCTAATTTTTCGCTTTTGATTCTTCTATAAAATTCTATTTAATTTTCTTCATAATTAACTTAAAAAAATAGTACTTGTTCGTTTGTTAATTTTTTGTTAATTTTCGTGAAATTGTAATTAGAGTTGGAATTTATTAATGTGAAAAGCTATTTTAACCCTTCTTCGAAATTTTGTATTCGGCAATTTTCTCATTCATAACTTGTTGTTTCATATAAGCATACTTGCCTTGTAACATAATTATATCATTCTTTGAAATTTGATGAGTTGTAATTTTATTATCAAGTAATTTCTGAAAATTAAGTTTAAACCTATATTTGTTGGTAACTCGGGACAATACGGGACAAAAGATCTAAATCTGAGACAAATTTAGCTTTTAGAAAAACACGGGACACAAGGTGAAAATCCGGGACTGTCCCGGTTTTTCACATTACTTATGGACACTTTATGTGTGTATCATTCAGTCTATCAAACCAGGACAAAAGCAACCTTCTAATTTTTTAAACCTTAATAAGAAATTTAACTAATAATTTGAATAAAAAAATAAGACGTGACATATTGCTCATAGAGGGAAAAAGGATTCTTATCCGTTAACAATCGAAACTGAACTATTCTGTATAGTAGTGCTAGAGGGCTTGAGAATTGACTAAATTTTTGGGTATAGTCAAAATGGGACATATGGAATAATTGGACATATAAGAATTAAATAATCAAATATTTTATAGAGATTTTAATAACGAGTATACAAATTTTGTTGCCATTTCTTTGAGTTCTGCACCAAGATTTATAATGTTTGACGCGTCCCTAAAACAGATACATAGTTCGAACGTTTCGAAAAAATTAAAAATTTTCAAAAAATCTAATTTATTTAAAAAAATTCAAAAATATTTCAAGCTTTAAAAAATCTAAACTATGATACGGAAAGTTTCAGCAATTTGTCTTAAGGCGCGAAAAGCTATGCACCACTATTAGTTATGATTATATAGGTATTTTGTGCCTCACATCCTTCATTAGACCCAAAAAAATTTCAAAATTCTCAAAAAAATCTAATTCATTTCAAATATTAAAAAAAAAAATTAAAGCTTTTAAAAAATCTAATATACGATACGAAAAGTTCCAGAAATTTGTTCTAAGGCACGATGCGATGCACCACTAGTTACAACTATCTACTATATAGTTATACTTATAACTTCACTGGACCCTAAACGTTTTCAAAATTTTCAGAAAATCAAATTTATTCCAAAAAAATTGAAGCTTTTAAAAAAAATTAATTTAAGGTATGGGAAGTTACAGCAATTTGCTTTAAGGCACGATGCTCACTAGTTGTAATTAAAGCTGGGCTTCTTAAACTTTTGTCGGTAATAATTAATATTTTTAGATTTTATTATTCATTTCGTTTAGATTATGATATAGATTTAGAATTATTTATTACATAACATGTTCCTATATACATATGCAAATATATTGTTTTAGAATTCGTTGTGAAATGTACAAAAGTCTAGACATGATGTTATAAAATTATAGATATGTTTGACATTAAAATCTCTTGCGACCCCATAATTTTCTTACGCGACCCCCAATGGGGTCGCTACCCATAGTTTAAGAAGCCATGAATTATAGATATTTTGCGCACACGTCCTTCATTGGACCCTTTGACCCACAGAAATATGTCCGTGTTGAATGGCACATGAATGTTGTGCAGATTGTTTCGTTGTGTCCCCATGCGTGAAGTTGCTCACGCGCTTTCGTTTCCATACACCATATGCTTACTTACACCCGTCGCGAAGTGTTTGGTTCGGAAAAGCTCTTAGATATGCAAACAAGTTTACCAGTCGAATGACTCCTCTAACGGAATTAAGCTACTCCAATATAAATGAAATAGACCGCGAAGTATGCTGTATGTACCTTATAGCATTTTGTACACATAGTTGTCATGATGTAGGTTAGCGTGTCGCGCATCTATCCATCTCCTGACGTTACTTTGTTCACGAAATGACTATGTCAGTCTCAGATGATGGTCGCTGTATGTAAATCCCATGTGAAAAAATATGACGAATGAATGGGTACCGAAATAATAGGTGCGCTCTACTGGAACATCATTATTTTCCTATCGAAGAATCTACAAATATTTATTTAAGGTGTCATTAGCCGGTAAAAAATTAACCGTTTCGGTTAGACTTCGTGCTCTGCTTTATTCGATTCTGATCTTTTTATGTAATTTTTTTCTGTTTCAGAGCAACGTTTCTTGTTTTATTTCTTACGTTGAAAAATGTATTTGTAATAAATTGTAAATTCTTAGTGTCTTTCGAATAACTGTGCTAGGTTTTACGAGAAGAGAGATATATTTATGGGACGTTTTTGCTGGTATTACAGTTTTTCAATTGATTCATACCTCTTGTTACTCTTGGTGATGAGTTCGTCGTGTCATTCATGCGATGTGATTATATGAAGGCAAAATGTGACTATTACCAATGCTGAAGCTAATCCACGAGCCATGCAATTTCAAATTACTTGACGTCAGTATAAATAATATTTTCATAGCTTCAATCAGGAAGATTAAACTTGTTTATATAATAATGTTGGATGATTCAAATTCTTGTAACCAGGTTCATGATTACTTAATAAAATTGAGTTAGTCTCATGGCCGTTGCACGCTTTTCAATTGTGTGGAACAAATTTTGATAAAAGCTCAAGTTTTTAGTATCAAACTAAACTTTAAAACAATCCTAAATATACATATAGTATGTTTAAGTTTGATTTTCAATTTAGTAAGGGGTAGGGTCTAATAATCTTAACTAATGTTATAATAATAATAATCATAATTATTATTATTTTTATAATAATCTCTTTCAAACTTCAGATTAACTTTATACTTTTTACAATTATTTATTTATTTAATTTGTTACAATTGGATTCATTAAAAATGAAATCTGAAAATATACTAGAAAAGCATAAAATAAGTAACTGAGTTAGAAATATTAAGTGACTAATTATGCGATAAAATAGAAATATTATGGTAGCGCTATGTTAAGGGTCTATCTACGTATGAGTTTGTAGTAAGATTTAGAAAAAGCTATGTATTTTTGTGCGATCAGGCATTTTACACATAAGACCTAACTTCACGCATGTGTTATCATCGTGATATCAGGAAGATGCACTCATGACAAAATTGTTATTTGACTTTTGCAACTGCAAAAGACAGTTTTGACAGGTTTTACTACCAATTTAAATGAAGATAAACTCATAGCACAGAGTTACCATAGCATTTCTATTTTATCGGAGAATTGGGACCTAAGTAAATAGTAATCATTAATTTTTCACGCAATACTGAAAATTTATTTTGTATATTGCGGCAATTCTCTTTGCCATTCTTTGCTTAATCCTCTTATTTTTGTGCTGTTTAAACTGATTTCGTTATTGATGTGATGAAAATATTTATTATTTCAGAATTTCGAAGTTTATGGACCGATCCTGTCATAAAATAGACCGATGTTGTAACAAGACTATGTTACGTTCGTTTTTATGCAAAATGCTACTAAATACTGTCAAAATGCCATGTATTTACTGTGCTATAAGAAATTTTACACATGAAAGGAACTTTACCCATATGTTAATAAGCCATCTCAAAGATGCAGTTATAATAGCATTGTTTTTTTAACATTTGTTCGTTTTGTAGGTTAGATTTTCTATCTAAGGGGGCCTCCATTAATCACGTGATTGACTTTTTAGGGATTTTTAGACTGGTGATACGTGGTGATTACACTCTCTCACGTAATGTTTCATTTTTTTCAACCCCCCTCCTAAAAACCTCACGTGATTAATGGAAAACCGCCCACAACTGCATGACTACACAACCTCATATGATTTTGACAGTTTTTAGTACCACTTTATATGAAAACTGCTCCATAACTTAATCTTGCTATCACATTGATCTATTTTGCGGCATAATCTGCCCATTGATAATTTCACCTTTTGTATATTCAGATCGTTGTGGATCATGTACTTAGTCATGTACCATGGGCACAGCTGATCATATTCAGTTTCTTTACGCTGGGCTCTTTACTATTCACTAAAGAGATGTTACAATACTTATATGCCAAATTATAATTCTTTAATAACCGAAAATAATATTTATTATAATGACTAACAAGAGAGGAAAAGATAAACAATGTATTTCTTTACCCCATGGACCTGCCCTCCGGCAAAGCATCAGTAATGACTTTATATGCACAGAGATCAGTCTAACGTTGTAAGAGTAATTGATAACAGAAGGTCGCGGATAAAATACCAGATTTGAATCAGAAGTCTGCATAGGCATACATTACTTTAGAAATGTTTCAATAAATTTACTTTCATTGCTGAACAGCAGAAGTTTGAAAAACACATTGGTCGTCGGAGCACGCGCTTGCAGCAAATAAGTTGCTATTATAACATTTGCCGATCGCTAGATCTGCGTTAATTAGTCGAGCGGACTTCTTTTGCGATGTCATTGCGACTAGAGTACCGTTACAGGTACCGTGGCTACTAAGTCGCCTTTTTCTAACAAACAAAACGATTTTATCTATTTTTATGGGACGTTTACCACTTGAATAGTGCTTCCACGCATACGTGAAGCGAAATCTACAAGTTTACATAATGGCTGCAAAACACACAAGAACTGAATTATATCATTTTTTATTTCACACAGGTATTTGATTTGTCATTCTACTTTTATGACGTACACCTGAGAATATGATGTTCACCATCAAATTATATTAATCAAAGGATCATTTTGCAGTCCAATAATTTAGAGATTATTTTTTGTAAATTATTATAATAGAACACTTCAAACTAGATAATGATGACCAATAGTATAAATTGAACTTACAATTAACTTCCCGAAGGAGAAGTTTAGTTGCTTCATGAAAAAATCCAGAAACTAATGTATTGTTTCTCGATATTTCAAAACATTCTAAATTTTTTGAAAAAATATGCTTGTGTATGTGTGGGTCGCCAATTGGTCTATTGTCGAGCAATCTTCAAAAACGGCTATACCGATTTCAAAAATTTAAAAGCCATTGTATGTAACTCGGTAGGTTCTCGCGTTTATCAGTGTTGTGGATTGGCAAAGCGGTTTCTTTATAATTAGCAGAAAAGTGCAAAATGTATTTTCCACGTTTTAGCCAAAAATTCTGAATTGATTTTATAAATTCCAATACTACCATAAACATATTGGTTGGGAATCTAATCGATGATTAGATCTTGGTTAAGATCAGCGGGACTGATTTTTTGTAATTAATTGTTGAAAAAAGAACAAAGACTTCTATGAATTTTTTTTGATGATAGAGATAATGGTCTTCAACAAGTTACTAAAATATTAAAGGCTTACGACAAGTGGTTTAATAATAACAAATAATTTAAAACTGGATTAATCGGTTGCACTTTTAGAAAATACTCCGTTTAATTGTTTAAACATTTGTCGAAAATAATTAACATTTTCCAAAAAATTTTCCAAATTGAATGCAATGCTTTCTACATTATATTGCTCTATGTAATACAATACTTACATCACTTATAAATTAATATATTAAGTCGATTATTCATACACATCGGAAGTTCATGCAACTTTCCTTAAGGCAAAATGCTACTTACACCTAGTAATTTTAAATTTGCAAATGATTAATGACGATATGATGTGATTTTATTAATTATAATGACAATATACAGCTGCTATAATAGCTAGCAATATTTAATGCAATATAAAGTTTAGAGCTAATTGCACTTAATTGAGCTTTTTTGTAAAGCAAATTGTTCAATATGAAAAAAATATTGTTCAATTTTGTATTGAGTTACAAAAGGGTGGAATAGTAGTACATGTATACTAGTACTACTTTTAATATTTTGAAAAAAGCTTAATCACAATTAAATGCAATTAGCTTTAAGCTTTATATTGCATCAAATTGCAATAATTATTAACATGTATGAAAGTACAAAAAATATAGAATATAAAAAGAGTTATGATCATTATAGATTTGACCTGAAATGAAGTAAATCTTTTTAAAACCATTGTTCTGTTATTCTACTTTCAAATTATCAAACCTGCATAATATCGTATTACCTTCATTTAATGATTGTTATAAAAACATTAAGAAGTTTACGCTCAATTTAAAATAAAACTAAAAAGCAACACGATCAAAGAAAAAAGTTGCAGTTCAGATTTTGTACTATAATTATAGAATTAAACAAAAAATTACTAGATTTTCATGTTTATCAACGGAAACGCAATATTTATGTGTGTATGTTTTTATATTATTTGTAATATGTCGTTAGGATCGTTAAGAATACTTTGATACTAGAGAATGTTGAAAATCAATCTTATGTTTTATAATATTTATCTTTTTTTTCAGGTAAGTCAATTGCATCTTTCATCTTGGTAGTTAGTTAGCATGTTGCAGCATCTTCTCAACTGAATTGTAACCCTAGATGAGCGCACGTATTCAGGTACTCATTATTCTTTTCAATTTTTTTGCGTCTGAGAATGTCGAACACACAATAAAAGTTGTTTTCGTTTTTCAAACGCATTTATCTAGACGTCTTCATCGCGAATATTGTAATTGCAATATATGCAATAGCGGTCATTCCTCCAAGCAAAGAATGTTTTAATAAACGTTTTATAAAAATACAATCAGCCGGAAGTTTTTAGTTTATCTGCTTGCAAAATTTTTATTAGAGTACGAAACACTGATGGAATTATTTGCGTCGCCGGAAATATGTTCCGGAATTTGATTATTCTGAAAAAAATGATATTTATTCTTACTTTTATTCATGGTTTCAAATGCCCTACTATCCGCTTCTACGTCGTCTATAAACGTGCAATCTGAATAATTTACGCTATTAATTTTTTTTCTATATAAACGATAATTTATTATTTTTTTTTGCAATCTTTATACAGCCGATTATTTATTGCATTCTTCTCGAACAAAGCATTTTACAATCTTTCATCTTTTTGCGTTACCCAAGATAATATCATTAATAAATCTATAAATAGTACTTTTTGATGCAAATAACTCGATTTGTGATCTGATTAGTAATTTCATTAGTTGAATTTTATATTACGGTTGCTTCCATCGTTAGAAAGGCTATCATTTTAGTCTTTTCTTCCAAATCCAAAAAATGATTACTTTTAATCCAATAATTTGAATCAGAAATCTATTTTCTAAATGGACCCTAATTAGAAGCAACTGTTATCGATTACAATATGCAAAATGATGATTCACAACCCGCAATGACTTATGTTATTGCAATCATTGCAATAGTTTATTTTTCTAAAATTTGATGGCATATATTATACAAATTACACCCAAAGCCTAATAATGTTTTGCAATGAGTGCCTAAATCGGTCATACACCATAAAATGGCAAATAAAATCCAGACTTATAATTATTACAAATAGCAATCTAAAGTAACGATGCATACCTTTTCTTTCAATGCTTGTAATTATCATAAGACATTATGGCATTGTACGTTTATTTCACTTCCTTGAAAGCTTTGATTTATTTCTTCCAAACAAGCGTGTTTATAATTGCAGAGCTAGCAAATATTTTTAACGTAGATACATTACTACGTACTGTCTATTTTGAAGGAAAAAAAGATCAATAATAATAATCTGCTATTTTAACTTTAAAAATCGTTCGAATACGTTAGCTTCATTTGAAATTTTCCATATTCGCCAGATCTTATTAACTAAAGTCTTATAATTTTATTGCCTTGCTTGATTTGTTAGAATAAAATTTACAGAATTCGTTATAATATTCGTTAGAAAGAGCAATTGTTATTATTGCCGTTTTATAATTAGTCATTTAGACGAGGAATGTTTTTGTTAATGCTTCATTTGAATTTTAACGCAGTATAAGATGCGATTCCGTGAGTTCATCATAATTTTTTTCCGTCCGGTATGGAATTAACACCAAGTAAAGCATTTGGTGAAAAACTGGAGACAAGTAGAAAAAATTCAAATCATCTGACCAATGCAACTCGCAGGTCCTATATATTAAATTAGATGATTAATGCAGAAGAAACTTTTTTTTCAATCTGGCCCTGACGGTTTGGGTGATCCACGAGGCGTCTTTTGTACTTTTGTGTGAGAGGGCTTATTTCATTTTTAACTGATTAGAATATAATTTGACACAAAGGCGTTATTTTTAGTAAGACTTCTGAAGGATCATTGTTATTGACTTTCTTGTAGTATTTGACAATAATCATTAGGACCATGGATAGATACTCTTTTGAAGACCAGATTGTTAAATTTTAATTCAACCTTTGTAACTGTGGAATGTATTTATTCGTAGAATTTATGTATTTGTTGAAAATTCTTACTACAAATGCTGATTTTACTTGATTGAATATTGCATCTATTTTTTACTTATTTATTATACATGTTATCACGCGAACCGTCGTTTTAGAAGTGAAAAATAAGTTTGTTCTTCGGGGTAGCAATCTCCCGGTACAAAAGCTCAATGCCATGAAGATCGCTGTCTTCATGGCTAACACAATAATGTGAAATTTCTCTGGACATCTATACCAATTTATCGCAATAATTTGTAATAGTTTTTCTGAATTTATTTCCGAAATTCGAGATTTTGTGTCGACTTCGGTTACTTAATATTACTAGTGGAGTGCATGGCATCGTGGCTTAAGGCAAATTACTGGAACTTCTCGCACCGTAATTAAAAATCTAGATACGAAACCCAAACAAAAAATCACACGAAATGTGCACACATTATGAAAATCTGATAGTTTGATGTGCATATGTCCAATAAACATTTTTGAGCGCCAAAAGGCATTTTTTTAAATTTATTTTTATTGAGAGTCCATAACCGCTAGACCTGCCCTCCCAAAAATTTAATCACTTTTTTATCTTGTCAATACAAGTAAAATGTTTTCTGAATTACTAAAATCGGACGCTCCGTTCTCTTAAAAACTGAGTTACCGTTTTTGGCACTTTTGGCTCGTACCTTCGGATCGGCTAAACCTGTCTTCGTCAAACACTAATCAGCACGTCTCCTTATCAATACGAATCGAATGCTTTTTGAATTATTCAAATCGGTTGATCCGTGTTCCCGGATAGTCGACGAAAATTTGTATCCTCGCACACACACATCAATTTTTTCTAAGGTATGCCAAAATGTTCTGAAACTTTGGGAACGTAAAGATATATAAAAAATTTTATTTTGGATTTTTTTGCGATTACTATAACTTGCCCTACGGGAAATTAATAAAGTATAATTATACTTCCTTATAAATTTTATGAAACGTAGAGAATATATTCAAATACTAAACGTGGGAATCTTTTCTGATCGTGTAGGCTCCACTAAAGCTTTACCAAATTAGAGCAAAGCAGAAATACTCACATAAACTTCGGAACACATTCTTTTTTATATAGATAATAAACATAAATGGTTTTTTTTATATCTTGGAAGTTAAAAAAAATATATTTTGCACTTTAACAACCGAAACGTGAATTTCAACGGCCGAGTTGAGACAATAAAATATAATACGAAATTTATGGGCGTTTCCTTGACCAGTGTGATAGACTTGCAAACTTGCTCAGGAAAAATGATTTCATGTGCATTCCAGCTCTCCTGCTACAGGTCCAATGCTCAAAGAAGCATCATTATCGAGTTTTCCGTCGTGATATCATAAACATTGCACATCATTATAAATCTATTCGTGTGTAACCATGCCTACAAGTGTACTGGTACATTGTACTAGCCGGTGTATGATACGCGGATTCGTATATCAAAGCGCCAGCATTGCGATCGATCATTCCTCACGATATAAATCTCTCCTGTGTAGTTTGGGCCGTTGTTACTTACTTGCAGAATTCGCGTAGGTGCGAATTGATGGGTATAAATAATAAAATTTTACGATTTACGCCTTTGTTGTATAGTTATCTACATCTGAATCGAACCGGAGCGGAATACTGGGTACTGTTATAAGAGCATTTAATGCGGGATATTAGATCAGAAGTTCAGTAAATTTAGAGAAAGTACAAATTGTATCTTATATTGTCTAAATTTAATATTAGTTTAAACGTATAGTAGTAGAGGTATGCAGTTAATTGATACGTATGAAATACAGACTTGGGAAAAAATTATTGGAATTTCTAATATCCGTGTAGTTGTTAATGTTTGCATATATACTGCTAGATTCACAATTGATTGCGTAAGGTTCACACGTGATTGAAGTAAAATTTATTCGCAACTGTACAAGATGACATTTAAGTAAAAATAAAATACTCATCATGTATTAATTGTGTTTGAAAAACTTAATGTAATTAAAATTAACGTACATTCATTGATTGATTTCACTTTTTCGCTGGCGATATAATCTCATTCTTTGAACAGCTGTAATATCTGTTTTGCCGTAAAAATATTTTCCATTTCAATAACTTCAAAGATTTATAAAAACTACAAATAATAAAGAAATTATTTCAATAAACTTATGTTTCATACACGGCGCAAATGCTGCATTTGTTTTTATTATTTTCATTCTAATTATTTATGGGGGACAGGGTAAAATATTCTTTTGATTCAGGCATTTTTTTATTAAATCAAGATTGTATTACGATGTAACTTTAAAATGTTATCTATGCCGATTTCCTTGTTGATATCGGTACGATTACGGATTTACATTTGTACGGTTTTACACTCTATTCGCGCCTAAAGAATTTTACCCAAAATTGAGTATACATTTTTCATTTCATTAACTAAACAACAAGGTGACTTCTTGAGATGCATTATTTAATTCCTATAGGCTGTTTTCCAAGATATTGTACAAAAGTTTACACTATTTTATACAAGTAGATGTCTGTTTTATTTAATTGCTGTAATACATAGTATTAATATATTATAAGTTAAAAATATATTCATGCGTAAGGTCATATTTAAAACTGTGCTGTTATTGATGTTTTGATGTCCAGTGATTTTTGCGGTCATTTTTCTTAAAAGAAACGATACGATTCGAGTTTTTTTTATAAACTTTTAACTCGTCTTATATAATGTTTTTTTTTTAATTTTTTTAAAACAATAAATATATTAATGAGAAAAATATTAATATGCCTAAGTTACATTGAAAAACGAGATATTCTTGATATGTTTTTGCCCACTCATTTGTCATTAGCTATTTTTGTTTGAACAAAATTATACTATTTTTCTCCCATGCATAGTTTTTTTTTTAATTTTCTGATACATAATACAATATTTAATTGCTCTAATACAATAAATAGATCACAAATGATGTTTTGAGGTTCGCCGATTCATGCCAGTCATTTTTCTTTGAAACAATCGGTTCATTTTTATATTTTTCTACCGTGATCAAATTGTCTTCATTAAACTTTTAACTTTTATTATACATTAAAGCAACCTTAAATTTAATTGATATAATACAAAAATTATATCAAAAATACTAATGCGTGAGGTTGTATTGGAAAACGATATGTTATTTGTGTTTGGATGTCCACCTATTCTGCAGTGATTTCCTTTGAAACAATCGATAGAATTTTTTATTATTTTTCTGTGCTTCTTAATATTTTTTTTTGCTAACTTTTAAAACTACTTTCTACGTTTGTTGAAACGTTTAATTTAATTTTTTTGGAGCAAGGAATACAGTATAATATTTTAATGTAAATGGTGAAGTTGTATTGACAATTAGTTTCTGATGATATTTTGATGTCCACTGGTTTTTACTCATTTTTTGGAAAGAAACGATGCAATGTACTGTTTTTCTGCTGTGATTAGATTTTTTTTATTAAGCTTCTATGCTCCACAGACGTTCTACAAAATGTTTATTTTTCAAGATCATTTTTTACTACCGTTACTCTAACGTTATTGTTTATACTATGGAACAAATGTCACCCTTTGGTATGTTCT
>NW_020537324.1:57859148-57898010 GCF_003426905.1 Ctenocephalides felis
CCAAGGAAATATTCGAAAAATATTAAATCTTTTCAAATATATTATAAAACAAAAGATAAGAGCTTATAAATTGGACGATGATGTTCATATAAGTTTATGTGAAAAGTAAATAAACGAAACTCAATGATCCGCTTCGAAAGGGAGTTAGAATGAAGGATCTAGTGCCATATATCTAAGAAATATATAAACTGAATAGGAAAGTTAAAACTATTTAACTCAAGTTGCGCTTCAAATGAGCTTCAGGCTTTTAGCTAGAAATAATATTAAAATCCGAATTATTTTCTGTATTCAAAAAATAATTATTTAAAAATTTAAAGAAATTGGAAAAAAATGTGCTTTCTCCAAAACAAATCGTATCGTCAATTCCAGCCAAGATTTTTTTGAATCACTCAATTTGGATGAATCTTTCTCTCGAAAAAAGAGTCATTTTTTTGCACATTTAGCTCTGCATCTCCAAAACGATTGGACCTATATTTGTCAAAAAAAAACCGCCACTTCTCATCATTTCAAATTGAATTTTTTTTAATCATTCTAATCGGATGCTCCATACTCTCAAAAACTCGATTTCTATTTTCTGCACTTTTTGCTCCGTAACTCCAAAACAGCTGGACTGACTTTTGCCAAAAACTAATCAGCACATGTCCTTATCAATAGGAATAGAATTTTTTTTGAACCATTCATATCGGTTGCTCCGTATGCCCGAAATCGTTGACAACTAGCTGTAAGTGGAATTCTGTCTTAAGGCAATTAGGGCATCGTGCCTTAAGGCAAATTGCTGGAACTTCCCGTACCAAAAATTATTTTTTTTTTTTAAAACGATTAACATTTTTTGAAAAAAAATTACTTTGAAAAATAAGATTTTTGAGAAACTATAAATTGGACAAAAAATTAGTTTTTTTTTTGAAAAAAAAAAATTTTTTTAAAAAAATTTTTTTTAAAAAATTTTTTTTTTTAATTTTTTTTTTTTTGAAATAAAAAAATTTTTTCTTTATTTTGACATATTGTGGAAGATCTGAACTTTTTTTCAAAGCAATCGTACTGCTTCAACTACATAGGGACAAAATATAAAGCGCGTAAGCGCCGCGTCGCTGTCTAACGCATAAGCATTGGTACGGAACCGATAGGAATGTTAACAAAATGATACTTATTGTTAAAATCTCTATAAAATGTCTGATAATTTGATGTGCATATGTCTAATGATCATTTTTGACCGCCAAATGGCTCATTTTTTTACTTTTTCCTCTATATCTCCGAAACCGCTGGACCTACCTTCATGAAAGTTGTATCGATTCTTCATCTTGTCAATACAAATAAAATGTTTTTTGAATTATTGAAATCGGACGCTCCGTTCTCTTAAAAACTGAGTTACCGTTTTCGGAACTTTTTGCCCCGTATCTTCGGAACGGCTTGACCTGCCTTTGCCAAAAACTAATCAGCACGTCTCCTTATCAATACGGATCGAATGTTTTTTGAATTATTCAAATCGGTTGATTCTTGTTCCCGAAATCGTCGACGAAAATTTGTATCCGCACATACATACACACACATACATACATACATACATACACACACACATACACACACACACACACACACACACATACATCCATTTTTTCTAAGGTATGCCAAATGTTCAGAAACCTCTGAAACGTAAAGATATATAAAATTTTCATTTTCGATTTTTTTGCGATTACTATAACTTGCCCTACGGGAAGTTAAAAATTCTACACATACACACACATATGCATTTTTGCTGAGGTATGTCGAATGTTCAGAAACCTCTGAAACGTAAAGATATGCAAAAATTTTCAATTTCGATTTTTGGACCTTTATAATAACTTAACCTACGGGAAGTAGACATCGTTGACATAATTGCAATATTTAATGCCAAAACCGTTCATAATGTTGCCAACATTAATATCTCTAACTCTGAAGATGATTTAAATTGATTAATAACTTATGCAATATAACAGTACCATGCTGAGTGTTTGAATTTCATTTGGAACCATTAACACCTAATGTAATAAATCATGTCAATATCTTTATTAATGTGACGTTTAAAACCAGAAGCACTATAATGATTTCATACTGATCGGTTATGTGAACTAAATATCAAATAAATGATTCACACCATCAATTTCGTAAGTATGTCTGATTTCACAGATAAATTGAGATCGGAAATAATTGAAAATATTAATTTATAGTAGATTATTTCAAGAAGCTATTTGGTTATGGTTAATACATTTTAGATTAGCTGCCAGCGAATTTTATTGTGCTATGGGAATATGTCCCAATATAATTGCAAGAATACTTTCATGATACATCAGTCATATAGAAAATGATCCTTTAATATTATTTTGGAATGTTATATTCAGTAGTTTGGTAATACAACGGCGTTAAAAATGTATATAGAGTCCTTTAAATTATTTTTTAAAAATTATGGTTAATTATATTACAAGCAACAATGAGGTGCCTACAATATTTGTATAATTAAACGTTTTGCTTTATTTAAACTCACAATATTAAACTTTTTTAAATCAATATTCTAATTTCTGAACTGATAGAGTAAAGATAAAGCAAAGCGTTAATAAATAATCATGTTCGCATTATGTACAAAATACATCATTATTTAAAACTACTAGATAATTCATAATATGAACAATAGATAACTACAAAATAAAACACGCTCATAGCGAAATTGTTAAATTTCTTATTATCATAATTAACTAGACTTCAAAAATATAATTGTCTTATCGTAATTTTGACATTTTTCCATATATAGCATTTTGTGACAAAAAAGGGTTTAAGGGTGCCTTCTTTGAGGACGTTGCTTCTCTAGTATATACCTTAGCATCTCTTCCCCAATACGAAGGGTTTAACTTAACACCCTCTACTCGACTTTTTATTGTGCTATTTTCAATTGTAGATCATGGAAGTCTTTTTAATATCTGTCCGGTATAACAATTTCCCATTTCATTTTAAAATTACTTGAAAAAAAAAAATTAAAGTTATAAACTGTTCTTAATTTCTTTCGAAAAACTATTTGCCGCATCATAAATTTGAATTTATATTGAATGCATTATTACATAAAGATTATTACAACTGGTTTCATTATGTTAATATGCAATTCTAATGAGTTTGAACCTTTGCGAATTTCCATTAGGCTAAATGCCACGCATGGCACTTTTCCTATTAAATTTAATGGTAGTTTTTCTTACAGTCGTTGACGTATCGACATATATATTAGAATACCATGATAAATGACTTGAGAAGCGAATGCAAATATGTTCCATTTCTCTTACGTTCTGGCACACTGCCCTATTGTTATCAATGCAATGAGAAATTGAATTCGAAATGTGTTACGGGCAAATTAAAAAATAACTGTTCTTTCCATATTGATTTGTGAAGTTGATACTAATTAAAAATGTATAGTAGCATAATAACAAAGGGCAATAATCCATCGTCAAAGCATGTTCAAAATTGGTTGATCCAGTAAACGATAAAAACTCAATCAGAAAAGTATAAGAGCTACCTCCAAGAACGCTCAAACTCACTGGCCAGAGAACTTCGACCAGAATGCTACCAGGACCAGATTATGTAAGAAGTTCATTTTACATTAATCTGTAACCAATAGATAACACAGTCACCTAACCATTGTCACTCGTCAGTGGATTTTATCTTAATTTTCATAGTCTTAATTTTTTCATTTATAAGTTTAACTTATAGTTCTTTTTGAATAGTGCTAAAAAGTATTGTATAATGAAGATAATGTTTTCTTGGCCTAAATAATAGTCTCTTTCAATATTGAATACCATGTTTGGTATTTATTCACCACAGAGTGGACTTCAAATATATTTTGGTCATTGGTAACTATTTTATTCTTTATTGAAAATTCCCAAAAGTGCCAAAATTCAACAAAATGTATGGCTTTCAAAAGCAATAACGTTCAACGCGTCACCATAATTCAAAATATAATATCCCAAACACAAAATTGGCTATAAAATAATTTATATGACCTGTTCGATTACAGTTAAATTGCATCGAAGCATTATTATACACTCTATAGAGTGTGGGTCCATAAATTGCACAAGTGTACCTAACCTACATTGCATTTTACACCCGATTCAACCATTAAAATAGTTTGCAATGTCGTTGGACTCATTTTGCAAGCACACATCACCATTGATATTTTTATTACTGAATCCTCGTATGATATTTATGGCAATTGATGGATGAAAGATTAAATACGGTCTATAGTTAACAGGACATTCAATAAATTTTTGTAGTAATTATAGTGTTGGTTTTCCGTAAAATTGTTAGGATCGATAAGCTTAAGGTCTTGAGTTCCATGACCCACTATTGAACTTGAAAATAGAGGAAAGGATAGCAATATAAGTAATAGACCCTAATTTTAAAGTAGGGATATATTCGTATTCTTTAATGATTTTATTATATCTAAAAATGATACTAATAAGGAATATATGATTAGAAGACGTTATCAGAGAAAAGATATGAAGAAATTAAGCAGATTATTTTGCAATTTATATGAAGATTTCCTCTTGTCAATAACTGGTTCCTTTCACTACGGCAGTATTTTTCGCAGTATTGACATTGATGTACGTTGTAGCCAAAGTATTTGGTACCCAAAATAATGGGAAGGAAATTTTTAATCATTAACAATGAAGAATTAATTAAAAATTAAATTACTCGTTAAATAACTAAAAATTATAAGAACAAATTAGGTTTCTCAAAAGTTCAACTCAGAATAAGTAATATTGAAGTAACTAACTTCATGAAGCACTGGATGCCGCCTATAAGCGTTGTTTAAGCAAATGTGTTGAATAGTTAATGAATTATTTTGAAGAAGGTCAAAATATAAACTAAATATCGATTAGCAATATCGAAAATTTTGCAAGATATTTTTTTATAAAATTTCTTTATAAGCCTTGACGTAATATCCTTCTCACAATCTCTCCTTCAAATTCTGACTTAATAATGCAATTCAAAAAGCTACTACTCACACCGGATATCGAGATAGAAACGTTTCAAACAAATTATATTTAATATACCATAAACACTTTTCAATTACAAATGCATTTGTGCGTGTAATTACTTATATGTCTTGCTTGTTAAAATCATTTTATTTCATTCCTTTGTTCTTACATCTGTATATAAGTAATATGTATGAATGGCTATCAATATTTTAGATTCATTTGGAGCGTTACATAAAAGACAATATCGTAATTTTCCTTTATGTTTCCTCTGTCGTATAATTACTTTCACACCTTGAATTTTCATCATAGAAACTTCAAAAATATTCAAGAGAAAATGATTTAATAGATTAAGAAGCCAATATACTTTAACCTTAATTTCACGTATGTGTTATCGAAGTGACATCAGAAAGTTACAATTGATATTTGACTTTTTTGATTTTTGTACACCAGGTTTTATGTGTAAAACATCTGATAATACAGCAAATACATAGCTTATTGACAGTTCGTTATTACCAACTCATACAAAGATAGACCCGTAATATAGCATCACCAGAACATTTAAATTTTATACGAGAATTGGCCCTTAACATTGCATGTTAAACTAAAAATTATGCAATATAAGTTGCAAGTTCTGATTTTTCATACACCATATTTTTTATCATTTTATGAACAGCAACTAGAACTATTCTTATTTGTTCTATGAGCTTTTATAAAGTAATTCCTAATAACTTAGTTAGATTATTCGACTTAGATATTCATATGTTATGTGATATTACAGCAATATCACGTAGAGTTTTTTTTCACTTGAAATTATATTTAGATTTATATTACAATTGAGAACTTAGATCACTGCTGCTTAATATCTGGTTGTCTGAAAATTGAATTTGAAGCTTTGCGGTGTCATTCCTTTACCATATATTATAGGTGTAAATTTATAGGGCCATTATTACGATCTCAACAACCCTTTCTACTCGGATGCCGTCACTGCGACGGCAAAATTCATATGAATCTCGGAATTAGCGAGTGGAAAGGGTTAATAAATGTATAGTACAAACAATGTGGAATAACATTGTGTTTTTATAAATATAAACTAATATAGTTCCAAAGAATCAATTATACAAAAACATTTTTTAATATTGCAGTTCTTTATGATCAAAACTAACTTCAGAATCTTTTCTCAAATTGATTTGTCATTTCCACAATATTTTTTTTAATTTTTTGCTTTATTCGATTAATTAAAATATTTTATCAACCTCGTATTCATTCATTATTAATTGACAGCAATTGCTTTTTTGTGCGATTTGTACATTTATATGATATCAGAATAAGATAGTAAATTTGTTAAGGAAATGACTCACATTTTAAACATTTCTGATCGACATTTTTTTAATTTTTTGCAATATAGGTTAACATCTTGCTTCTTGCAATTAAAGTAGTAATTAACACATAGGCAAATCTACATAGAAATGCAGAAAAACATGTTTTTGCAGTATTAATATTAATATATTAAAAACCTATGTGATAGTGAATGTAGTTAAAATTTTGTCATTGAAATGATAAAAAAGCACTGCTAAAGTTGATGTTGATTTTGACTCTACACTCTAATGTAGATTTTAAACGGCGCAAATCTACACATTGTACGCAAAAAATTAATTTCTTTGGTAAACATTTGATATGCGCCTGTAATACTTAATATTATAGGAAAAATATCAATGCTCAAAATGCTGTTTCCACTAGAGATCACATGTGAAATCTATCTAATCTATTATCTGCTTGATACCAAGCAGGCTAAGGTCAGAATTGAACCTAGACTAGAAACTGCTAGTACACATTATTTACCTCTCCCCCACAACGGACTTAAGATCAAATGTAAGAAGAAAAATATATTTAGACCATTACCTCTAACGATAGTCTTTATACACAGAGAAAACCGAATGATGTGGGTGGTTTCTCGATAGCATTGTAATAACAGTTATTACAAGAACACGCAATTGTGATTTATAAAGACTTGAAATAATGCACCTGTATTATTATTGGTAACAACATGTTCATCGAGATATCCATTAAATAAATTCTGTTCGGTTGGTTCTGATCTAGAAAACGTGTTTACATATTTCAATGCACTATTTGCAATGAGTAATGTTCATTAAGAAAAGCAAGTAATTCATGGTAGTCTGAGGAGAACATGAAACAAACTGAATTATTATTGAAGTAACACTGGTAATACATTTCAGGAAAATTATAACAGCATTTCTTGCTATATTTAATACCAGCAAAAGGCATTAATATAATTCTGGATACAGTGATAATTCAATTTTTCCTACTTAACAATGAAATCGTTATGGAAAATTATTGGTAGGTAAGGTGTTTTGCAATTAGAAACACAAATTGAGCAGGATTTTTACTTTTTTTAATAGAAATAGAATGTAGTGGTTCTTACTTAAATTGCGCTAATTTGGAAAAATTTAAATAATTGGTTTATATATATTTGATGTAGGTACTATTAGAATTTATCTATATGTCTCTATAGAGATTCGTGTTGATTAGCTGATTTTTATTTCTTAAATTTGTTGTTAAATATTGCAGTTATCGATTCAATCGTGCTAATTATTTTTTGGTAAAAATCGGTCGGGATATTTCTTAACCGATGGCTAAAAAAATTCTTTTCAACAATTTTATTGAAACTTTGTATGGCGATACTGTTCATGGTCTTACTGAACATCCTAAAATATTCTGACAACCTATTTTGATAAGATGTTTCATAATGAATGTATGAAAATAATGAATAATTTTATGAAATTGCAAACAGTGTAAATTTTAATATTGCATAGAAATTATATTTACTTTAACACGAATTTCATTTTATCTAGTTATCTATAATGTCTACATTTAAATGCATATCTATGTCTAAGTACATATTTTTATAAATTCAACGAACCTGTCTCGATAAGCTTTTTTCTAATTATATAATTCTAGTTTCTAGAAATATGCGCATAATAATTATTTCAAAATAAGCGTATAATATTTCAAAGTCTGAATTTTTTATCACATAGAATTTGTATTAGTAGCTATTATGCAAAACAACCACGTGCAAAATATCTATTTCCTTTTCCTCTGCGAAGAAAGTTTTTAAGGCGATGCAATAACATTTTAATATCAAAAAAACTCGATTGCGAACGGAGATTGCATGCCAACGCCCTGAAGTGTGCTGAACTTGAAGCGCCAACTTTCAAGGCTTTTATAACTCATTAATCGGAATTTATGTAATGGATGTACGATAAATATTTGTCACTATTTCCCGGCTATTAAATTTGAAGTAATTACAATTAATATAATATAACCATATAACAAACACAAATTTACAAAATACTACCGGAATATGAGAACTGCCAGAGGTATATTTAATATATCACTATTCAATATCACAATTCAATTTGATGTTCTTGATATTTATGAAATTCATGAATCAAATTCATGTTAGAATTGTTTTCTTTCGCAATTTTTTTCTCAAAACTTTCGGCGATTGAGCTTTTGTGCTCCAACTTTTCCTTTTACGTGGAATTCAGACGGCAACTCGATAGTAAACCTATGGTTTCCAACCTGTGGGGATAGCCTTCTTATGAAGGTGCCAAGTTATTATAAGAGAGTCGTACAGTTGTTTTCAAAATATAATTTTCAACAAAAAAAATGAAATGATATAAAAATATAAATTATTTTTACATAATAATGCTTAAATCACTAGAACTGTTAAAATTCTTTCAAATATTTCGAAGCTATTATATTTCATAATGATTATTTTTGCGCAGATAAGATAAATAAGTATAATGATCATATAAATCATCAGAAAAAATTCGAAAGTACTAAATTTGTTGGAGTAATTACAAACAAAGCCTACCCAGCGTATACATATAATTATACCAATTTAAAACCAAATCAAAAACTGTTTTGCGACATTTGTTCTTTTAATTTAATAAAAGAATGACCCTAAGCAAATCCCACAGTGGATTATTTAAATTAGACATTTAACTATCTAATTATATTTAAATAAGCATTAAAACTTTATCAATATAATTATTGTCACTTTTATGTTTCATAGATACGGACCTAAAAATATAATTGAACCACAACATTTAGTTATGTTTAAATTAATATATTTCATTAATTAATTTCTTATATTTTCAATTATTTTTCAGTAATAAGCATAAGGATAAAAAGTATAATTGACTGAACAGAATATTGCAATAATAAATATAAGAAAAAAATAATAATTAAGAAAAATCAACAAGAAAATCTGCCCTATATTTTCGAAAAACTATATTATATTAACGTGTAAATAAAATATCTTTAGAAAAATCAGAAAAATTCTAGCAAACTTAGATTAGCATATGTTGCTCATAATAATCAAATGATGCAAATAATCGCCGTTCGAAATAATTTTCATTTCTTTATTTAAAATTTATTTTAAGCCCATCACATGCAGAATTTGCTTTCTACAAATTGTCTATCAAATCTAATCTGCACCAAAATAATAATTATATTAATTATTCAAGTAACAAAAAATGATGAAGAAACACGATAACATATCCTATGTCTGCAAAATGCATTGATGCAATTTCTATATTAATTCAAGAAAACAGGAGAATAGGTTTAAGAATAAGGTTCATAATTTTTACTTATAATCTGTGATATAAATGACTTCAGTGATTCAACTAGAAGTAATTAGAATCACAAAATCAATATAAGTTCGAAACAAAAGCCTCGAAAAGTTGTAAACTAAGAAAAAATCATTTATCGATAAAGAAGTACTAACTATTCCGAAATACAATAAAAGTTTTACTGAACTAGGCAAACCCTATTAACATTCTAGTATATTCTTAGAGCATTCACCAATTCCATTTTTTATTAATAATACTCAACAAAACACAAACAATTACCGCTGCTAAGCGGTTCTTTTGTTAAATAGTTTCAATTCTAAAAGCTAATGCTACTAACCAAATATAGTTTTGTACCTAATCATTTATACTAATTTCATTACAAAGGAAGGTGAAAGAGCGCCTTATTCTAAAGATGCGCCAAAGCACACAATGCGCGGCAACCCAATGCCGTTAAAGGTTAACCATAAGTGTCTGAACTGTATTATTATCCATTGAAATTTGCATATCATTATGGTATAATGTAATATTACACCTCATAATCAAACGCTTATAACATCGATAGTTATCATTTTCTAATGCATAATTAGTTTTGATGGAGGAAAACGAAAACTGTTACTTACTGTAATAATATCGAGACATCTTTTAACCGCAGACTGGATAATGAAAACCTAGGTTTTATGTTGTGATGGAAGTGTTCATACACTTTTTGTTAAATTATTCCTTTTGTTAAATTTTTTGTTTCCTAGCTGCCAGAACTGAAGATTTTATCCAATTCATGTTTATTATATTCAATTTTCTACTGAAATTAAGAACCCAGTGTGAGGAATAAAGCCTTTATAACCAGTCATTGCAAACTTTTGTGAAGAATGACGTTTTCATTCATTTTGTTCTCTCAAATTTATTGTCTATGTTAAACAATCTAAAACTTTATACTATTTAACGCCCTTAAAATGAGAGGTGCATGTGATAAAACAAGTAAAAAATACCATTGTGATCACATATATACGAACAATAAGCTTTTAATGATTACAAAATCTATTTGAATTTATCATCTAATTTCATACCGCACATGAACTATTTTAATTTTTTTTTATTTATCAAGATTCAATTACAATTTGTTTTTAAAATACAAAAATAAACATTGAGTAGGTAATTATGAACGACAGTATGTAATGTTATGACCAAAATTGAGTTCACCCATTGGTATCCCTTTACATTTTTACAAATTACATTGATATCCCATTTACATAATTACAAAGCACATTTCCATTTTGCATATTGCATTGATGTTCAAGATTTTAAATGAAAATTTAAGTTTATAAAAAATAACTAATTAATACACAATGTACCATCTTGTTTTTGCAACAACTTTATTATCCAATTTATGAGTTTTAATTAATATTTCAATACCAAGTGCAACTTGTACTGAGGTATCGATACAAGGACTTTATAATGCGATAAAATCCGTGAAATTATCAATATTAACACCATCTTTGAACCATCTCACTTTTGAAATAAAAATCACAATTTCTTGTGGTTTCTGATGTAATAATGTTTATAATTAAATTTATATATTTCACATAAAATTCGGTACTAAAATAATTTTTAATTAATTAAAGTATCACTCCGTCCTTAAAAATACTTGTGTCCAATTACAATATATTCATTGCAATAAATATATTACACAACTAATATTTGAAAGTAATTTTATCAGAAGTTGATCGTCATTACATTTTTTTAATTTATTAGTAAATTAGGATTATGTCATCAATCGCAGATGCTAAACAAAATATAATTATATTAACCCAGCCAAAATGCCTGAAAAAGGTTCCAGAAAAAAAGTGTTGGTTTAGATTTGATCTTAAGTGAGTATTACATAGCATTTTTATATCAGCAAATATAGCACATAGTCAATTACTGAAGGTGGTACTCATCTCAAATTTTATTTGTTTAATGATTATTTTTTATTCATTTAAATTGCATGTTCGAGAAGAAACAAATACAAACTCTATTGTTCATTTGTTCATCAATAAAAAAAGAACTTATCAATACGGGTCATACCAATAAGGTATTAGGTAATATCTGCACAATGAATTATTGAACAAGGGTCTCATACTTTAGTGGATTGTGGATAACATATAAAGGTTATCAAGAAACTCCATATTATTTCCAATTAATAATTTAGTTATGGTTATTGAAAGTTTGTTACGAATTAAGCTCAGCTACAAATCCGTGCTTAACATACATAACACTAGAACCAAATGCATCAGTCACAGACGATTTTGCTGACATATTTTACATTACCATATATGTCTGAAGTATGTCACTTCAGCAGAAAATGTAACTTCTTATATAAAAAAGAAATGAAATAAATATTTTATTTAAAAGTAATTGTAGTAAGTTGTAGTATTTTGAATATATATATTTGAGTTTCGTAACATATGAATTATAGAACTCGTAATTAAAATCTTTAAAGTATAAAACAATTTTTTTCTATGATAAAAACTTTATTTTGAAAAAAAGCTACACTTCGTATCATTAGACCAAGAAGCGCAAAAACATTAAAGACGGCTTCTAATTGAATATATTAAATCGTATAAATCAGCACTCGATTAAGGATTTGTTACGATTGTTAAGGCAAAACTATGAAAATAAATTAATATGCACAAAAACGAGGTAGTTAAGCAATTAGCCGTTACTATGAATATGACAATTCATCAAACGCAAATGGTTAATTAATTTAAATCATTTTATGGAAAATAATTTTATGATGACATAATATTAAAGTCGCACCTTTTGTTTCGGTAAAAGTAATAAAACTTGCATATCTCCGGAACAATATCATTCTCGTAATTATTTATCCCGTCATACAAACAATAGCAAAGTGTCTTAGACGGTACTAACAACAAGCATTTCCTCATTCTTGATTCAAACGTTAACGAATTTATGGCCTTGATTAGTCTAGTCTAGACATTACTTTAATACAAGGATTATAATGGAAATAATAAAGTTGTTTTATTTTATTCGGAATATTTAATATCATTATCAACTATCTGTAGGGAAAGTTATAATAACCGCAAAAAATGGAAAATAAAAATCTATATGTTTCAAAAGTTTCTGAACATTCTGAACAACATGGCGTACCTCACAAAAAATAGATGTGTGTGTGCTGTGCGGATACAAATTTTCGTCGGCAATTTAATGAACATGGATAAATCGATTTGAATAATTGAAAAAAAAAACATTGGACACGTATTGCTATGGGAGACCTACTTTAGTTTTTGGCAAAGGCAGGTTCAGCCGTTTCGAAGATATAAAGAAAAAAGTGTCAAAAAAGATTCAGTTTTTGAGGTAAGGGAGCGTTCGAATTGATTCATTCAAAAAGTATTTTATTTGTATTGACGACATGAAAATGACTGAATTGAACAGCCAGGTCTAGGTCTAAAAAGTAAAAACTAGTGGAGTGCATGGCATCGTGCCTTAAGTCAACTTGCTGGAACTTCCCGTACCAAAAATTATTTTTTTTAAAAAAGACTACCATTTTTGAAAAAAAATTACTCCGAAAAAATTAGATTTTTGAGGAACTATAATTTTTGGCAATAATTTACTTTTTTGAAGAAAAATTTATTTTGAAATATTTCGGAAATTCAAAACATTTCGCCGTCTAACGAATAAATATTGGTACGAAACCCATAGGAACGTAAACAAAATTTATACTTATTGTTAAAATCTCTATAAAATATCTGCGCGTATGTCTAATGATCATTTTTGACCGCCAAATGGCATTTTTTTTACTAGATCTCCGAAACCGCTAAACCTGCCTTCATGAAAATTTGATCAGTTCTTCATCTTGTTAATACAAGTAAAATGTTTTTTTCAATTATTCAAATCGGACGCTCCGTTCTCTTAAAAACTGAGTTACCGGTTTTGGCACTTTTTGCCCCATATCTTAGAAACGGCTAGACCTGCCTTCGCCAAAAACTAATCAGCACGTCTCCTTATCAATACGAATCGAATGTTTTTTGAATTATTCAAATCGCTTCATCCGCGTTCCCGAAATCGTCGACGAAAATTCAGAACACACACGCACACACACATACACGCATTTTTTCTAATTGTAAGGTATGCCAAAATGTTCAGAAGGTATTGAAACGTAAAGATATATAAAAATTTTCATTTTCGATTTTTTCGCGGTCACTATAACTTGCCCTACGGGAAGTTAAAAAAATATTTAAACAAGTTAAAAATAATGTTATACAACTTGCATTTTACAGTAGTTAAGTGTAGCTATCTTAAAACTGATATTTAAAAAAAATAATCAAATAAGTGAAAATTAATAAATTGAGTAAATAAGATGTTCTACAATCTGCACTAATATATAATATAACACATAACAAATGTAAAACCGAAATGAACATAAAAATAACACCCTCATTAAAATTGTTAAAGGACAAAACCCCAACAAAAGACAAATTCATTTAGGTAGAAGTTTTTCATTTAAGGGCCCTTGAAGCATCTATCCAATTTAAGGAGTTATTCAGAATAGTTCATTTATAACGTCATATTTGTCTATATGAAGAAAGTATAAGCACGTGCCAGACACCATTTCCCGTCCACAACGTCTCTAAATATTAAACTTTGATTCATTCTCTCTATGCAATTTTCATTCCTACATGAGAAAATTATTAATTTAAACTCGAAACGTACTTTCTAACAAAAGCTTAGTGTTGTATGAAGCATTATTCGCGTATTAAATAACAGTTAAATACGGGGGTAAAATGCAAAGTAAAATGAATAACAAAATTTATGGAATACAACATACGACCTGACCGGTGTATGGAATCATAGTCGAATGTTTATGTGAAATAATGTCTGTCGATGTAGCTGTTCCCGGAGTTTATCAGTTGGTCATGGCGACTGTTCCGCGGCACTCGCATAACGGATTCAAATTGAAGGACTTTACCGGAACTTATAGGCCACGCTGGGGAGAATATAGAATAAGACAATGCGCATCACATGAGAAGTGTTCGTGTCACGGACGATAAGTGGATTCCGAAGTCCGGAGGTTTCGTTTCACAATTGTGCAACAAGGCTCTCGGATATGGCTTATAAAACACAATTCCATATAAAAAACTAATTTAGGTTGGCATCTAGTACACTCGGAAGAAAAAAAAAGTTGCAAAAGAATATTTGACTTTGGCAGTATATTCAAAAATCCGAATATTTTTCCGATGTCCGGAGTTATAACAATTATGCAAAACTAGCTGATATCGCTTGGAAAGAATAAGGACTGTATAGTATTATTTTAGTAAAAGTATTTATTTAGCTTGGCATCTAATATAATCGTAAGAAAAAAAAAGTCTATGTCATCAAAAAAATATTTGAGCTTTTGTTAATTCTCCGTTAAAATAGAAATGCTATATAGGCAACTATACGAGTACTCTCGTATGTTACGGTCCAATTTTATCATCCCTCATATTCGTAAGATAAGAATTATGTATATGTCATTCAAATGTTAAAAAATATTGGATTTTCAGTATATAATATTTAATATTATTAAAGTATATAATATAGAATATTATTTCAGTTAGTAATAATATTCATCAATCATTGAAATAAGGATGAAATATATGAGAAGAATTCGTGTCACGGTTGATAAATAGTAAGATAATTATGCAAATTTATTGAATATCCTTAACGAAACCTATGAAATATTTCGTCAGGAAAAGTATCATTTTGTTTTGCATCTTATATATTAAGAGAAGATTTATGTGTATGTCATTCAAATATCACAAATCATATAGATGAGCCAATATTAAGTCTATGGCTTATTATGTGACTAGCCATTAAAATATTTTTCATATTTATGTTTTTAACAGAAATCGAAACCTATAAGAGGTTGAGCTAATTTGACTTAATACTGCGTCAGTTTTTTAGATGGCAATCCAAACAATTATCTCATCTCTTTGTGAGAGTTTTTTTTTTAAATACAATTTCTTTAATGGAGTGAATATTTTATTAATGCAGCAATGCCGGATGAGAGCTTTTTTTACGTGGAAACATATTGCTATCTATATTTCCAAGTGAGAACTACTGTTTGACAACATCAGGCTTCCTCGAATATTGAAATAAATAAAAATAAAAATTGTATAATATATGTAATTCAAATTTTGATCCATTTTATATGTGGCAATAATAAGATAATATTATAGATAAATTACTTAGGCAATTTAAAATTGAATTTGATTATAAGTATTGGTTTTATAATTTTAATATGGTGACCATACGTTCCAGAATTACAACTTACATCTTAGTTTTTGTAGCAATATTTGTCTCGAATAAAGTTTTTTTTATCCGATTTGTAGCAAACTCAAACCATAAACCATAAAAATTGGGCATATAAAATCACGCTACTTGAATTATACTTACATTTAAATAGGTATTAATAATGAGAAGTTTGTGCAGAGTTTTTTGCAATGATTATTAAACACGAAAAGAGCTTCTAAAACAAAGTCATGATTCAGAAAAATTATAAATTTATTTGAACTTTGATACTCTAATTAAAAATTTTGATTATTTTAAAATTAAACTTTATCATATACTAAAATAGCATTTATTATAAATATTATTTATTATAAAATAATTTAAAACTAACTTTTTCCACTAGAAGCTTCCACCCCATAAGTTTTTAACATGGAAATAAAACCAAAAAATTAGTTTATGTTAGCGCGCCTAAATATTTCTATGTTCATCTTCTGCATAAAATCGTATTTTGTAAAATAAATAACTAGAACTAATGATAAAACAAGTTTGCATCTGATATACGATTTATCACAAATTTTCAATTGCTGTATAAATATTTCACATTCCATTCATAAATCATTTATAAACAGTACACAGTTAGAATATTTAATCTTTTGATATTTTATGATCAAAACGTGCCTAGGTCATTGTACAAACAATAAGGTATAAAAAAACTAGATCTTGATGCGTATCATTACAAATTAATATCGTAACAATAGCATCGAGTTGGTATCAAGACCGCAAAGATGCTGTAGAGCAGAAGTTGTCAAGCCGAATAGAAAATATAGAGCCTCTCAAATAAGATCTACCTGACTTTTATGTATATACTAGCAAACCCGACGAACTCCGTTTCGCCACTAGATGGTTTCGTGAGAAAGATAAAGAAATTTTTTGTTTGTTTTATATTTAAAAAGGAAAAATTTGATTTTATTACACACAGTAATGAATTTATTTCAATTACAAAAATGACGTGTTTTTTAGTTGAACTTCTCTAAGTAAATGAAAGTGAATCCGCAAATTATCCGTTCCATTGAAGTGCCTTTTGGTAAACCACATTTTTTGTTTTTTGGTCTGACGTTAACACAAACAAAGCGGATGGCTTTCCAACTCGTGACAGACAACGTATAACTGCCAATGTGAAAAACAATGATTTTCTAAATAATCTATTTGAAATTTATCCCGCAAACACTAAGCGATTGGCCTTGCGACTTGTTAATTGTCATTGCAAACGTAAGGCGAACTGGAAATTGCAATCGTTTGAAGTCAAACGAAAGCCCAGTCGGAATCATTGGTATGTCACCAAATCGCCAGCAATTTTTGATTGAATGGTGAAATTCAGTGCGTGTACATCATTATTCTTTGCGGCAAGAATTGCTCGTTGACTTAACCAAGCATAATTCTGATAATTCTCACTAATGTCATTACTCAAATTTTTAATTACGGTGCCTGAAGTTCCAGCAATTTGCATTCCATTGCATATATGATCCATCCACACAAAGAAATGAATACTAAATCACTCAGAACTATATAATACTTATAAAAAATATTCTTATTAACCCTTTTCACTCGCAAATTTCAAGATTTATATGTATTTAGTCGCCGGAGCGGCGGCATCCGAGTGAAAAGGGTTAAGTCATTTATCAAAAATGGGGACTGTAAATAGTAAATTAGAATTATTTACGATAATATATTTTCTGCTATTTTATCAAAAATATGTAATATATATTTAGTAATTTAGTTACTAATAAAGTTGATAGATTTTTATTAAATTTATTCAATACTAAATATCAGGTTTGAAAAATATTTTTGAATAAAGTTAAAAATTAATAATTGATAAATAAACATATTATATGTCGGAGCAAACAAATGTGCGTAAAATTGAATTAATATAACTTTAACTTCTATATTTTGAAGTCAAACTACTTCATCTAATGTATATCATGTTTCAGCATTAATCATTTGGGCATTATGATTCAAATGATAATTAAAGAATCTAGCATTTATCGACTTTTCAGATGAATTCAAGTACATCTCTTTCTCTATACAAAATATATGGACTTTTAAATATTTTTTGAACTGCTATACAAAATATATGATGCATTTAAAATAATAAAAGAACAATTGCAAGCTGAAGCGTATAATAATTTGGAATAGCCTGAGAGTATGATTCGATGCGATATATATCGACTAAAATGAAAGCGTGGAAACGTTCAGATTTTTACTTCAACTTAATATTTCATAAATTTTCATACACATACATATACACACATGTTTCAAGCCAAATCGTCATCCCAATTTCAGAAAACTCCTTGTTATTATAAGCAAAAATCGAATTAGGTACAATTTGACACTATCATAATCATTGAATTACCATTCAAGAAGTTTTGTGAAGATCGAAAGAGAAAGTTATCAAAAAGTGCAAGGTCAAGACTAAGGTCCAATAATTTTTGCCGAATGGACCCTATAGACAGACGTGGGCCACAGGTTGGAGTGGGCCACCCGAAAAATTCAAGTAAATATGCAATATATTTTATATAGACATATAATCTTCACAATGCAAAGTGAAGATTATTTTATCGCCGTTTGTTTACATTGTGTTTTCGTGGGGTGCATTTGCAAAAAAGGCGTTTGTAGATAGAAGTGGATTGTCACTATTTGTGGACAGACATGAGCCACTTTGGAAATGCCAATTTCAATGAAAATAAATAAAATATCGGAACGTGATGCTTCTGCTGTTACCAATGTTAGCAAATCTCTTACTTTGGTTGGAGTGCGGACTATCTCAAAGTTAATATTAAAAGCTAAAGCATTCAGAGAATTGTTTTTGATCATTTTAGAAACATTGGAGCCTCTGGGAAGAAGAAAATTCGAAACATCCATATTAAGAACCACTCTAATATACATTGGGTTGGCGACTACGTAAGTGCGACTTTCATTGTTATTGTTAAATGGCTTCAATAGAATTTTTAGGTTTACTGATCGGGTTGGAGTGCGGAATCAATTTGGAAGCATTGAAGCCCCTGGAAGCGAGGAAATTCAAAAACATCTATATTAAGGACCACCCTAATGCATATATAAAATCGCTTCTATTTGGTGTGTTTATGGAATTTATAGAAAATAAAACTTCATCGAAAAAAGCGATGCCCATAGTTTCAGCAAAGAAACAGAATAATAGGACTAATCATAGGACTAATAAAATCCAACTTAAAACGTAACTTTCAAAGACCATCTAAATCAATTATCTATTATAACTGATGTCTATTTCCGCGGAAAGGTTGATCAGCCCTCCTTGCAGAAAGGCATGATGCCGCTAGGCGAGAATCTGCAGAATAGGTGCTACATGAAAAAACGTTACGGGAGGTAATTAACGGCTCGCCAAACGCACATGACACGCAAAGAAGAAAGTCCGTTATATCATATTCAATTATAATGTTTATCATAGCAATTGAAACATGGTTTGATCAAATGAACACCGGCTAAAGTGTGTACCAATATGTCACGTCAAATTGAATTAATTGATTATTCGTAACTGTTTTCCAAAGACAATTAATATTCGATAATGTTATACCCACAGTGTTCATGTACGTTTTGTAATTGAATGTGAGAGGAGCGTGTAATTATAATTTAAGTTCTATAGTTTCGAGAATGAATGAATCGCAGAAACACAGTAGCATCCAGCACTTTTTGTTGTTTGTATTTAATGTACTATGAACAAAGTATCAGTAGGACTTAATATTTACATTTAATCAAACCTGAACGGTATTTTTTTGGATAAGATTGTGTACGCAGTAGTATTTGGATTCTTACGAAAACAGTCGCCAGCATTACACATTTATTATTAATTTTTCCGGAAGCTTATTACGAATATTTTTCATTTATTTGTAACGAAACGGTTCGCCCGTGGATAAGTGGTTAGAGCTATGGGAATTGAATCGGTTTTCACTTGAAAAAAAATAGATAGCAATACCTTGCATTGCTGCCATCATTTATGAACATTCAGCAACTCTTGAGGAATTCATCACTTTTACATAAATAGGTTTGGTTTGTCATCTATAAAGAATCAAAGTAATCAGTGAAATCAAATAATTAAACCAGCTACTATCACTCTGAAGTTCTGTAAGTTGTAATTAAAATCGACCTAATTTATCTCAATACAAACATTTCTTTTGAGTGGAATGTATTCCGTACCATTTTTATTAACACTCAAATTTCATATAATAGTAACTCTAAATTTAAATCAATAACCAAAAATTTAATATTATATAAAAAAAATATTTCACAATTATTAAACATAAACATTAATTTCATAAAGGGGACAAATACTTTTATTATATTTCAATAATCAGTATTATACAGCAATATTAAAATACATTCCGGAACTTACTTATTGTAAAAAAGTATGAGCAAATAAAAAGAAAAGTATGAACACGTTTAAACTAATTATTGGAAATAGTAAATAAAATTATAATTGAGCAGTAGTTGTTGACGAAGTTTCCAGGCAATCAACTCAGAATTATTCATGATATGTGTGAATTTTTCGTTATCATAAAAGCAATAGATATAAGTTTGAACTTGACTAGTTTCTTCCAATAACTGAGGTATTTCAGACATGCGGAATACCGCGGTTTAAGTGTTCTAGTACAAGTCTATCTTCTTAACTTAATAAACTCGATATGTTTATATAGAATATCAATCTTTCAGAACAGTCATGTAGATCTTAAACCAAACCAAGCAAATATTCGAAGTTAAATACTAAAATAAAATTTCTATGCTCAATTTTCTTCAATCAATTTTGCTAAATAACCAACTAATTAATTTTATATTTTTTATTAATTTATTCAAGCCATGAAAATATTATAGCAGAAGTATGGATACAGTTAGAAGATGGCATTTATTCATTACTTAGATTCGTAAAATGTTACTCAGTGATAGACCTTATATTGCTTAAAAAATTCGAACGACTTGATTTGAATATTTGATTTTAAAACCCCGTGGTAGCACAAAACCCAAAATTTAGTAAAAAAAAAAATATAAAACGGTTAAAACGTTTAATAAAAAATAAGAGATAGAATCAAACTATTATTACTGCCCACATTAAAAGTTACAATAATAATTTACCAAACAAAAAAATCATTAAAGACAGTTCTCAGAATCTAGCATTAACAATTGTACAAAAACAGTATCAATAAAAGAAATGATACTCACTCGGTGAGTATTACCAAGCCATTTAAAGCAATATTTACATATTCTTTTTTTGAAAACATTTTTCCTTCTTTTATTGCTTTTCTATGTTATTTATTATAATAATATCCCAGTTTTCTGTAAGCATCATCAAAGTATAAGCATCTTTTCCGTATTTTCAATTTTTGTTTTTTTGTTATTTGTTGCCTTGTACTTCTGCATATCTTTTTAATACTATCGTTAATCGTTATATAATTTAGTCATAACCTTAAAAATTAAAGTACTACTGAAGATGACATTAAACTTTATATTGAAACGTTTAAAAAAAAGGTTTTCTATTCTATTTCTGGTGACCTGAAGATTTTATTACTATGTTTTCGATGAAATGTTAAAACCATCAATGCGAAATGATTATTCCTATCGCCAAGGTAATATAATAAACGTGATTATGAAACTAGGTGTCTTGGGTAATAGTATCAGCGTAACAATAGTAATAATTCAGTGTAATACTGTACTTTTAAGATATATGTTTGATAAAGACAAAACTATATAGAATAATATCATCTGATTGAAACGGGATATGAACCTTTGACATCATATACTACGGAATCATCTACAAATACGGTACTATATCGAATATCACAATGACTGAGCGAACGAATGATCTACAAGAGCGTTCTTGGTCTGAACAATGTTGTATAGATTCGACAATAAAACATACGAATCGTTTCATCCGTGACGAAGAATCGGTACACGACAAAAGATATGACTTCATGCAACTGAATGATATATGAATATTGTTTCTGACTTTTGCATTTACTTGGGAAAGCACATAACTTTAAAATGAAAACCAAGAACAACTAGTTCAATGATAATTAATTACTTTAGGAATGATAGTGATTTATAGAAAATAAAATAAAGCGAAAACCTAAGCGAACTTACTATAACGGATCCTCGATCATAGTAATCATTCTTTCTTCGAGCAAAACTTTTACCATAGAACGAGATCTGTTTTAATCGGTTATTGAATGATGAGTTAGGAAACGCTACAGTATGCATTTTTCCTTATTTTTTTGCAGCAATCAAAACTAATACATCTACGCGCTGTTGTGCTGCAATTCTTTCTCCACTATGTCACTTCAAAAGAGGCAATCTATGGTTGACCTTTCTTTTTCGATGGGTTTTGATATTAGAAAACAATCCACTGATTGTCCTTTCTAACAGTGCTGATATATTTTAAATTATTACAGCAATGATGGGAAGGGCTAGAGTTTCACTTGGAAATATATTTTTATTTAAATGTTCAAGTGACTTTGGACGATACTATTTCTTAATATCATATTGTCTATAACTACAAAAAAAACATAATTAACCGTTTTCACTCTTAGATGTGAGTTCAGCTATATACAATATACTTCAGCATTCTAAAAGCTGTATTATACTTCAGCATTCCAAAAACAATTGTCCGTAATATTCTTTTAATGATATGCAACATTTAATTATAATAATATTCAAATTGTCACTTTGCTGTTGCATTGATATTTAGGTTTCAGCATAAATAGTTGTAAAGCACAGAAAAAAAATATTGATAACTAACAAATACATGAAATGAAAAAAAACGAATAAATCCATGCTCTAAATTTTAATACATCCAGCATCTGTAGCAAATTTATTTTGCTACTGCATAAGAATAGGCGAAGGTACCGCACAACTATTAATTACAAGCCTCCTGAACAATAGTTTTCTGTTCAAGTTGTAAAAGCATGAAGATATAGCTCGTAAAGTTATAAAGAAAAGCTTTTCTGTTTAATAATTCTGGATCATTTTGCTTTCCTTTATTGTATGATGCTCGGTGATAGTATCGCCAGTGCAACGATAACTAGATCAGTGGTAACTCCAAGAAGAGATCATACTAAAGATTAGAACATAATGTTGGGAGAGTGCAAATGTGTGCCAATTGAAGTCGAACGCGTTATAACAATGCATTGCACTCGAAATGGATACGTTTACTGGCAAAGACGTGTGTTTATGATGCTGTTTATAAATGGCATTTCGTGCTAAAAGATGCGTTGTGCAGATTTATTGCGACCTTGTGAATTTCACGACCGTGCTGACTCCAGACAGGTGGGTCACATGGTTGATGTTGCCGTTACATCATTACGTGAAAATCCAATATGTTATAAAATGGATGCCCGCATTATGGAACAAGCGGCCATGACCGGGTGATCGGTTATTATATAGCTTTTCATCCAAGAATTTTCTTAACACCTTGAAAGCACACATTTCGTCGTAAATAATACAACGGTATTTATCGTTTCGCGTAAGATTACTTCCAACTAGAGATAGGTAACTCACTCCGGAGTCATCATTCCAATACAACTCCTCCTCGGAGTGAATCCGAGTGGAGTTGTTTTACATGATTTGTCATATACGACTTCCTTAAACTGGTATTAAATCTGTTAACTCGTACAGGCATTTAGTGTTTTTGTCGTTTTTGCTTTGGGAAGGAAGTGGTCACTTTCTTGTCTCGCAGGCAGTTTTATGACTTTTTTTTTTAGGTATAAAAGTCAAAATAAATACCATTGTGTATTTTCCAGAAAATACAAAAATGTTACTTTAAAGATACAGAACAATGAAATTGTATTCAAGTGTGAATAGCTCAAATGTATAATTTATTGAATAGTAAGGGGTGATATTTCTAACTACGGCAATCTTTGGCCGTAAATGACGTGAATGAATATACGAAACAAAATACATTTATTTAATTTTGTTTTTCCATAGCGTGAAATAACAACACTTTAGAGTACAAAATTTATCAGCGATATTATTAGTATTTAAGTTGTTTAGCGGATATAACTCCACCATTAAGCGGAGTCAAACCGAGTCGATCCGGCTTCGGATATAATAAGCCCATCTCTACTTCCAACTATACATTGAAATTGAAGGAAGAGCATAATTTTATCCAATTCAGTTAAACAAACCCTTGCTACAGCCTACCCAAAAATAAACCCAAATTACTCTTTGTGCCAAATAATTAATTTCAATCATATTTAATAACGCGAAATCATCAACGCGACTTTTCCCGCTCGAAGAAATTTCTCTATTACAGGCAGCAGCAAGATCGATGGATCGACGATGGTAAAAATCCCTACGAAACTACGGGCCCAAACTAACTGATGTCACCTACCAGCCATGTCTATATCTACTATGCTCGTGACAATATAATTCGTTCGTTAAACTAAATACTTCTAAATTACTATTATTATTATTAATATTTCTTTCTTTGTTTATTTTTTCTTTTTATTTGTTTTATATAACTGTTATTGTTATATTGTTAAAATACTTAATAATTAGTTAATTAAACACTTACAATTTAAAAAACAAAAAATTTGAGAATTTTTTTTTTTTTTTTTTTTTTCTAATTATTATTTTCATAAGACTGTTATTTTTAAAATACTTAATTCAAAACACTTTAAAATTGTGAAACAAAATTTTAATTTTTTTATTTTGACTGTTATTGTTAAAATACTTAATAATTAGTTAACCAAAAACTTATATTTAAAAACACTTAAAAATTGTGAAACAAAATATTTCCTTCATCAAAATACCTAAAAATTTGTAAAAGAAAAAAAATTGTAAAAATATTTAACAATAATAATAAAAATGATAATGATAATATTAATAATAATAATAATTACAATAATATAAGATACTTAAATTTGTTAAAATATCATAAAATAACCTAAAATTTGTTAATATTGTAAAAGTATGTTCTGTAAAGCTTATTAAAATTACTTATTAAATTTTTAAAAAACACTTGTAACAAACAAACTAGTTATATTAAAAAAAAAAATTATAATTAAGTAAATATAAATAGGTTTATAGTAAATAAATTAAGTAATTAAATAGCTAATATTAATTAAATTATATTAAACCTATAAATTATTGACTTAAGCCTTATTATAGTATTAAATATTATACCGACGGCTTGTAAAATTAATAAATAAATAAATAAAATAAATAAATTTATACGCCTGAAAAAACAGTTCAGAATAAACACGTCGTAATTGAAAAATAGTATTTGAATTGCCTTTCGCTAATTTGTGCTAATTGAATATTTTTTGTAGGTTATTCACTTAGGTCACAAGTAGTTATGATTAATCCAGCGTAATAATATATTTCCGTGAAAGCATTCATGTAAATTAGTCAGATTCACAGATGTAACTACTAACAATTTGAAGACGTATGATTTGCTATTGAGTTGAGGCTATTTACTATTTAACTCGTGAGATCTTGAGAAAAACATTTGCACTTTTATACAATGGCGGCGATAATTCACGAATAAGTTTTACTAAAAGCGCACTTCAATAATGTAATTAGGTGAACAATTATGCTATGAAAAAAGAAAACAAACGATTAAGTACGAAATAAAATAATAAGCAAACGAAATAAAAAACTCTAAATAACTCAACCCAAAGCAAAGAAAAATTGCAGGAACTTACCGTAAAATTTTAAAAACATTTTTGAAAATTTTGAATTAGATTTTTTTTATTTTAATTTTTCTTTGAAAGTTTTGAGAAATTTCTATTTTTTAAAGTTTTGATTTTTTTTCAAAATTTTGAAACCTATTGAAGTTGCGGATCAAAAATGCGGAATACATTAGTTTGCTTTTGGAAAACCTATATAGATAGACCTAAATATCGTAAATCTTGGTACGTAATCCAAAGAAATGGCAACAAAATTTGTACTTAATACTAAAATCTCTGTAAAATGTCTCAATTTGTTGTGCAACGCCACCGTCTTGTGATCATCTTAAATACTTCGCTTTGGCTTGAATACAGCTAAAACAACGAAAAAACCGTTGTACTGATAGATTTTGAAGAAATGATGCATAGATCATATAAAGGAACATAAACTAATAGTGCAAGCCAAGTATAATCATTGCAAATATAATAAACCTATTATTATAGGATACGTGCACGATGATCTCGATTTCGAGAGCAAGGTAGGCGGGTTGAACTGAGAGTAGATTGAGTAATAAAATACGAAGTGGTCTGCTCCATAGGATTTCGCAGAGCTTTAACATCTAAAATATTATTTCTTTGCGATCTTCTGCATATCATATTGACCCTACAGCCATACTAGGCCCTGAACTGGTGTTTGAAGTTCACTATAGCAATCCGAACAATACATAATAATTTCAAATGACAGGAAACAAATAAGTACAGACAGAAAATAAAAGTGATCGTATTCTGATAGTGTATAACAATAAAAGCTCTTCAAACATGCCACTTTTTTTAAAAAAAGATACGATTTTTACTCCCTCCAAGGATTGATAATACAATTTTATATGACTAATAAAAAATGCTACACAATAATGAATTCCGCACTTTTGTCTTACAATCGATTTCTCGCGCATTTAAAAATGTTTTCCATCGTAATATCTTTATATTAATATATCATAAAGGATAGTGATTGACAGTTCAATTCGATAGAATAAGTTCTTTCTAATTATAAGGCAGTTTGCTAAAGCAATTAAGATTTCAAACATGTACGAAAACAGTTTTTATTGTGTAATAAAAAACTAATAAAATCTAATAATAGTAAGATTTACATAAAAAATTCTAGTAAAAATTGAAGGTAACATATAAAGGCAAACGGTAAAACTGTATTGATTTAGAAACCTATATAAATATATTACCTAAATAGTGTGAAACCAAGAAACTGACAATGTGGAATTTATTGAAAAAATTAAAAGAATACTATAATATCTTGACTAGACCACATATTTGAAATTTAGTTACAAAAATGACAATATCTGTGGGAACATATAAAATGTTCTGACATAATTAATAAATGGAGAGTGAAATTCCAAATAATGATTTTATTTTAATCCACATCCATTTTTATTTTGCAATATCATAAAAATATATTGACCGGATCTTCACATCCAATAAATTAACCTTAGTTAATTATAGCAATTATACTTTAATGTTTATTCATTTCCGTTGTGATAAAATTCTTGACCATAAATAAAGTCTCTGGCCAATACATATTGAGTCAGAGTATCATAAATGTAACAAGCAGAAAATGATTTTAAAACTCATGAACATTACTAAAAAAAACCTTAGGAATGATGTAATTGTTTTTATGTACTTTAATTGAAGCATTTTATATAGAACTAAAATTAATAAATAATAAAATAATAACATTAACTTGAAGACATACAAACAAATTATATTCATATCAATTATAAAACATGCATATTGTAGCAAAGAATTTGTTTAACTTGAAAATTATGTTTTGAATGAAACAATAAAAAAATCGTAAGAAAAGTTGCATAAATCTTCCGATGTATGTAAGTAATCGACTTAATAAATAATTATTGACATTTAACAACTTTTCAAAATGCGTCGATAACATATTCAAATGTTTATTTCGAAAATAAGACTTCTCTTCAAGTTTAAGACAAATAAATGTAATTTAGAATTGAGATTCTAGAAGGTATGTCAAAACCACACAACCCGCACCAAATTTAAATAAACCAACCACTTTTTGTACCCGTATCTTTAGGATGTTCGTTAAGACCATAGGTTCCCAAACTTTCTGCGCCGTGCACATCTTGGGAAGCGTGCATTATTCACGTGAGCCTTACAAAGGTTTAACAAAAAATCACAAAATATTATGTGGCGGAGGAGGTGGTCTAGTAAAATATCACGTGTATTAATTTTTTACCTCAATATAAAAAAAAATCTAAAATTTTGTGAGCATGTGTGCGCGTGTGTATGTCTGGATACAATTTTTCATCCACGATTTCGAAAGCACGGATCAACCGATTTGAATGTTTCAAAAACCATCACAATTTCACACTAAGAATCACAACATAAAATCAAGAATTCTATCGCCCGGAAATATAATAAAAATTGCCCGGTGGATCTTTACTAAAAACTAATTAGCACGATTCCTAAGCGATATCCTTGGTAAAGTTTTGAAATTTTCAAAAACGGTTCAGGATTTTTGGCAAAAATATTCTACACCACTCTGCTAATTTTCTAAAGAAACGGCTCATGGTCGCGCAAACTAATCCATGCAAAACCCTATCAAGAGTATCAAGTATTATCAAATACATTTAAAATTTTTGAAATCGGTGCAGCTCTTTTTGGGGAAACGTCGAAGAAGTCGAAGAAAGACTCGCATACATACCCTTACTATTCCAAGTTTTATTTCCAAAAGGAATGACTGAAACGTCGATATTCGGATATTAATAAGGCATAGAAACAAATTAATATATTGTAGGAATATAGAAGAGATTGAAAAAGAGTAAAAATAGTTTTGTCGACTAAAAGTAATCTCCAAGCATATTAAACTTTAACGAACGAGCGCATTACCTAAAACTATGTTCAGTAGGTCAACAAATTTTTAAGAAATTAAGTGCTTCTTTTCCAAAGCCAGAAAAGTTGAACTTTATTGGATTTCAATAGTTTCATCTAATATTGCTTGTTGGCCAAAATACAACTTTATATTCTAACTGCATTGTGTCCATATTGAAATTATATAAAGAAAAGCCCAAAATTCTTGTAGTATGGCGACATTCGATTATTTTAGAATTTTACTATGAACACTCGTTCGTTAATGATTAATTAATATAACATTGTTTATATAGTGATCTCTTAGGTTCAAATACCGTATGAAGAAAGTTAAATGGAACAAGTAACTATAGAATATGCAATTCGATTCTTCAATTTCTTCAATTTCGCTATATAACAGAAAATCAATACGATATTCGTTTTACTACGGTTTCCTTGGAATAATCATCAGAAATGCCATAACTTACCGACCGACATATCGGCAAGTTCGATCATTGCTGACTCTGGCAGGCAATAGCAACGTTTCACTAGCGGGCGTTGCTAGTGCTGGCTGTAACTGTAACGCGCCGTCTATTATAGTAATCATACGATAGTCTTTGGCTTGGGCCTTTTCTTTACTAGTATAGTATCTGATTTCCGATCGCGGAATGCAAGCGCCGATACGAGATTCGAGATCTTCCATTAAATCTTTTATGCGTGATAGTTACATAACTGCAATGACCAGATGACCAGATGCCCTACTTCATATTCCCAGACTCCTTTGTTATGACAGACGATCACGAATGATACTTCGGAAGGAAAGGAAAATACGGATTGATGAATGTGAGAGTTTTGTTTCGGATTTAATTGTAGAATGCTCATAAAGATATTGATGCTAGAAGGTTCTGGAATGTGTGGGGATCAATCATTTGCTCTGATCGATTTTAATTGAAATTGTAGATCTATCAATCCAAAAAAACGATAAATTGGCAAAATGGACTTATGTTCAACCTTTAATACTAACTTTTAGTATTAGTCTTCTGAAACAGTTTAAACTATTATATACTAGTAATTTACTTCAAATGGTTACGTTAAAATGACTCATTTCCAAATAATATTTCATTATTATTATATAATAAATTTATTATTATTATTTTATACCATTAATTATATAATACTTTATTAAATGATTTTGAACGGTTTTGGACTTGAAATATGGGATTGCTAAATGCAAAATAGCAACAGTAAACTATAAAAATTAAAAACATTTGAATGTGCAACTGAAAAATTCTGAGTTGAATGTAAACTAACATATTTGTTCTTTAGAATAGGGCAACATGTATAATTTTTTCCTGGTCCAGTAAAGTCTCTTGTAGAAACATTAATCAAAACAAAATATTTTGTTCCATGCAGTTTTCTGTTGAAAATAATTTTTATCAAATTCGGAACAATTCTACATTTAAATAAAAAAAGATTTTTCATTTATTTATTTGGCCTCAACTCTAGGAGACATTTTTAGCCATCATAACGTTCTACTCAATATTAAAAACTATTATGGCCAAAAATATCAAACTTTTTAAAGAATTTTCCTTAAATGGTATTGCAATATTGCATAATTTGATTTCAATACCAATAACAAAACCTTTATGTAGTGATCAATTGATCCAACCATGTTCTAGATTTTGTTAATCATTATCAATTGGTAAATTTGTGAAGCCCTCCTTTAAAAAATGCACTAGTGTGTTTGCAAGTTTTCATCAAAAGTTGGGGTTTTGAATCAGGATTTTAAAATGACTGTTTCATACTTGATAGTTTTATAATGTAAAAAAATCGAGTGAAAAATATATTATTGCGATGAAATGCGCGGTAGAAAAAATTGTACTAAATGTGAGCAAAATGCGTTAGCCGATATCGTGTTATTTTATAGGTTTTTATTTTTTACTCAATTATCTTATTATAAAAGAATCAAGTAGTTAATAATGTTACGATCTAGGCTAAATGCATTAACTTTTGATGAAATTTGCCAAAACTTGACGAATGCACTAAACGAAACTTTTCTTTTAATTTCATGTGCTTTCGCTTTTAGGCTTTCGATGCCTTTTTATAAGCTATTTCATAAAATTTCATAAAAAAATTACATATAGCAAGTTATTGAACAAAAGGTATTGGTTTTGGTAAGCGAATTTTTTTCTTAACTCTTTAACTTACAATTTAGATTCGAAAATATTCGGCCAAAGTTGTACAAGCTGGCACAGCGTTTGTGACTATTTTTCCACACAATGTACAGATTTTCACAAAAAATAAAAATAATTTTGTGTTTTATAGTTTTGTATACTTGCGATTGCCGTATCGGGCTATGTCCGTAATGCGTAATATTTGCTTCTGGACCGATTATCGTACGCGGGCTATGCCCGTAATATTTACGTTTGGCCTAGAAATCGCACGCGGGCTCTGCTCATCATTTCAAGTTAAGGAGTTAAGAAGAGCCACACTCAAAGTTTAGATGTTTTAAAAATTTAAATTTCATAAATAAACAAAAAGATTTAATTCTTAAACATCTGAGGCAATCGTGTCATTATTTTTATTGTGATCCTTGAAATGTTATTTACGGTTACGGATCCAAAGCTTAAATGATCAAAATCAATAAAAATGAACCACAATAACAGAAAAATGATCACAATTTCACCAAAGCACTTAAAAGTTCATAATCCCCAAACAACGTAAGATAAAATTTTTCAAGACAATTAGGTCAATATTGTCACCCTACGTTTCGGCTTGACGTTTAGTTCTGGAACACCCAGTATATCTGAGCACATATGTGATTGCATATGCAAAGTGATTTTAAATGTAAATTACTTCACATTAATTATAGAATTTTTATATTAAATAACTTGCTGTTCAGAACAACCTCGCCAAACACAGACCATCCATAAAACCATCGATCACAAAGCACCTTAATAGAATATCCGGCATGCAGGTCTAAGTAAAACATGATTTAAGTATCTAATTTCGCAGATATATTCCATACAGATCGAACGTAGATAACAATATAAAAGCTAGCGCCGCTGTGGTCCATACGGTAACAGACAATATGTACCGTAACTGTGTAATCGTCAGGAAGACACTTCAGATGAAGCAACTGGCCACAAGCAACGGGGCATCGATATCGTGCGAGCAAAGTTCAAGCCCTTTTTGCATGTGCATACACCTCCGCGAAATCGCATTCGTACACATGTGCGGTGCCAGCCACAATCGACATAGGAATAGGAACTAGTAGAGGCGCCAGGATAACGTTAAGTTTATTAATCAATTACATGCCTACATCCGTTATATCGATCTGACCGCAGAGAAATCATACATTCTTTCATTTCGCCACAAATTCCTATTATCATTCAATGATGTGAAAGAAATTCAATAACGTGAAAATACCAGTTGTGATATAAATATTATATATCAATATAATAATTATTTTATATTAAATAATATAACTAACAAATAATAGTGAATCCATATTACATAATAAGGGGTTACTATTTTTCACATATCAACCGATTTGAATAATTCAAAAAACATTCGTAGGTTCAGCCTTCCGAAGATACAAGGTAAAAAGTGCCAAAAAGGTAATTAAATTTTTGAGAGATTGAAGTGTCCGATTTAAATGTATAAAATAACATTTTATTTGTATTGATGTAATGAGAAACTGATGAAATTTTTGGAAAGTCAGGACTAGCGGTTTCGGAGATGCAATAAAAAATGGAAAAACATGCCATTTGGTGGACAAAAATGGTGATTAGACATATGCACATCAAGTTTGCACACATTTTATAGATATTTTAATTACAAGAACAAGTTTTGTTCACATTTCTATGGGTTCCGTACCAAGGTTTATCCTTTATACTGCGACGCGGCGCCCACTCGCTTCGATATGTCGTTGCTATGGAGCTTTCCCAAATTTTAAAAATCTCAAAAATCAATTTTTTTCAAAAATTTTGAAAAACTTGAATCTTTTTTTTAAAAAAAAACGAATTTTTGGTCCGGAAAGTTCCAAACAGAAAAACAGGTCTAATTGTGTAAATAGTATTTTACACAATTAGACTTGAAGACCAATTATTGGAGTTTTTTTTATTAAAATCTAAAAACGTTACCATCGAAAACTTGAATAAACTAGTGGTGTATGGCATCGTGCCTTAAGGCAAATTGCTGGAACTTGGAATATTAAATGCTTTCAAATAGATTATTATAAATACTAAAACATTGTCGAATATTTATAAGAATTGAAAAGAAACTGAATTGCACTGGACTTGTCTTTGCCAAAACCTAATCACCTCTTCTTCCAATCATTACAAATTGAATGTTTTAAGATAATTCAAATCGGATACTCCTTTCTCTTAAAAACTCTGCACTCTTTGCTTCATATCTCCGTAACTGCTGGACCTGCCTTTGCCAAAAACTAATCAGCACATCTCTCTATCAATAGGAATCGAATGTTTTTTCAACCATTTAAATCGGTTGATCCGTGCGCCCAAAAACGTGGACGAAAAATTTTATCCATACATTCATACATACACACACATCCAATTTTTTCTGAGGTATGCCAAAATGTTCAGAAACCTTCAAAACGTGAAGAAATGTAAAAATTTTCAATTTCGATTTTTGGACGATTGCAATAACTTACCCTACGGGAAGTTAAAAATAAGTTAAATTGTATAAAAAGTAAATTTTTCAACCGATTTTCAACTAATCATCTCTAACTCAGTTTATTTCTCCTCTTCAGCTTCGGAATATTATAACCAATTAACAAATATTCTAAGCAAAATACGAAAATTTATTTGCTTTTTCCAAAAAATCTAATTTAAATAGTCATACTCACTAACCAGCAAATGAAAAATATACTTATATAATGCGGTATAAAAGCATAAATCGTAATTAATAAAATCCATGAAGACAAAAAATTAACTCAAGTGTCGCTTGCCAACTCTTCTTGAGGAATGCTTTTGCTCATGGCATTATCTCGTGTAAATATGTATAATATATATTCGACTCAATTGGCTTTTACAATATAATATATGGGAAAATAATCACCGTTCTAAGATCGGTCAGATGTACATTTTGATGTACTCATTCGCACAATAACATTATTAACATATCCCCGGGAAGTGTAAGTATGTGCACATGCAGTTATTCGTATTAATAAGACAAACATGTGTACGGATGAATATATTATAAACTCATATTGCCTATAAATATGCAAACATTATATATATATATATATATATATATATATATATAAATATATATAATCAATGCAAATTTCCTAGTGTTTAGTTAATGCATTTTTGCCTTAAAAATCGCAAGCATTGTAATGTGGTATAAATCATTCTTGATTATATATTTATTTTTTAAATGCATATATAAACAGATCTCTTTAAAAAAGACGATAATTATGTGTTGTAACAATATTCTAACAACATTTAATTTATATAAATTCAGGTATTTGATTATCATTCGCCTTAAAAAAAAACTCTGAGCGCATACTGAATCTACCAAAAAATGAGCAAACTGTATTCTCAATATAATAATTTTTAGTCTTTAATCTCATTATTTGGCTTGAAAGACACTGAAAATATGTGAAAGTTGTAAACCTGTTACTTTTTTGTGACTGTGATTGAAAACATAAAATCACACCTAAACCAATTGTGTTCGAAAAAATATAGACTGTGCTTTTTACAGTAATTAAGCCAATTACTATCTACTGCTTGAAAAAATTGAATAAAAGTTTAATTTTGTATTTTGAAAATGTCTAGGGTAGTTTAATTACTACTAACCTATTAGTAGCAAGAAAGAGGTTTACAATAGTGGAAATCTAAAATACAAAACAAATGACCAGGTCGAATTCCTACTAGCTGTTTTGGCGATATGGAAAAATAAGTGCAATGTTTGGCCATTTTTTGGTCAAAAATAACCATTGAACAAAGTAAAATAAATGATTTTTTTTTAAACAAATCTTAGATACTAAGACCTGTAAGAGAAAAATGGTACATATTACAAAGACTTAGTAGTATGTACCATTTTTCTCTCTAATTTTTCTCAATGTTTTTGTTCCAACAAAATCAAAATAAAATTAAATGTCGAAGTTGACAAATTTTAAAATTATTAAAACAAAAATTTAAACAGCAATTTATTACAATTTAAAAACAAATTTTTTTTATAAAATTTCATATTAATATGTCATAAATGGAGTTCCTAATATTTTTTGCGAATTTTTAGTACATAGCAACATATATAACCATAGACCAATAATAACTTTGGAACTTTCCAATAATTTATATTTCAGATAAATATAAATATATTTCAAAATGTATTAATTATTATCATTGATTTAAAAACATTTTTTTTATTTGATGTTTTTTTTATATTTTTTATATAGCGATTTGGAATTGCTATTATTTAGCATGTAATACGTTGTTTTTAATTTTACATAAGTTGACATAGATTCAACATGATTTTATATATTAAAATTCCAGTTTAAAACTATGCAAAATAATTCAATACCATAAGCTATATATTATTTTCCATTTATTAGCATGCTTGTTACTCTCATATGCAAATGTGTAAAGAGCTGTGATAATATCCGCGCTTCGTGATAAATTAAATTATAAATACTCAATATACATAACTCAAACCGAGGAATCGGTGATGAGGATGGCCTCAGGAATGGTTGGATAAGCGTAAACCAGAAGCTTAATAATAAATACCGAGAAGTTATGGCAGACATAGAAACAAGTCCTCACAGTTACGTCTGATTTAAGATCTGCTAAATATCCGATTGGCAATGTTTGCATTAATTAATGCCATTGCTCGATATGAAGATACCGTTAACGCCATTCGAAGAACACGGAAACTCATACGTATTTTTATTTGTGTAAAATGGTAAAACGGCAAAGTGCATGTCAATCTCGACAAATGGAGGTCTGGATGAAGATTACTAGTTTCTCGACAAGGCAAGGCAAGGTCTGATACTGTGATTCGCAGGATTCTACATGTAACCCTAGGGGTACATGGTACATGGCAGCACGTCAGCAAAAAAAAATCGGGAACAACGTACCCGCTGGATCACAATGTACCACGTTAATATCTATTTGTTTAATTTATACTATGTATAAAAAGTCCTTTAGAAATGTATAAATAGAACTAAAAAAATCGGTTGATCCGTGTTCCCGAAATCGTAGACGAAAATTTGTATCCGCACACACACACATACATACAAACACACACACACACATACATCCATTTTTTCTAAGGTATGCCAAAATATTCAGAAATCTTTAAAACGTAAAATTATATAAAAATTTTCATTTTAGATTTTTGCCCTAAAACTATAGTTCGTTTTATTAAAAATATGAAACGGAAGATAAACGATCAAAGAGTTTAAAATAAAGTAGAAAGAAGATTTAGCGTAATTACTGAATTACTGATCTAACAAAAGAAAAAATGTGGACTGGAAATCATTAGCCGAGAGATTAAACGTTATAAATTTGTCGCCATATGTTGATAGTTGAACATATGCTTATTCGCCTACTTTATTTTGTCATTATAAATTAAATTATGTAACATATTTTTACTTTAAAAGTTTAGTAAAGTTTACTTTAAAAAAATTTAGAAACTAACTAATGGTTGGAACGCGCCTCCCCTGCTCTAATAAAAAAAATTGTTGTACCCCGTTGTTTATTAATACCTAACTGATATGATCAGACTACAAAATAATATGCAATACCATGTAAAAACATGATTAAAAACTCATTATTTTTTGCATATTTTTTATTGTCATTTCAAACATGTTAGGTTATTTTCAAAAAAAAAGTATTCTGGAAACAGATGTACGCGCCCCACAGATTGGAAACCGCTGGGTTAGACGCTTATAATTTATCATCATATATTGTCATAAATAAATATTAATTTCGTCTTCATTGTTTAAAAAAAATATAACATAAAAATCTGAAACCTATATGTCTTCAATAATCAATTCCATTAACATATTAGCAAATTGATCATACTAAACGCAATAATCAATACTTATTAATTGTATTTCTAGGAGTAAATAAATCATTACTTATGAATCTTCTTTATGATTTTTTTTATTATATCTTTTATTTATAACTGTCCAGTTAAGGACATTTAATAAACTTCATGAATTTACAATAGTCGGCCGAAAAGGGACATTGTATACTAAAAGGGCATGTTGGAAAAACAACTCAGTAGTTGTTCTTTATGAAATTTAGCAATTTATATTTTGAACAAACATTTTTTTAATCAGAAGTTTTTGGTAAAATGAAAACACACGTGGTATCTTTTGTGCAGTACAAAATAAAATGAATAAACTAAAGTTAATGAAACAAGCCTTAATAAATTAGTAAGATATCACTGACAATAAATAAATCAAATGACTACTGAATTATAATTCCAAATCTGAATAATAGTTCGAAGAAATCGGAACAGATAAATTTAGATAAATTAAATTGTTATCTAATTTTATTGCTGCAATTATGTTTGATATATTGAGGTATGTAAGGTCAGGTTCGACTACGAAGATAAATGAAACTAAATAAATGATTAATTAAATTTGCTACAAATTAATCTGCTTTAAGAGGTATTCGAACATATAAATAATTTAACTAAGATAATTTAGATTAAATATTTAAAAAAATATTTCGAAATACAAGTATCATTTGTAGATAAAAACCGTTATTAAACTATTCTCCAATTAAAATATGTCAACTTATCAAAGATCGTTAGATACATAATTTAATTAATCAGTTAAAAACTTCGAGGTCCTAAAATTCTGAAATACTAAAATGATCATTTCACCGGTTATGATATTAAATAACTTAATGAAAAAATAATATTATACGAAATCAACCACAGAAAAAATACCGTGTATAGGATCATAAGTCAGTCATTTTAAAATATAAATTACACAATAAAAATACTTTATTTTGTTTAATATATATAATTCATCACTAGATTTATTTGAAAAAATATGCAGATTGACTGTAAACTCATGCAAAATATTTAGACTTATTTATGTTAGCAAAGTATGCAATGAATAGTTTTTATCAATCAAAAGTTAAAAGTATTAGAATTGAATACTTTGCTACATAGACTTATTCATTCAAGTTTGTACTTGTGAGACCTCCAAACATATTTCCAAACTCTGGGATATATTTTTTACGGTAGGTACATAATATCATTATTTTTCTACGAAAGGTAAAATAAAACTAAGCATAGTCACTGACAGGCGCACATAATAGAATCACCATTAGTCATTCTAAAAAGACCCTCTTGAAATGACAATGAACATGAAAACACCGATACCAAATGCCTTGTAAAGAACAACCTTTGGCTTAACTATGTCAACAGTCAAAATATGATCTTTTGAATAAAATCTGAGAAAACCACTTGAAAGGTAACTGGAATGCATTGTAATGTTGATTTCTTTGTTTGGACCTTTACAGACTTGATTCTGTCATTGTATTCTGCCGAACGTCAGTGAAGGTATATTGTTGCGCGCAGAGATGGGAATCGAAAATCGAAATTAGTTATAGTTTCAACCTTAGAAATACGTGTAGAATAATATTCTATTACTACAAAATATAATCAACATTTGCGCAAAATTTCAAATAATTACTTTAAAATCGATTCGAAAGTCATTAATACTTGTTCCTGGCATCCAATGCTACTAATACTTTATCAAACAACTTTTCATACAATATACCAATTACAGAAGATATTAAAGAAACCGCTACTTTTGAAGAAATCGTATTAATATCAGAAAGATATGGTACAAAACTGATGAATTTATTTTTATTATATTTTATTTTATCAAGACGCATTTAACATATGGAACAAGCACGTGGTGGGTCTTCAATGATAAAAAAATGGCGGAAAAGAATTATCAAGCCTTAGGATTTTTCCACTATGTTAACTGGTTAACACACCATCGATTAAAAGTTAAACTAATATTATAATACCATAAATTTAACCTAACACTCACCTAACAAATTATCGGAAGCACCCAACAAAATGCACATTTATAAACAGAATCAACGTTCAGTCCACTATACATACTCATGGTTTATAATACACTAAACTCACCATTTGTACAACATTAGAACAATATTCACACTCGTATAGAACATTTCTCATTTCACATTTTACGGCAAGGACACACTTATTTTGTTCAAAACATTATGATGCACTATTTATTTTCTAATATTCACATGGCGATAATATTATGCAAGTCTACTTCGGCGTTGCATTTCTGAATGACACAAGGCAAGAAGTCGTACGAATGTTATTTTGACATTTGTGGAGGTCAGTTTTGAC
>NW_020537324.1:57899010-57942629 GCF_003426905.1 Ctenocephalides felis
ATTTTAATGGTAATTGGTGAAGTTGTGTGGAAAGATTAGTTGCTGATAATAATTTGATGCCCACCGGTGGTTAGTAATTTTTTGGAGAGAAACGATGCAATGTACTATTTTTTTGCTGTGGTTAGAGTATTTTAATTAAGCTTCTATGTCCTCACAGACATTATACAAAATGTTTATTCTCCAAGATCATTTTTTCTATACGATTGTTACTCTAACATTATTGATATACAATGGAACAAATATCACCCTTTGGTATGTTCTGTCCTTGGTATGTCTCAGGCTTAGTATGTATAGGCTATAGTATATATAATATATATATATATATATATATATATATATATATATATAATATCCATTTAAATAAATTTCTTGTCCCCAACGCTATTTAAAACAACTGTCATGCTGATCTTTAATTCTTCATTTCCTAACATGAATCTAAATTGATGGTGATTACATATTGTTTTTTCCTTATTCGCTTAAGCCTTGCTTAGCAATTGCTGTTCTATGCAAGAAATTATTTATGCTGTATTTTATGTTTATTGTCTAGATAAAAGCGTCTAGGAAACAGGACTAAGTTACAGGTATGACTAGAACGTGATAACACGGAAGCTAATATTGATATATAATATATATAATATATATATATATATTATATATGATATTCAGTTTTCATTCAGGGCAATACATCAATTAAAAAAAAATTGTATGACTTTAAAACATTTTTATTTATTCCATACGTTTCGACACATTGTTTTGTGTCATCTTCAGTGGACTCTAGATTGAAAGAACAGATAGAAATTATTAAATAAAACTAATATATAAGAAGTGATATGGTATGAACTTACATGTAATTGAATTAATCCTAATTATTTCATATTATAAATGTTCACAATGCAATGCATGACAAGGTATAATGCATGACATTGTGAACATTTATAATATGTAATAATTAGGATTAATTCAATTACATGTAAGTTCATACCATATCACTTCTTATATATTAGTTTTATTTAATAATTTCTATCTGTTCTTTCAATCTAGAGTCCACTGAAAATGACACAAAACAATGTGTCGAAACGTATGGAATAAATAAAAATGTTTTAAAGTCATACAAATTTTTTTTAATTGATGTATTGCCCTGAAAACTGAATATCACATATTTCAACATCAAAATTATATAAAAAATTAATATATATATATATATATATATATATATATACGAATCTCACAATTTGCATTCATGCATCTTTGTGGTAATAAAATAGTAAGCCATTGTCGGTATTTTTTGAATATACAATTTTTTTGGAAAGTTTTATTTTCTTTTAGAATAGTAGATATTTCTTTGGTTGTGATGTATTTTGAAAGTAATTATTTGTGCTCGATGGCTTGTGAGTTGATTGTTACCGCTTAATTTGCCTTGAAAGATGAAACTTCAGTATTTTGGTTTTCTACATCTTATGGCCTGATATTGTTATAATTACCAGATTTGCATAGAAGGTTTTCATTTAGTTAAATATTATTTTAAAGGCACAAAGTAAGTCGTGTCCAATATCTTAACATGTCAAATCAGTCGTATCAATCGAAACTGTGAAGCTGTGACGCTGCTGCCTATTCTTCAAAGTTGGTCCAATATATTTTATTGGTTATGAATATTGAAACCCTCCAACGTCAGCAATAAATGTCCGCAATATGATTATAAAATTGCGCATTCAGATTTATTGTCCATTTATATTGTCAAACTGTGGGATATTAATTAATTGCCTTCATACGTTGTCATTCCTTGCAATTCCTCTCCGCGGCTTTCATGGCTATGCGAAGATATTGAGGAATTAATCATTATTATTTACACTTTCAGTCAATAAATATATCGACATCATTTGACAAACCAGATTGAGACAATCTAAGATTTTTTGAATATAACTATAATAATTTATAATGATTTGGAATGTGGGTTACCAAGATAATACTTCCTTGTTTGTTGATGGATGTCCTATTATATTGATAATTAACCTTTTCGGTACCAGCGTCGTATATGTACTACATCCGCATGACAACCAGTAAGGGTGTCGTCTATAGACGATTGCTTCAATATTTATTTAGCCTTTTTTACATAAATTGTTCATACGATTTTTTATAATGTTCTGGAAGTTGCATAGTGATTCTTGGTATTTGTTATAGAGTTGTTATAGGTGCGCAATAGGAATTTGTAAATATCCACTCAATTATCCCTTCTTTTAAGATTTTCTACATTCAAGATATTCTGTCGTATGGATTGCAGAAAATAGCAATCAACATAGATTTATTGGATTGATTAATTTTGCGCTGGCAGTGCAGTAACATTCGTTGTTTTTTGACTATATTTTTTAGAAGCATATAATATTTTTTATAAAAAACTACAGAATTAATAATAGCACGTTGTGTAGCTCTGCCGTAAACTATATCTTGGCGAGTATCCGATGACAGCGTCGTACATCAGTCTGAGATGTTTCCTATGCAAATTACAAGTGGGAAGTCTTGTACGCCGGACTCGGTCATTTATGACCGAGACAAAATATATATATGTTTGTGCATTTAAGTGCCTATATAGCAAATAATGTAATGACTATTTATATAATTCTTGCCATCTTCTGTATAATGAAAAGCAGTTCCGATCTCCTGCAACTCGTACGCAGTGGAAATATGAGCACGATCTTCCTCCAGGCATGAGGAAAATAGTATTATGAGTAATTTGTTTATTATGTTAATGGGATATTAGATCTTCTTTAGATATATCAATATTTCAATTTAGAGAACAAGTTGAAAAAATAAATTATTAAATACGATAGGATTGTAGCCACTGATTTCTGATAATTTTTGCTATCCTAAAATTTTAAAAATTCCTAGAGTTTGTAACGTAGTACGATTTTATTGAATTTACTAAGTTAGGATTAACTTTCATTGCGATGTAAATAAATTAGTATTTTTTATTATATAAATATTAATTATTCGTTTTGTATTTGATTACCATTGTTCCACTCACCTACAACTTAAATTTGATCTTTGATAAAAATTATTTTTAACTTAGCTGACGATAGTTTGATTTTGTGTAACTACTGTTTGTATAACGTATGAGGTTATTTAGTCAAATTTAATTATCTTACTAAAATTAAATCTATAATTGATTGATATATGAGATTCGTCAATAAACTTGAAGCAATATTCTACTCGCTCTATGATAATTTTCTTAAAGAAGAAAATTGTAGTTAATTAGTGATGTTTTATTTATACCTTATGAAAATGCAGATGTTATTACGATCTTGGAGAATATAATTTCTACGCCGCTAATTAGAACTGCCACGATTTAACTACTTCAACATTGCTGTTTCGAATATAACTTATGAATATTATTACTTATGATTATTATGATTAATATATCTCATGAACGAACTTCTTAGAAACTATCTGGAAACGATCTAAAAATTTTGTAGAGAATACTAAAAAAGGTAAAAATTAATAGTTATCTTTGTGAGTTTTTAATGCTTTAGTAATATATGCATACTTTTTTGTATTACCAATTAGTACGCATGCATTCAATTGTATATGAAATCACTTTTCTTGTTTCAAGTTTTCAAGATTCAAGTATTGGAGTTTTAACATTCTTAAACTTACTGACATAAATTTAGAATCATACTACACTTTACTTACTGTTACCTTAGTTTATTTTTGACATAATAGCAGAACAAATACTAATTTTTGATAAATAACAAATGATTATTTCACTATTCTAATATGGAAAATATAGGTCAAATATTAAGAACTTGAAATCTGAGTACAAAGATTTTGTTTTGTTTTAGTTTTTTATTTAAGCTGTAGTGCAAAAGAAATCGGCTCGGTCTTTCTTGTTTTTTTTTTCTACCATTGATTATCTATAATTCATCACCGTTTACTATATTTATTTAATGTTACAGAGATTATTAATAAATTATTCTAAAAGGCAATCTCAGCATATTTCATATTCATTGTTTTTTGGCCTGATTCCAATCATAAATATCATTAGTATTGATGATGTATGTTCAATAGTCGTACATTTGTAGGTTAAGTGCTTCATATATAATAAATAATACTATATTTACGCATATAGCTGATCTCATGAATATTGCAAACTAAATATTTATGCGTTGCTTCTCATAGACATAAATAAATGAATGAATAGTAATATCATTGATGATGAGTTGTGCTAGCTAATTAAATAATCTCATAAAACGATGATCAGTTATTAGTGTTTCTAATGTAAGCAGAAAATTAGTAAATTTAATTGCTTCTATGGGTATTGTATTTTATAAATCCACAAAAGAATAGAGCAAAATGATAACCATAAAATTGGATATTTTTTATAGATTTTAACAATATCTAGAAGTCTCATGACTTCTAGCCTTCTATACTTTACATTTTAGTGTTTTAACTTATCAAATAAAGTTGTAATATTATCTGCCCTCTAACGTTTCCTCTTTTTCATTAAAAATATATTTGTGTTGTAGAAATAAAATGTTCAAGTAAGGAATAAAATTCAAAGCCAAATCGATTGTGTGTGACTATATAAATGAAATTTTTGAAAATATCAAGTCAAATAATTAAGAATAAATAATAAACAATAATTAACGATTCGATCGGTATAACTGCAGCCCTTTTCCTTTTTATTTATTTTAATTTGTATGACCCTATTAAGAAAGTAGAAAGTGCTTAAACATATCGTAGGAGCAATTTTCTTCGTCATTTGACCTAACGTGGGATGTATGCGACTGAATGAGTGAATTTAATTAGTTTCCACATGGCGATTAAATTTACGTTATGTTTTATTACAAGGACTAGTTTCTATGAGTATATATTCTAGGCATTTCCTTATATTTTATGAAACTATTAAACTGTTTCTCATGTTCCTGTTAGAAGTGTTAGATCGAATATTTTGTCTGTTGCTATATAACTGTAATTTTTTCTTACAATAGGGCAATAGTATACTATGGTGCATATTCTCATATTATAACTAGAATGTTTATATTTTTATTTATAACGGTTTTATTTACAGTATATGGTTTATATTTCATTGAATAAGATATGTATAGAGTATGATTCTTTAATAAGCTTAATAAAAAATTAATACTTAATAATGCAAAACTCAAACCAACTTATATCCAAATTAAGGGGGTATTTCGGTCTAGAGTCCAGAATCATACTCTTGTATGCGATGTTTGAAAGACTTTTAACAAAATCATAACCAATATTTTTTCTATATTTTTTCACACATTTTCACAAATAATGTCCTGAGAATATGAAAAATAGATAAACATATACTTTAAATTCAAGAAGATGATGAAGTGGGTGATCTCAAAAAATTGCCACCGGATAATATTTTTATTACGACTTTCTTGATATTTTTTATTTTTTAAAAAGAGTAATAATCAGAATTTGCAGATGTAGATGATCGTAGTGTACCCCAAAGAAAAATCTATGAAGAAAACTCTGTAAAAATTTCATAAATCGATCCAGTATAATTTAAGAAATTGTGGGCATCATATCGAAAGAAAAAAGATATGCTATTAATCTAGAATAATGTCGCTAGCGGACTAGTTAAAATGATTATTTTCACAAAATATGAAGGCTGTCTGAACGAAGAATATTTTTATTACGACCTTTTTCATATTATTGAATTTTTTAAAATGAGAAATCGGAATTTGTGGATGTGGATGATCGAAGTTCGTACTGGCGAGAAATCTATGAACAAGACTGTGTAAAAATTTCAAATAAATCGGTCCAGTATAATTTCAGAAATTGTGGGTATCGTATCGAAAAAAAATAGTTTCAAGAAAAAACGCGTTTAAAGTTTCGCAGAGGATGCAAACAGAAGAGGATTTTTGTGATCAAACAGCTATACATATTTCCGAAAAAAACTTTAACTTTTAATAATTCTCAAAGAAAAACAATCGTTTGTTTCTTACTTAATACCTTTATGAACTTACATGTATACATATGAAATAGAGCAAAAACTAGTTAAAAGAGTAATTCCAGAAATTTGTTCAATGTTATTAGAGTAAAAATAATTTAGATCGTTACGATTCGTTGACATTTGGAAAAAGATATTAACTAACAATCATTTAGATTTAATTTTTTTCAATTTTGTTTTTCTATGTTTTACCACTGTTATCTTCACCATAAAATATTTGTTTTATAAACTTCCCGTAGGGTAAGTTATTGTAATGGGCCGAAAATCGAAATTGAAACTTTTTACATTTCTCGACGTTTTGAAGGTTTCTGAACATTTTGGCATACCTCAGAAAAAATGGATGTGTGTATGTATGTATGGATACAAATTTCAAGTCACGTTTTTGGGCGCACGGATCAACCGATTTGAATGGTTCAAAAAATATTCCATTTCATTGATAGGGATATGAGCTGATTAGTTTTTGGCAAAGGCAGGTTTAGCAGATACGGAGATAAAAGGCAAAGAGTGCAGAAAATAGAAATCGAGTTTTTGAGAGAAAGGAGCATCCGATTTGAATGATCTAAAAAACATTCAATTAGTAATTATTGGGAGAAGTGTTTGTTAGTTTTTGGCAAAGGCAGACCCAGACATTTCGAAGATACGGAGCTAAATGTGTAAGCAGTTTTGAGAGAACTAAGCGTGCGATTTAAATGTTAATTTAGATCTTAAGTTAAATTTAAATGATTCAATGATCAAATGATTAACAAAATAATTGATTTTGGAAAAAAATTTTGTTTCAAGAAAAAAATGTTTGTATATCGAAAATAATTCAGATTTTATTTGTAATTCTGACTATAGTTCTAATATACTTTCAACAAATAATTTCAACTTTGCACTTCAGTTTATATTTATTCTTATAAATATTATACAATGTTACAATATTTATAATAATCTATTTGAAAACATTCAGTATTCCTCGAATATTTCGTTAGGTACGGGAAGTTCCAGCAATTTGCCTTAGGGCCACTAGTTTATTATCTTTGATTTGATTTTTATTTCATTCAATTTTCATTTCTGCTTATGTGACATACATATGCAATTTGATTACATAGTGCATTTCTCGAGCAACTAATAAGCTAACGGCGACAGTTATCTATATAAAAATGTGTATGTGCGTGCATGTGTATTCATTTTCTCGATTCATTATAAAATAGGTATTTATACAAGAGCGCAAGAAATGTAAGTATCGCCTCTCTTTAAATGCGGATATTCAATTAGTATAAATTTAAAGCACGTCGCGGTAGTACATCGCGGCGGCCAGCCCGCGATATTTAATTTGTACATACAAGGTTGTAGTGAAAGATCAGCGGTATTATTAGTACCTCCTCCGATTAGACATCACACATCTGGTTTATGTGAGCTTTACCTCTGCTAAATTACTTGAGCAGCTTTCGGTTCGATAATTGTCAGGCATTCGATGGATTTTATGGCCCGCGGGAATAAAAATTGCATAGAAGCGGAGAGATCTACGCGCCGAGCACCTGCATCCGACATGTGGCACGATTTACGACGCGCGTTCTCTGCTCTTCACGTACGGTTTTAATTGCTAGAACAAAATCGCACAGATATTGCGGCGGTTTAGTTTCTTACGCGGAAAGAGTTACTGGCCATCGGGGGTAATTGACATTTTATAGGATGAATTGCAGCAATTAAATATATTGTCGTCTTTGGAAGTGGACACTCTATGAATATAGCTAGGAAGTTTGTGTGTAGATGTCAATTTTATAGATTTTTTATATAATTTTGTAGTAACATAATTTCATGTTTTTAATATCATATCAACAAATACTATCTCAAGAATTTTGAAATGTGGTGCTGGAGACAAATGAAGAAGATAAAGTGGACAGACAGATTGTGGCGAGCATAGCTCTTTTGGTAGCGTGCTCGATTCACACGACAGGGATCTTCGGATCAAATCCTGTCATTGACTTAGAATATAGGGAAAAAAAATATGTATAGTTAATATGAAATCAAATAACAATTGTGTGGTTAAGTAGAATTTGAATAAAAATTAAGAAAAATAGGAATAACAGAGTTCGAATAGCTGAATTGTATTATGAGTAAAAAGAGAAATATTGGAACTGAGCTGAAATTAAAAGAAGATTGAAGAAAAAAATGGAATGAAGCTGTTAAATAGAATTAGAAATTTGAAAAAGAGCAAGAATTGAAAAAAAAAATAAAAAGAAAAATAAGAAAAAGAAAAATAAGAAGAAAAATAAGAAGAATATAGAATAGGATACATATATAGATTGAAAATGATATAAAAATTAGAATGTAAATAAATCATAATGTTGTTGGTCAGTAAATGCTCAGTAAGCGAGGCCAAATGAAAATTTAACAAATGAAGAAGTCCTGAAAAGAGTGGGCGAAGAAAGGACTCTACTGAGCACGATCCCGAAAAGAACAGGAAACTGGATCGGGCACATTCTTCAAAAAAATACCTCCTACACGACACATCGAAGGTAAAATAGGACTGAAAGAAATGGGGAAGAAGAAGAATGCAGATGGTTGATGACTTATGCGAAAAAGTACAAGCACAAGACCAAGTAGCATGGAAGCAGAAATTTGGGAAGAAAAATGCATAAAAATCAAAAGAAGTGATTAATATCAATGAGAATAATAAATTTGGGAGGGAAATACAATCATTAATTTGTGGTGCTTTTGTATCATGGACCTGCCTTCGAGAAGACTACTATATATTATCATTATTATATCTTAGAACTATTACTCGCAACTGTATTTTAATTTTGTGTAATAAATTTGTGAAATTTTGAAGTACAGTTTTAGTACTAATATTCGTCATCAGTTAGTAAATATTTCAGAATGATGCAAAAATTTATACCAGGAAAGATTAATAATGCTCGAATTAATCACATTTATCAATATATCAGACTCATAACTTTAGGTTTTTCTTCTAGTTGAGAACTTTTAGAATGTTGAGAATTACAGTTTTAAATAAAATCGCTTCTCATAGGCCTATAACGTTTTATAGAGTTTGTTTTGATTATCAACTCTATCACCGTGAGAAGTTTTATAAAAATTCCAGAAGAGTTAATCCGAGGTGTTTTTAGAAAATTAGAGCTTTACACTCTATACGCTGAATTTTTCTGTTACATAAAAAAAGAGGTAAACATGAAATCAGTAATTATTAGCCTGTATATGCAAATAAAAAACATTCTTTTTAAACAATTTTCTTGTTAATAATGAATTATGTGGCTTACAGAGGCCTATTGTAATGCTTCTCACATCTATGTTTGAAAATATTGTTTCAGCCTAGTAAAGTTCATAAATATTGGGAGAAATATCGAAAATATGGAATGTGATCGAAAGTCGGGCTCATTGTCTTATATTGATTATCTTGAAAACGTTATAATTATTCAGTGAGATATCGAAAATTTTGGAATGTGACTTGAAAGTAACGCCGTCCCACAGAGATTACTTTATTTGTTAAACTACTTCTCATATGCCTCTAATATTTCATAGGGTTTGTTTTGATTATCAGCCCTATCACCATGCACAGTTTCATCAAAATACTAGAAGTATAGACCTGAGATGATCCTTATTGGAAAATAAGGGTTTTAACTTGCATTGGGGCGAATTTACATGCAGGGGGTACTAATGATTGCACAGTTACTGTTACAACGAAATTTTTTGGTTGTATATTTCTTTTAGTTTATCAGAACAATGTACTTTAATATTTGTTGGGTGTACTGTAACAAATTGTTCTTGCGACATAAACAATATGTGTTGGTTAAGTAAATAAATATGGTACCTTGGGATTACATTAGAGATGGAAATGCGCAGCAAAATAGTAAAAAAAAATACTATAGATTGTATTTGAGTTTCAAAATATAATACCTATTATTGGCTTGCTTCATTTGGAATCGTCAAATTTTTGTGAAGGTTGAAAATTTTGAATGCTTATTGCATTTTATGCAATTTCGAATCTGTGAAATGATTTCAAACAATATATTCAGTACTTCAACAGCTGCCATAAATGGATTCTAAACTTTCCACACCGTTCAATTGCGTAGGTTTAAACTCGATTGCTTCTTCAAATGACCCTTCTAAACGTTCTACTTGCATTCATGAAATATCTATTGACATCGAATATTACAATATAGGTATGGTGTGAATGCAATGTCCTAAATCTTCATACGCTAATGTACGCCAAGCGCTAATTTTATTATGTTTTGTACCTATTGAAATATTTACATCAAGGCCTTCTGTACAATTTCGATAATTCTTTCGATTCCATTCATGGTGAAATTTACATAAACGTTATTTAAAATCCAAACGAAGAAGTCTTCAAATGGTAAAAGTGATTTTTATTATAGTTTGCATTCGATGGCCTATAATTCTATGTGCATCCTGTCTGATTGATAGAAAGGTTTTATATTGAATTTAAAATTAGAAGGCGTAAGAGTATTATGGAGAAATTTAGGTGCTGAAAATTCACTAACGAAAGCATTCTAGGTACATTAATGCAATAAAAAATGGCAAAATATTTTTTAACTTTTTTTAGCAAACCTGTACGTTTACCTGTGTTATATTTTATTATCAGCAGCTGATATGTATTTTTAAATAAATTTAAATTTTCACTTGACTCATTAGAGGTGGCGATTATACTCATTTTTGTGGTAATTAATTCATTTTCTGATTGTTATTCTTTAGAATTATTTAAAATTGTATTATTTTTTATTTAATCTAGATAACGCTATTTTTGTTCTAAAACTTCATGATCTTCAGTACAAATTCTAAATTTGCAAAGAATTTTTGCTAAAACACCTACAATACTCAAACAAAATCGTTTATTTTTGACACCAGACAAGCAATTTATGTTCTTGGTTTTTAATATAAATATAGATATTTTATTGCCATACAAGAAATTAGTTTCTTAGAACAACAATGACCAACACCAGAATCAATTTCTTGTCTATCTTAACACAAGCACAATGTAAATTTAATCATAAACATTCCTGATTTTCTTCTTCGTCTAGAAAGCCTGAGGCTTAAGTGAAAAAATTAATAACACGATTCGATTAATCTTTTATATTTTCCCCAAGTTGTTATTTTTGAAATTTATTCATTAAACAAGAATTCGTAATTGTTTTTTCTCTAGCCTTGCGTCGACATACTCATGGTAAATTTTGGAAATATGTTTGAAATTGTCATGTACAGTATTAGATTGAATTCTTTTTAAATCCATAGCTATGCAGTTATAATAATGAGATTTGTTACTGGGATTTCTAATTGGCAATTGCGTTTCTGGGAGAATTAATTAATTGGCAGAACTAAATTTAGTACAGTATAACACCATAGCCTAATATTTTTTCTTGATTTTACCCTTGAAAGTCAACATTGGAGCACGATTTGCGCGCAAAAATGAAAGCAAATTATACCTTACCACCGACAATAATTTTTTATTTACTTACTTTTATATTCAATTTATTTCCAATTGTTATATTCACAAAATTAATATCTTGGAAGTGTACGAATGTTTGTTTCTATTGTTCAAACAATCTAATAGTGTTCTTTGTTATTCAATAGTGCAGTAATAGATAGCAATAATGGTAGCTATAATTTGTGTAGTATTATTTAAAAAGTGAAATAATAATCTTTTATTAAAGGTACAAAGATCGGATATAAAAAATCACTTATCCTGCTTGTGATAAAAGTATTTTTCTCTATAAATGTATCTGTGGCAACAGGAGCATTGACCGATTTTATATTATTTTTATCGTAATGCCATAAAATGATGTTAGATATGGATATATAGATGGTCATAATAGAAAACCCTAGAAATAAGTCTTCAATACGATTCGTTCTATTTTTCTGCAAGCAGAACATACAGAAATTGCTTTCAAGCATTTCTATACAGTCCATACGAGTAAATGTAACTTTTGCCTTGTAAATGAGACAATAATGTGGCAGTAAGACAATGTCGACATTACAGTGATTTTGTATTCAGAGCGAAACGACAGTTATGAATTGACACAGAACTATTTTATTTGTCAAAAAAGTGCAAATGCACTTTATAATAAATCAAATAGTTGCGTTTTATGCGCAATTAAAAGAATTCTCTTGCGTTGGTTATTAATAATTGATTATATTAATTTTGAGATTAGTAACTTGCAGTAAATTGATGCTACATATGAATAATCAGAATACAATTTTAGTAGTTTTTTATTGCAGCCAATTGATTTTGAACAATAAGTGGTTTTAACCGTGAAAGCTCTCTTTGCAAGAAAGGTTTTTTGTTGTTGCTATTGCTATTGAATATGAGCTAAACAATAATTTATATGTTTCAATTTATTTTATGAAAATATAAAAAATTGTAATGATAATGTATTGTATATAGTATTCGCTTTTATAAGGGGGGCTTCGATTAATCACTTGAGGTTTTAGGGAGAGATCTGACTAAAAATCACGAAAGATCACATGGGGGGAAGAAGAAGCTTAGTAAAATATCACGTGCATTTATTTTTTTCCAAGATATTAAAAAAAACAAAAATCTTACGTTTTGTTTGTGAGTTCGAAAAAACTCTTTCGGAAAATTTTACGTAACTAAAAATATACGTGATGCCTGGTGAGGGAGGGGGGTAATTCTAAATATCACGACGTATCACCAAGGGAGAGGGGGGTCCAAAATTCTAAAAAATGGATCACGTGATTAATCGCCGCTCCTAATAAATGTTTTTATTGCACAACATACAAACATTTCTACAATTTACAATTAAAAATATTTTTAAAAATCACAATATTCTATAACAACTAATAAACGTCTGAACCCATATCGATAAAACATATTATCCAAGTTCAATAAAAAACGGTTTAGATTCAAATGAAATTGTTGTTGCTGAATGTTATAATTTTTAAAAATTACTTTCATACCCTTTAGAATTTTGCAATGTTTTGCATGTTGTTCTTTAATACAACTTTTATAATAACAAATATTAAAATTAATGTATTTTACATCTTAACACTCTTCCTTTTTCTTAACATAATGAAACCTTGGTGAATGAAAATTATAATGAATAATTACATAATTATTTCCTTGTAGTTATTGTATTTCATATTTATTTTATTCTTTATTCAAATGGCTTTTTATTTTTTTTGTTTACTCTTCCTCGATAATCAATGAAGATTCAGTGTATATTATTTTATGACTATTCATAAATTTAATCAACGTTTTTCTGAATAATAATTAAATAAAATTTTAAATTGCGAAATGGAAGAGCATAATTGCATAAAGCGTTTGATATGATGTTAATTTGTAATAATGTGTATTTACTTTATAATTCTTTGGTAATTGTCTTCAAATGAATTTAGAGCGTAACATTCGTCAACAGTTTATTTGGTAATTATACAGTTAGTATATTAATACTTCTCACAAAAAATAAACAAACATAGGTTTAATCATAGTACTTCTAATTAATTAATCATTAAATTAAATTCCAAATGGCTTAATGAAAGAGCATAATTGCATAATGCGTTTAATATGGTGTTAAATTGTAATAATTTTGTATTTACTTTATAATTTTTTGGTAATTGTCTTCAAATAAATTTAGAGCGTAACATTCGTCAACAGATTATTTAGTAATTATACAGTTACTAAAATTAACCAAAATGAAGCCCATATGAATTAAAGATTTCCAGAACAATAGATGATATACGCAGAATAAAATTATTACCGCATTTATGATTACTTGTCTTTAACTGCTGTTAATTATAAATTGCTAATTTTTTTACAATCCGAAGATTGAAAATCCCGAAGAAGAAGTTTATATTTTCTAGAATATATTATTTATATTTGCTAGAAAATCTAATTAACTAATTTTATATTTATTTTTCCGGTGTTTTAAGGCTTTCTGAACTATTTGGTACCAATATTTGTAAAAGCATATGTGTGCATGTGTATATATCGAAAATACAACCTTTCATCGAACTTTTTTCAAAAATAGGAGTACCGGTTTTAAAAATTTAATTTCATATAATGAAACTTGATAATTTATTTTTATTAATTTATTGCCATGGCACCTGGATATTTCCTTATTGCCATAACTTGATAATGATTTGCACTGATTAACAGCCTAGGAATTTCTCCATAATTAGCAGATACGTGCAGAATGTTTTGTAAATGCTTTTGTCAAAAATCTCGAACTTACTTTGTAAATTCAAACACTATTTAAAATATATCAGTTGGGACTCGGGTTGACTAATTTTTAGTAAAGATTGGTCGGGCCCAATTTCTTCGGAATTAATCGTAGCATTATTTTTTTGGCGATTTTAGATTCACTACATAGTGATAAATTCTTTTTGAACTAAAAAACAGTTGCAAATGCTATCTTCACAATGCTAACAGTTCTAAATTTCAATTGTGATAAGATCGATTATTTATGGATATTGGGAATGGGTATTGAATGCTCGACTAACTTACTCCTAGTTAAATTTTAACACTATTTTTTTTTCTCCAAGGTTCTTAGATCAAAATCGTATTTGTTAACTCTAGATGGAGGATTTTATGTTGTCATTACTTTATTCGATGTTTGACTCAATATCGAAATTAAAAAAGATATAACTGCATGAATCGTTGAAACGTTAATGAATTTTGACGCGTGAGTGCAATGTACCAAAAGTACAAAAGAATCTTTTACGACGTTCGTCATGTTTCATCACTCTTGTTTTCTTAAAAATAACGGTTTTAAGTTTACGTGTTTGGCCAGTTTTCTAGCCTATTCTCTCAAACTATATTATATACCGCGAACTCGTGTTATAACTTTATGTTGTAGGGTTCGTCGAAGACCTTGACGTAAAAGTAAAAACTTGTACTTGAACGTGTTGCAATATAACTTCGAGAGACATCAGCCATTTTATATCCCGAGAACTCGTGTAAAACTGATATAGGAAGTTACGTATTACTTCAATGTTCCAACGTTAATTACTACGAGATATCAGGAGAGCTCATTATTTTGTAACAAGGATGCAAGTAGAGTGTCGTGATTTGATTATAAATATCCTGGTTGCATTAAAGACATGTTAAATTGTGATAAAACAGATACTACAGCATTACGCAAAGACCAGATACTAAAAATGTATGTAATCGAGTCCGATAATGCCCGCCCGTAAAGAATATCACTACTCACTACTGGGGTTTATAATTAAATGTAATGAGTAAAACATAATATCAATAATATTAATGAATATTGTTTTAGATTAACGCTTTTGTGGTTTTTAGTACTTATATGCATATAAAATACAAAAAAATTTTAACTTCCCGTAGGGTAAGTTATAGTAATCGCAATAAAATCGAATATGAAAATTTTTGCATATCTTTACGTTTCAAAGGTTTCTCAACATTTTGGCATACCTTAGAAAAATTGATGTATTGTTTGGATACAATTTTTCATCCACGATTTGGGGCGCATAGATCAACAGATTTGAATGAATAAAAAAACATTCGATTCCTACTGATGGTGAGACGTGTTGATTAGTTTTTGGCGAAGACAGGTCCAGCCGTTTCGACGATATTTAGTAAAAAGTGCCAACATTAGTAATTCAGTTTTTGAGGTCACGCAGCGCCCGATTTCAATGATTTAAAAAACATTTTACTTGTATGGGCAAAATGAAAAATTGCACATCCACAACAAATTATCAGATATTTTATAGAGATTTTAAACTTGAGTACTAATTTGGATTCTGTATCAATATTTTTAATTTTTAAAGTGTATTATACGGTTCAAAGAGATTAAAAATTATAAATTAAGAATTTATAATTCAGTTCAAAATATTCGTTATTTTACTCATAGGCATCTCTTCAATGTAAACATTCTCAAGTGTTTTGAGCGATATGATCGTATCTGTATAATATATAAACGAATTATGATTATAGCTTTGAAAATATTTAAAGCAATATTGTTATTAATCATTGATCAATATTCATTCTTTTTTTTCTTGCTCGGATTGTGATACGTGTAGTTCCAGCAATTTGTCTTGACGCACGATGCCATGCACCACAAATTCCAATATTGACATCATATATCTTTGGCCCCTTGACAAAAATTATTGGACCTCGGTTGGGATGTTAGATACATATAAGCATTTTTACACACATTTTATGACATACTTGCATTACACATTTGAGTTTGAAAAGAAATCCTCGTGAATTGTTATGAAATAGAGCATTTTTTTTGTACTCTTCCTGTTCAATGAAGTATAAAAGTGTACAGAACGACTAACACAATAATCAACTTTTTTGTTAAATTATTGAACATGAATATCTTCATCATGCTTGTCTATAAGTTTTTTTTTCAAATTTTCTACGTTGAATAACCTTATAATATCAAGTGTAGGTTTGTATTATGCGTATAATTCAAGGCTCCTCCGACATCAATTATTTCTGGTGTTTGAACTTTGACGATTCCCTATTTGTCGAACTGTGTATGTTGTATGAAATCAATATATTGTTTTCTAATAAATTTTGCAAGGTGCTTTGTACCCTTTGAAGCACACAAATCAATTTGAGTCCTAAAACACCACTTTTAAATGAAATTTCTTTGTTACTTTGATATTTCTTTCGATTCTGTTCATTTGTTTTATTACCGTGCACGTTTCCATTATATGGGTGTAAGTAAAATAGTTATTGTTTTACACTTTAAATGAGCAATAAAATATCTTTATTACAGAGCGTTTGTCGTGTAGTCCAGATAATTAATTATTAATCTCTAAAAACTTTATAGGTTTTTCTGTTATTTGTCCAATATAAATTAGCAGCAGATCGCGCTATTAAAATTATTACAGTAGTTTGTTTTTGGTCGGTTTAAATCGCTTTACAGTCAGTTCTATTAGTTTTAGTGCTGGTAATGATATACGGCATTTGCAAACTCAATAACAAACCGCAGAAGGAAGTAAGCTGGATATCTCAGAATTTGCACGCAAGGGTTCGTTGAAAAACGAAAACTATATAGAGGTATCGGCTCGTGCAGGTTCTCAATGTGAGAAGACGAACGCCAATTAACGTTGATAAACCAGGCAACTCCACCTCCCTTAAGACCAGCGCAGGCGCCTCGCGAGCGCACCGATAGATCTGCGGCGCTAATCTACTCGTCCGAAAGATTTATAATAACGTGATGATACATCAAACCAGTTTAGCGCTAGTATAAGCAACACATCACAGAATAGATTATAGACCTCCGAGTTTTATAAAACTTGGATAAAATAGTGTAGGCGGATTTTTAATTTTTAGAAATGTCGAGTAGTGCAGAACTCAAAGGGCCGAAGGTGGGTTGATAGATCCACCACCAATATCTCCCAAAATAGGTGAAGGTTAGGATTTTTTTATTGTTCAGTTTGTTTTAACAATCAGATTACTACAATTGTAACCCTTTTTACTCGGATGCCCTCGCACCGGCGGCAAAATTCATATAAATCCCGGAATTCGCGAGCGGAAAGGGTTAATCTATAAGTTGAAAATGAGTATTGAAAATCAAAACAAAGAAAAAAAGGAAGAAACACCAAAAGGATTAAATAAATGAATAAATAATCATTAAATAACTAGTGGTGCTATCGTGCAAATTGAAATACAAATTGTTAAAAGATTTAAAAAAATCGCAAAGGTTAAAAAATCGAGTTTCCAGAATTTTAAATTTTTTGAAAAAACTGGACCTTTTGACATTTTTATGTTTTAAGTTTTTCATATACATACATTCATTATTTCTAATGTATGCCAAAATGGTGCAGGCAGATTATTAATTTTTAGAGATATCAAGTATATCAGGGCTTAAAGGTCCACGGATAAAAAGTTTTACCACCAGTGTCTCAAAAATAAGTGAAGTTAGGATTGTTTTATTGTTCAAAGTTTGTTTCAACAATCAAATTACAATTTTAATCTTTAAGTTGAAAGTGGGTATTGAAAATCAAAACAAAGAAAAACAAGGGATTAATTATATAACTGGTGATGCATGGCATCGTGCCTTTAGACAACAAAAAATTCATAACAGCTTTGAAAAAGGTTGAAAAATCGATTTTTGAGGCTTTTAAATTTTTTGAAAAAACTGAGCTTTTAACGTTTCTTTAATGTTTTAAATTTTTTACATACATACACACTCACACACATACATTCATTATTTCTTATGCATGCCAAAATGTTCAGAACGTTATGAAACGTAAAGACATATAACTTTTTTTTTTACAAAATATGTGTATCCAGTCATTACCTTAAATCAAGCTACATCGCAATCATGAGATAAACATTCTAATTTTTTTCGAAAGTTTTTTTTTGTTAGTCTTTTTCTTCTTGAGCACAGTTGATTAGTTCACGATCTCTGAATATAATTTCTAAATATTCTTTATTTAATTGTTTTATATTATTGTTATTTTCAAGTTAGAACAGCCTACATGTAGGACCACCAAAATCTTTATACTGGCGAAGTGTAAACAATAAAAAAAACTAGTAAATAAAAACGTAAAATAAGTTAAAAAGAGCAATTTTATATAAGATAAATTATATTAATAGTCGTTCCAATCCTGATGATAAATTCTTTTGAAAAGTTTCATATGAAGGTTGTATCCAGTATGATTTTTTATTAAAAATATGCCCATAAAATATGTATTTCAAACTGAAGTTCACTTTATTTGTAATTACTGTATTTCGATAAACAATTAGTCTGAAAATAATAAATTAAGCAGAAATACTTACCAAAGCAAGATTTATGATAGTACTAAGAGTTGATAATTTTTTTGTTTTTTATATTTAAAAATACTTATTTAGATTACGATTTTAATTGCTTATTCGATCTTATATTTAAACTGCATCACATCAATTAAATGATGTAACTATTATTCTATAAAATCTCTTCTTGGTAATTCTTTTCGCCCCCGGGCTGTCCCTTTTTACCACGCCTGTGGTGCAAAAAAACACGGTGACAAATTTTCGAAATGCATGCTGAGACTTTTACTGAACATCATTAGATAGTTATTTGTTTGATATGTGTTATTTGTTTTGATTTAGATAGGTCGATTTTTACACTATAATTGCTAAAAGTCAAATTGGATCTTTGTGCTTAAACCTGTAGAACATTTTCTGAAACTTTGCTTTATTAGTCACGTTTTTTTACTTGATCGGATTTTTTTTTCACGATAGCTATCTAATAAATATTACCATCTGCGAAAAAGCGACAGCTTACACTTACAATTAGTATAATTTTAGCATTCCTCTCTACCAGTGTTTTAATTTTGCTGTTTACACGTTTTCATTGCTTTATGTAGTTGAACTCACTCGAATTGTTAAATGTTCAAGTATTAAATTTTTTATGTTCAGTCTTTATTATATAGTAAATTTTTGTGTGCTTTTTTGGTTTGGTGTGTTTATTTTCATTTCTGGGAGCATCTCTTTTTAACACCTGTCGAAGTTGAAAACTATATACTAACATTCTCTTATTAATTTTTAATTCAATTACTACTGTTATAGAAATTATTTTTTTTAAGAAATATATTTATTTCAAGATCATCACAAAAATTTACTAACGGATCATATACTCATATAAATCTTATTAAAAGCTTCAGCAAATGCACAGATAAATTCGAAGACATAAATTTATTGCCTGGTCTATGAGCAGTCGTATTCCTTTAATAGCAGCAAATCTAGTTTTCTTACCCTGGATGATGAAGAGTAATATTAAACTTGTTTAATGCTTCCTGTACCTGATCAAGTCAAATTTATTCCGCGGGCATGAACACGATACTTAAGAGCTATTTATATATATTAGAAGTGATATTAAATTTTTTTATGAATATTGATACTTATCATATCACTATACGATACCTAAAATTGTGTTTGATATTTATGTGTTATATTAATATGTAAGGTAGATTCTTGTCTATCGAAAAACATTTTTAAGGTAACGTTTACCTGTGATCACATTTTGGCAAACCTTCATATGAAAGGTGGTAATAAAGCATTTATTATAAGGATCAATAATGGTATTAATCTTATAATCTGGAAAGACAACTTTGTATTATATATTTGTCAAAATAATCTTAACGAAAAATCTTTTACATTTTAGTCAGGTTTATTTAGCCTTAGCGTATAATAAGTGATGGTCATATAGTGTCACAATTAGTTTTGAATTTTAAGCAGTTTTAGTAAATTCTTTATATTTCAGAGTGGTATTTTTCAAAATTTTATAAATCACATGTGAATTTTTTCACTCTCACAATCAGAGTTTTAAGGAAGATTATATTATATATAAGATAATATTATTATATCCATTGCTTCCATTCTAATTATTACTATTGCATATATATATATATATATATATATATATATATATATATATAATGAATGTATGCTTGTGCATTTTAAAATGTTTTATACTTATACTTAAAAATAATGGAAGCGTTTAAATTCGTTCATTCACACGAGAAAAAGTAAATATTCAAGTTAATATTGTGGAAAACTATAAAAAGTAGATCCTATTTTTATATACTTTTTCAGTTTTCTAGTTTATAGCAACAGGATAAAAGGATCGTTAAAATATATACCTACATGGAATGCTTTTGAATTTTCTCACCACAAAATTATAATAGGAATCATAGATTTAGATCTCATAACACAGAATTATTTATTCAGATTCTGGTTCTCTCGGAAATAAAGCTGGTATTCTAAATTGTTAAAAAAATGCAAATGATTTCTATGTCGAAATACTTGAAATTTTAATTTATGTTTATAATATGGACAATTTAGCTCATGCTTTTTTGTTCTAAAAAACAGCAAGCTATACTTCGTTGCTTATCATGATGTGTTCAGTATTAAATTCATTATATTATTTATTTTACAATTTGTAGTGTTACCAAAATATTTGCCCTACTGTATCTGCTCTACGTATTGTTTGCTACTCAGAATTTGTCCATTTCTATAAAATTACTAGCAAACCCGACGAACTCCGTTTCGCCACCAGATGGTTTCGTGAGAAACATGAAGAATTGTTTTTGTTTGTTTTATATTTGAAAAGGAAAAATTTGATTTTATTACACAACAGTAATGAATTTATTTCGATTACAAAAATGAAGTGTTTTTAGTTGAACTTCTCTAAGTAAATGAAAGTGAATCCGCAATTTATCCGTTTCATTGAAGTGCTCTTTGGTAAACCACATTTTTTGTTTTTTGATCTGGCGTTAACACAAACAAAGCGGATGGTTTTCCAGCTCGTGAAGAGGCAACGTATAACTGCCCATGTGAAAAACAATGATTTTCTAAATAATCTATTTGAAATTTATCCCGCAAACACTAAGCGATTGGCCTTGCGACTTGTTATTGTGAACGCAAAGCGATCTGGAAATTGCAATCGTTTGAAGTTTGAAGAGCAGTCGGAATCATTGGTATGTCACCAAATCGCCAGCAATTTTTGATTGAATGGTGGAATTCAGTGCGTGTACATCATAATTCTTTGCGGTAAGAATTGCTCGTTGACTTAACCACGCATAATTCTCACTAATGTCATTACTCGAATTTTTAATTACGGTGCGTGAAGTTCCAGCAGCTTGCATTAAGGTACGATGCCATGCACCACTAATTTTCTTAGCTATAAACCTTGCGGAGCCCGATACCTTTCCAACGAATGCAAAATTGTCGAAATCGGTTCGTGCGTTCTGGAGATATTTCGTCAGGAAGGAAAACCCGACTTATTTTATATATATAGAAGATATCAATTTTTTATGCGTTCTATTTAAAGCTCACTTGAATCTTATATTTTCTTTGCGAATGGTTGAAATCGACGTTAATGTATCTTTTCAACGGAAATATCGCGGATATGAAATTGAAAACGGTAAAAGTGGTATAAGATCTCAAAAATACATTATAAATTTCTATTTCAGTTAAGGGTTAGATTTTATAGTGACCTCAAAAAAGCGCGTTGAACTTTGAAGGGTATTTGTAACCATTACAACGCTCGCAATAAATATTTTATACGATAACTTTATATGATAATTATAAGATAGGATGATCGAAGTCATGTGCATAAAGCTAGAGAATATGATGAACTCGAGAATAATTCTTACTTCCAACAAAATTCACATTGTTATAGGTGGGAATTATGGCGAAGATCGTATACGGTTAATAGCAGTCGGTTATTATAAATTCCTCACGTTTAAATCTCCTTATGACTGAAAAGTTACGACTTTATCAATAATGATATTAATAGGGAAATAACGTATATTAATCGACAGTTCAGGCAATTGGTGTTTAATTTGCATTGGAAATGGTGTTTAATTTGCACTTAATGCAACATCAGCACGTTTTACAGTCATTACACATGCATTTACCTAATTATTCAAAATGAGTGACTCCCTGAAGTACAATGTTTGATAATCATGCAAGTTTCCGATTATAATTAGATGTTTGATCGACTTTTTTATTTTATGTGCTGAAAAGTTTAATTCTAATATAGATAAATCTGTTTCTAGGATCATTTTTAAAATAGCGAAATATGGGTGGTGACTTTAATAAAAATTTAATATTGGCACATTTTATATAATCCAAAACAATAATTTTTATCTGTTTCAATAATAATAAAATGAGATGAGTTAAGTCGTTATTGGGACGATTATGTTTGGAATTGAAAGTTAACGTTTTTTTAATTATTTATTAATTACTGACCTTAATATGCTTAGACAAACTTGATACAATTTTCATGATAAAAACAAACTTTTAGGTTTCATTTGTCTCTTAAGATTGAAGGTGGTTTCTTGTTCTAATGGTTTTTAGTACGTTTATTTATATTTAGTACGTTTTTAGTAACTACATCTAAATAACCAAAAGAACAATAAGGAAACTGATAAGTTGATAATTATTACAATATTTCCTATCAATATATATCTGGAATTTCTACATTTATCCCTAATAGTGCTACAAGATTCGGTTTTTGAAGGTGTTAGAAGGATCTATAGAAATATAATTTCAAAGCATTTTTTTTTCAATTATTTGATACCTTTATGATAGCAACAAAACTTTTTTATATATTTGCCACTAAATTTGCTTCGATTAATTAGTTTATTTGCTACTGAAAAGATTATGTTTGAAACATATCGAAGGATTTAATAAGTTCATAGTATGTTTTTTATAATTTGATACGATTATGGGAGCAAAAGATTAGTTATATATTTGCTACTAGATCTCTGTTGCGAATAACATGATCAATCTTTTTGATAAAAGCTCAAGTGTTCAGAATACAGAATCCCATTATATTTGAGATGATTTAAAGTTTTGATGCTTAATAGAACATTTGCATATTTTGTCTATAGATACTAATTACTAAAAGATCAATATAAATTTTTATAATTTAAATAATGTATATAAGTATATATTATTATTTTATTTTTTACTTAGCAGCTTCATACTACATTCAATATAAAAATTAATATTTGTTTAAAAATCGTCATTACAATGTAGATAAGTTATTTACAATACCTAATATACCTTCAGGTATATTCGATAAAAAATCGAGTTTTTAGATTATCGTTAAATTTAATGTAATTTGATAATAACAAACATATAATGTTTTGACAAACATTATATGTTTTGTCTATTATGAGTACATAAATGTTTTTCTCATAAGAACTTAGAAACTTCATTCTATATGAAAATAGTATTTTTTTTAAATTGTCACTCCAATAAGTTCCGACTATCGATGAATTCATTTCTTAGGTCTATTTCGATGAATAAAAGTGAATTATTGAATTGATTGCTACTGGAAAGATAGTTTTTTTTTAGTTTTTTATTGAACATATAAATTCATACAATAGACAGACGATTTTGAAATCTATAGAATTATAAGTTGAAAGTATAAATTAATTTTGCTTTTGGTAAACTTTTTGATAGATAGGTATGTATTTAAATTTCATTTCTAAAAGAAGATTATAAACTTGAACTATATATTATGATTTCATGTTCTTCTTATAGCAGCTTAAAAACTGCATTCAATATAAAAATTAGTATTCTTGGATTTGATTTTTTATTCATTTCCATCCAATTGCAACTGCCTAGAAGGCATTCGGTAATTATTATGACTAAAGTGTAGAAATAATAAGTGTAGAAATAATGAGTGTGAAATAGTACTCAGCGGTAGTATTTTAAGTTTATAAAATATATACAGAAAATAATTAAAAATCTAAATTGTAAATCAACTGTACTAAATCGAATGGGATCAATCTTTTTAACCTTCTAACAGTATTTGTAGTGTGTGATTCGAAATAATACATTATGAATACCGTTTTTATTCATGTGCGTAGAATTTACTAGAAAATACCTGGAAGTGGCTTATGGGTCGTTTTTATTTAAAAAGAATTCAAGAGTTACAACGCCGTTGAGTCAAAACAATAATGCAAGTAAGAGCGAGGCTCGCAGCGGAATACATAAAACATAAATTCGCTGTAGGAGTGAAGCGACCATCAAGCATCGCTCTGAAACACCAAGAATAAAAACACTGTACATAAAGTTTTGCAGATGGAAGCAATTTCCTTATCGGAATAACTCGGGGCTGCCGCGGTTTTGGAGCCTACATCCGCGTTTATCCGCCCGACCACAACATTGCGTGACCATTGCGCAAGATATGATAGGGCTTAAAGATATTTCTGCCTTTCTACGCAGCCTATCCAATAATTTCCCACTATCATTTGCAGAAAGTCGATATTGACTGTAATTAAGTTTTTGTTCCTATTCGTATTTGTACTCTAGTGAGGCTGTTCAATTCAATAAATTTTATTAGTGCGATCGTAAATTGCAAGGTGTAGGTAGGTAAATTGGGTTATGATTAACACGTATATAACTGAACCGTACATATGTGTGACATATTTAAATCTGAATGACTTTGATGATTAGGTGCAATATAATTAAATCATTAAATTACTTTATTTTTAGGAAATTAATTACAACTAGTGGTGCATGGCATAGTGCCTTTAGCCAAATTAGTGGAACTAACCGTACCGTAATTTAAACTTTATAAAAGCTTTAAATTTTTTGAAAATTTTACATAGTTTTTTTAAGCAATCGCGCTGCTTAGCTGTTTTAGAGATGAAGTATCAAAGCATACTTCGTTATACATTACAAATTTTGAACCCATTGAAATGTGAACTATGTACTTATTATTAAAATTTCTATAAAATATCAAGATTTGTACTTATTATTAAAATTTCTATAAAATCTCTGATAATTTGATATGCATATGTCAAATCATAATTTTTGACCGCCAAATGGCATTTTTTTAAAACTTCTTTTACTGGATTTCCAAAACCGCTGGACTGTTCCAAAAATTCAAGTTTCATTATGTCAATATAAGTGATATATTTTTTGAATTCTTCAAATCGGACGCTTCGTTCTCTCAAAATTGCCATTCTTGTCACATTTTACTGCGTATCTTTGAAACGGCTGGGTTTGCCTTTACCAAAAACCAACCAACATGTCTCGCCATCCCTAGTAATCGAATGTTTTTTTTAATCATTCAAAACGCTTAATCCGTGCTCGCGAAATCGTAGACGAAAAATTGTATCCAAACACACACATGCATCAATTTTTTCTAAATCCGAAGGCTTTGAAACGTAAAGATATATGAAAATTTTCATTTTCGATTACTATAACTTACCCTATGGGAAGTTAAAAACAGCAAATTATAAATAGAACATTATTATTCATTATAATGAAATGAGAAGCACGTTTATATGATGTCGAATCGATCATATATAATTTATAAAATAATTAAAGTAATTAATTTTATAGGCTTAATTTATTTGCTATCATTTATACTTTTCCATCTATTATTTTAAAATGTTTATCATATTAGTATAGCAGTTTCATAGAAATGTTAAAGTGAAATTTTTCAGCATTTCCATGCAATGAGTGCGACTTTCGATTTCATCTCTTTCAGAAAAACATCTAATCGTGCGTTATGATAGTAAAAAAAAACAATCTTAAGAACAACTTACCCTTGTTTGACAGATGAGATCAGTTGACTTGTCAAAATATCGATTCACTTAAAAGTTGAACTTTAACGATGATAAATGGTACATTATCAATAGGAAAAACGTAATTTATTTAGAAAGTATTATTGCCAACAAGCAACTAAGATATCCCAGAGATCAAAATATTAAATATAATTAATAAATTACATTCACTTAGACAATTGATATTTCTAGAAATTTAAATTCACTTAGAATAATGACTTATCAAAACGGTCTACTTAATAGTGTATTAAAAAATTTGAATTTCAGAATTGTGTACGTCTGCGCAGGACATTTGTTGGGTCACTTACTAGAGTCCGTTTTAAAAAATTTGCAAAATAATCATCTTACATTAAAAGAATTTATTTTAATGGTCTTCAGATTTTAAGTTTAAAGAGTATATTTTATATAAATAAATATAGAAGACCGTTATTACAATAGAAATGATTTACTTATTATTAATGAAAACTACAAATAGTATTTTAATAAGATATATTTTAAGCATATGGACAGAACGACAGAAAACGAAGCATTTTAATTATCATTTATTCTTGAGATAAATGTAAGATTCAGATATAATTCTTCATTTTGTGATGTTTGCTGTTGGGTATTCTTTATATTATATATTACATAAAAAACATTCTTAAATGCGTGTGGTCTTTCTTATGGCTTTTAATGAAATTTCCATAAAATATACTTTACTTTCTCAAAGTTTTTTACGAAATTTGTTCAAAAAATATTTAGTATGAATGTATACCCTAAATCAATTGCTTTATTATAAAAATATGTACAGGATGGTTTCAAATTAGACAATTTTACCAAATTTATGTATGTAGAAGTAATCAACAGTCAAGGCTACCAAATATCATGTCATGTCTTGTGTATAGGGTACTCCACAAAATTATTTATATTAATATTAATTATAAATGAAATAATGTTTTTGTTTTCAAATAAAATTACAAATACAAAATTTACATTCACATATTAAAATGCTTCTAAAAAAAGAGAGCTTAAAGTTTCTTCGTAAAAGCATATGGACAACTTAACAGTGTATACAGCGTATTTTATAAAAATTGTTGAAATCTCACATAAGACTGCTTATTATATATTAAAATAATAATAATTCGTTTATCATTCCAAAGAATTAGATTATTGCTGTACTTTACGTTGCCTCATCCATCATAATTTAGTTTGTGGTTGAGAGTTGATTTATTTAACTCATTGTTCATGCAACAATACAACTCTGAATAAGTGCTCAGCATGAATAAATTGTAGAGTAATCTGATTTAAATTTATTTCTGTCGGAAGAACAAAAATCGATTTTCTTCCAATTCTTGATGGTTTAAGATTAAATGAGTCACGAACGCGTAACGACGTGTTGTTATAAGAAACAACTTCTTTTTTATTATGAAGTTCACGCGGCGCGTATTCTTCCGCGCTCTATGATATAATTATTAAGGAAAATGCCGCCAGTTTACTTTCATGGAAAGGTCATATAAATGGAATGGTTTATTTGGGAACGATCTCCTGGAAAATATTTATTAAACAATACATTTTTTTGCTTTTTTTATGAAATAACATGTGCATATCATTCAAGCAGAAGCATATACGAAAATATCGATATTTTTTGTCAATTATTTATATTTTTATCCAAACACGGATAAAATTCGTTTACTATAATAATACTGTTTTTGTGATACACAGAGAAAAAACTAGTGGGGTGGGTGGCATCGTGCCTTAAGTCAAATTGCTGGAACTTCCCGTACCGTAACGAAATGTTCGAGGAATACTGAATATTTTCAAATAGATTATTATTAATATTGTAACATTGTCTAATATCTATAAAAATTATATAAACTAAATTGCAAAGTTGAAATTATTTGTTTAAAGTATATTAGAACTATAGTCAGAATTAAAAATAAAATCTGAATTATTTTCGATATACAAAAAAAAAATTGAAATAAAAAGTTGAAAAAAATTTTTTTTTCAAAATCAATTATTTTGTTAAGACAAGCAGAAAGTTCTTTGAATCATTTAAATCGGACGCTTAGATCTCTCGAAAACTGCCATTTTTTGCACATTTAGCTCCGTATCTTCGAAATGGCTGAGCCTGCCTTTGCCAAAAACTAATCAGCTCTTTTCCCTATTAATATGAACCGAATGTTTTTTGAACTATTCAAATCGGTTGATCCGTGCACCCGAAAACGTGACTGGAAATTTGTATCCATACATACATACACACACACACATCCATTTTTTCTGAAGTATGCCAAAATGTTCAGAAACCTTCAAAACGTCGAGAAATGTAAAAATTTTCAATTCCGATTTTCGGCCCATTACAATAACTTACCCTACGGGAAGTTAATAAATACCAACGCGTATAGAAATATTTTTTTCCATGATTCATTTTAAGAGCATCGCGTATATTGCCACATTGTATATTATTTTACACCTACATTTTTCAACTTCAATTCTAGATTTAACTGGGGGTGCATGGCATTGTGTTTAACACGAATTGCTGGAACTTCCCGTACCGAAAACTAAATTTTTGAAAAAAAAATTATAATTTTTTCGAATCTTTGAAAAAATAGATTCATTAAAAAAATTTTTTGAAGTAAAACTTCGCGCGACTAGGGTGTAAATCCGTACAAATGCAACGGAAGTGAGTTACGGCATATAAGAGTTGATAAGATAAAGGTCGAGTGCCAATGATTCGTCATTCGCTCTCGATGATATTTCTATACGGGTCGATTGTGATTAGTCGTCGTGTATGTATGTGAATAGAGATCTGTCGTTGTATGCGTACCGGCGTCAACGTTGTATGCGTCATTTTATGCTTACTTACCTATGGTATGCGTACCGATATCAACGAGGAAATCGGCATAGATAAATAAACATTTTGAAGATACATCATAGTACAATTAATCAAATACCTGATGTTATGATGTGCATATGTCTAATGATCATTTTTTACTTTTTTAATTAGATCGCCGGAAACACTGCATCTGCATTTCCAAAAATTTCACCAGTAAAATGTTTTCTGAATTATTCAAATCGGACGCTTCTTCGTTCACTCAAAAATTGAATTACCATTTTTGGCACGTTTTGCCCCATATCTTCGAAACGGCTAGACCTGCCTTTGCTCAGCGCGTCTCCTTATCGATAGGAATTGAATTATTCAAATTGGTTGATTCGTGTTCTTGAAATCGTCAACGAAAAATTGTATCCGCACATATACACACACATCATTTTTTTCTAAGTGATGCCAAAATATTAAGAAACCTTCAAAACGTGAAGAAATGCAAAAAATTTCAATTTCGATTTTTGGGCGATTACAATAACTTACTCAGCCGGAAGTTAAGAATTACTTATGCTAGAAAATTAGCATTCATTTAATAATATTAGCCTCATCAAATTTATGTTAAGGAGAATTCTCATCTCATCAGCTGCCGTATTGCTTATTCCTAAATGCATTAGTTGTAATCATTCATATGTCCCTGACTAACGTCTACACTTCGCAATAGTGTGACCAGTTAACGGTCCCAAGTCAAACTAATTGGCAATTTCTCTCATCTAATCTTTCCAACTCAAAACGGTAATGTTCCACCAGTGAGAATACTTAGAATGGAAATCCTTAAGTATATTTCATTTTGCATGCACAGAGAATTACATGAACAACCATCTCTCCACGATACATTTGAAATGAAAATTATTATTTAATAAGCTATTTTAACATCTTTTGAATTGGTTAATAGAATATTGATATTATAGAGAGAAAACAGCTACTGTTTATAAATGAATATACCTTATGTAACGGCTTTTCTTATATCCGTATCCACATGGTATCTTTTTTAGAAGCAAATTTCGTGCTCGCACTTGCCGCAAACGAGATGCTTTTATGAGCACAGGTGTATTGTTAGAAACTGATAACATTGGTTTTCCGTTCATTCAAATTGTTAATGACTTTTTTGCATAAGCTCATCGATATATTCATGTAATGCCTCAGTAGTTACATCAGAGTTTTTGTACAGCATTCAAACAAGATACACGTGATTTTCAGTTTTCAAGAGTTTTTTGGTCTCATCATACTTGGACGAAGTAAATATTGTGTGATATGTGCAAGTACAACGAATTCTGATATGGAACGAAATCACTTTCTATATTTAGATAATTATAAAGAATAAATTAATCAGTATTTAGGTATCATACAAATCGATCAAGATCTTAACACGTTCGTGGACGTGAATGCTATAACATTCATTTGATTGTGATGGAGAATGACATGCATTCATATTCATTCAGCAAATAAATTTTAAAGTCAATTTTGAATTTATTTTATAAAACTTTACGTTAACTTACTGTCAATGTAATGACTAACGAATTCCTTATATTATGTTATCTTTCCTCGTAGTCACTAATTATCTTGGGCAAGCACATTGCGTAAAATAGACACGAAATACTTGATGTGGATGCTATAGCATTCATAGTATATAACGATTAAAATATGATAATCTGACTATCCTTAAACAGCGTTTAATCAAATGTCGGAAATCACAACCAATTTAAAATAAAATAAAATGATTATCAATTTTTTTACCTTGCTGAAAACTAATTTTTTTTTCAAGAATTTTTTTTTTTGTATATCGAAAATAATTCAGATTATAATTTTAATTCTTGCTAAAGTTCTAAAGCTTAGTTATCTACTTTAAATAAATAATTTTAACTTTACAATTCGATCCTTATAAATATTAGACAATGTTACAGTATTTATAATAATCTATTTGAAAACATTTAATATTCCTCGAACATTTCATTACGGTACGCGAAGTTCCAGCAATTTGCCTTAAGGGTCGATGCCATACACTACTAGTTTAATTTTATATTATACTGAATTTATGCAGTTATAAATAAATATTTGTTTATTCCTTTATGAGGCAATCAGCACTAAATGTTCCTTTAGTTAGATTTATATTTACGCACGAATACCCATCAAATGAAATGAGCGTCTGCTTTTATAGTGTAATATATTTTAATAAAATAATAGGATCTATATAATGATGATATAATAAAAAATTGAAACTAACAGTCTTAAGATATTTCAACTGGTATTTATTTAATATTCATTAAAACTGCTTCAGGATGTTTTAATAGGCTTGTTGGATAACAATATACTTGAATCGAACCCAAGTAATTTTAAATATTATCGTTCTTCAGAATAGCATTTGTGGAAAATGAACAATTTATCATAAAATATGGCATTTGATGATTACGTTGACATACTCCTATTTGGACAGGAATATAAAACAGACAATATAAAAGTAAATATCAATTTCTTCGTACACAAAAAACAATTTGTTTTTTCATGTTTAGTAATTTCATTTCAACAGTCACATAAATTGATTATCGTCTCAAATATAAATACAATGCGCATGAAGAAATGCCACCTTATGTACTTTATTTGAATGAACACAATAAGAATCGCAACAAAAGGCTTCATATTATTATGATCTTAAATATTACAATCATGATATTTAAATGAGTTAATGTATTTCTTTGCATCTATTAATAAATATGAGCAAATGCACAATATATTTTTATATGGTCCAATACTTTGTTAATGCATTATTCATTCCGTTATGGAATGCATTTTGAAGCGTGCACAATTTATGGAGTTGCACCAATGAAACAGTTACGATTTGATAGTATTAAAAAAGTAAGACGAGTTTTTGATTTTACTTTAGATATGATTATTGAAATATATTTATATTTATTGTATAAAGTGACGAGAGTGACATTGAATGACATATTTTTATATTTATATGAACTAAATCTTTAGTAAAGATTCTAAATGGTTAAAAAAGTTCTATTATTAGCAATCTGAAATGTTCGTTACGCCTATTTCGCTTGGATTACTGTAGATTTTGTTATGTAACTTTTTTCTTCAATTTAAGGGGGCATTACATATATTATTTCTGGTAATTTTCAAAGTTTATCTACTCATGTATATGCGTACAAGAGGACTTTTCAAATTTTAAATTATTTTTGGAGATAGCTGTTTGAAGAAGATAATCCTCCTTTGTTTCCTTCGTGAATCTTTAAAGGTATTTTTTTTCTTTTTTGACGATACTCAAGATTCCTCAAATTCTACTGAACCGATTCACTTGAATAGAATTTTTTTATAGATTTATCTTGTGTTACATATATAACACAAGATCGAAGAGATCCTTCACAAAGTTATCATTTGCGTTGCTAAGTTCCTGTAAACATTGTATAAAAAGCTGTTGAGAGTTGCTTATCTAGAAATTCTTTATTTGTCCAAGTACATACATCATTTATATTATTATGTACTTGTGTATGGTCCGCCGCTTACATTTTTGCCAAAAAAATAAAATACTATACTATAGTAATGACCACTATAGTTATAAAAAGAATATAAATGCGTGCTGCTTCATCATCGTTGGCTATTTTTATATCAGATATAATCCGAACTCGTAACAAGTTACTTTGTTTTTGTTTTTATCATATTATTATTTCCATGCCCCGGGATTTTTTACTCGTCTATCTTATAATGTTGTATTTTCTAAGTTCTGTATCCTTTGCCTTTATGCGACTGCCTGCAGTTGTTTGCCTTACTTAAAGCAGCTTAGAATATGGAAAAAATTATTGGCCTGAGTGAACATAGGTAATAATTCATATATTTATGATATCGTATAATTCTTCCTCATATGAAATGTATACTCATCGGTAACTTGTTTGCATATTTATTTTTACTTCCGGAAAAATAGTTGAAAGGTTCACTAACATGGCAGAAATATACGTAAAAATGAGAAATACATAATTCATTCATTCCGTACATATGCCATTGTCATATAAGTAAAATATTTATAAATAGAATTACTTCCTTATACAGCAAATATAATTAGATTTTGGACTTAAAAAATGTAAACATGCGTAGCAGGTAAAGTAGATTATGACAAAATTACTTCAATCACACATTTAAAGAAATAATATGTAATAATTATTTTACCAAAGAGAAGATTATGAATATGCCAGAAAATCCGACTTGCTAATTTTGTTTCTCGACATTTTATGTCATTCTGAATCGTTTGAGACCAATTCGGAGAGGTACGTAGGAGTATGTGTGTGTAACTGTGTGTATGAGCCAAAATTTGATCTTTTTCCGAAAACAAACATTCGAATAAAATCGATAACTCGAATTAATCAGCTTTTTGTGACGATCGGCCGAGGCGTTTCTTCAGAATCAGTGCAAAATGTTTTTCCTGGTTTTCGCAAAAAATCCTGAACCAATTTTGAAAATTTAAAAACCGTTTGAAATACTAGTTTAGAATGGTACATATATATATAGTAATTATTAACTTTCCCAAGGACAAGATTATGATTTTGCCAGAAAATCTGACTGGCTAAATTTGTTTTCTTAACATTTTATGTTAATTTTGGATCTTTTATGAGACCAAATGGGAGAAGTACGTAGATGTATTTGTGTGTATATGAACCGAAATTTGATTTTTTATTAGATTAAGCCGATTTTTTAGCTATTCATTAAGAATATTTTTTTAAGATGGCCATTTTTTTTTCAAATTAAAACAGATACTATTTAAAGAAACCTTAAAAACAGTTTTTTATATGAATCTTTTTTTTAAATCAAAATTGCAGAATATGTAATACTTTTTTATATATTTTCGATTTAAATGTTTTGAGTCCATTAAATTTTCTTTATAATTAATTTAAAAAAATAGCAATTGCTCATTTTTTCACTTTTTTTTATTAATTTACCTATTGATTTAATAAAAAAAAATCCCGGGCAAATATCGCTTTTAGAAAAATCCGGAATACAAGATGGAAATCCGGGACGTATGATCACCATATTACTAGACTTATAAACTAATTTATTTGTTTCTGTTGTAAAAGCTTATTAATTATAGAAAATGAAAACGGAATATTATTACATTATTTTCAGATACAATCCTATATCAATATTTAATATTATCAGACCATATCGCACGCTGAATCTTCTTACTACATCTATTACTGATTACAATATGCGAAAAGTGAATCCGCGCAAGAGTTTCTCGATGGTAATGCTTCCAATGCCAATTTATATGTGCAAGACTAAGTACATTGGCATTGTCGGCATTTGCTTTAATGTTTGCAAAGGTGGAGTCAGATATTTATAATATAAATGCTTTATTCGCCGAACGACGGCTATGATAAGTAAGTTTTGCTTATAAGTAATTACGCTCGTATTTTCTTCTATTTAAAAGCCTATGGGTTCGTTTCTCTTGATAAACGGTTCTGCTTATTACCTTTGTATAATTGGCTATTGAAAATTATAAAAAATTGAACAAATTTATGTTAATTGCGTTTCGTAATTGTTTCTATAACTAGTTTTTGGTTATGAATCTTATGCAGCATTTAAAACAGAAAATGCAGATGAACTACCACATATTTGAAAACTATTAAAAAAAAATTCCGTCATACCATGCGTATATTATATTCCGACAATCAGCTGAGTAGAATCATTTATTAAGAATAATTACAAATTTATTTTTCAGTTTACTTGTAGTTAGTCATTTTAAAATACAGTTCTAGCTTTATTTTAAAGCCTTCTTTTCTCTCTGATATTTTGTAAACCATTTTTCAAAATTTTTATAAATTAAATTTCGAATATTCGCATGAAATATCCGTCGTGCATTAAAGCAGAATTAAAGCTTTTAAAATGAAAAATGACTAAACGTAGATTTTTCAAAAATTTGAGTATATTGCATTGGTGACCATATATATTTTGCAAAATTAGAGACAACTCTCTATTTTAAAGCATCATTTTCTCTGTGATGTGAAGCTTATTTCAAAAATGTTCTAAATAAAATTAGTTTTATCTATTAATTTTCATGTTACATCAGCCATGGAGTATCAATATAGTGAATAAAAGCTTTTAAAATAATAAATCGAAAATGTTTCTATTCTTCAATTATAGTGCATATATGCATTGGTGACCATATAGGTTTTTCAAACGTGTAAACATCTTATTTCAAAGCTTTCTTATTTCAAAGCTTCTAAAATGGCTATACGAAGATCTTACAATTCTCTAATTATAGTATATTCCATTAGTGACCATATTGATTTTTCTTAAATTGGGAACATCTATCTATTTTAAAGCTCTATTTCCTCTATAATATAAAGCATATTTTAAAATTTTCACTTTTTATTTAATAAAATAATTAAAGTTTGCATGTTACAATAGTCGCACAGTATCAATAAAGTAAATAAAATTCTTCGATTATAGTATATTGCATTGGTAAGATTTTTCAGAATTAGAGACAACTCTCTATTTTAAAGCTCGATTTTCCTAACGATTCAAACATTATTTTCAATCTGTTATAAGTGAAATATCTAAAGTTTGCATTGTAGTATCAATAAAGCAAATAATAGCTTCCAAAATGTCAAAACGAGCATTTTACTATTCTTTGATTTTAATACAAATATTGCATTGCTTTACCATATAGATTTTCCAAAACTGGAGACTACTCATTTCATCATTTTTTCTAGAACGTAACTTCAAAATTTAAGTAAATAATATATCTATTGTTTGCATGTCATATTAATTATTCAGTATTGGCAACATAAATAAAAGCTTTTTATATGATAAAGCAAAGTGAAAAAAATATAATACATGTATTGCATTGGTGACCATAAAGATTTTTCAAAATTGGAGTCAACTCTATATTTTAAAGCTTTTTTTCTAACGATGCAAAGATTATTTTCAGTATGTTCTAAATAAAATATTTAAAGATTACACGTTACATCAGCCATGTAGTCAACAAAGTTAATATTTAAAAAAAACGAAGATTTTCCTTTTTTTTCGTTATATCTACAAGTCTTTCATTGATGACCATATAATTTTTTTAAAATTGGAGACTACTCACTATTTTAAAATCATTTTCTTTATAATGTAATTTAAAAATTTATGTGAATAAAATATCTATTGTCACATAAATTATTCAGTATCAACAAAGTAAGCCTTTAAAATGATAAAGAAACATATATTGCATTAGTGACTACATAGATTTTTCTAAATTTGAGGCAACCTTCTATTTTAAAGCTCCTTTATCTCCATTGCAAAACGAAAAACTAAGACGAGCATGGAGTTAACGGAAGAGTTATAGTAACATAAATGTAAGACAATATTGCGAATTATTTGAATAACTTTATTTGAAATTTCTTCACTTCTGTATACCAAAATAACAGTTAAAATCCGTATGTAAAAACAACAGTTAAAAAAAAAGGAAAAATGGTATATCATCCACTCTACGCTAGATGAATCGTTGTCTGTATACTACCTTACCAATCATAGAATCAACTTGGTAGTATGTTTGGATAGCGTTGTATCTAAACTGTGCAATATCACCATACCAAATCGTTGAAGATTGTTATTTGAAACCAATTTCCGTTTCGAATAAAACAGTTTCGCTTTTATAGGTATCATCGGTAAATCAAAATAATGCAAATAAGTACCGATACCTTCCAATTATTTGCCGCTAGCCTAGCTCTTTAAATGCAATAGTACCACTTTTCTGCGTGTGCATTTACACCTTAACTGCAAACCGAGATCTGGAGAAATTGGCATCTGCTCAGTCTTGAGGCTTGAGCTTTCGTTATCCGTCTTGAAGCTTTTTGTCGTTTGCTTTACGACTTCAAGACTATAAGAATGCGAGCTTTGTATTATTTTCACTTCCCTATTACAAATATTCCAGTTATAGTAGATTTACTGTTTGCAGGTGCTTTTACTAGTAGGAAATACATAGACATTGGTATATATTAAATAATATTTTTGTTTATGTTCTGAACATAGTATTGCAAATATTCTATTAATTTAATGCGAGAAATCATTAAAGCAAAATTTAAGGAAAATAGTTTTTGTGTTATTGAAAATAGATTTCTTTGCATTTTTTGTGTCAGTAGGAATAGGAGTAGATCTGGATCCTACATCCAGTGTGATTAGGGAATTACACTACCTAGTTGATAATCTTCATGTTTGTTCACGATTTTAACCGTTAAAAGTAAATTACTGAAATTAAAAATCTTGGTACGAAACCCAAAAAAAAAATTACACAAAATGTGTACACATTTTTAAAATCTATAAAATATCTGATAATTTGTACATATGTACATATGTCCAATAATAATTTTTGACCGGCAAATGACATTTTTTAACTTATTTTTATTGAGAGTACATAACCGCTAGACCTGCCTTCCCAAAAATTTAATCAGTTCTTCATCTTGTCAATACAAGTAAAATGTTCTTTGAATTATTAATATCGGACGCTCCATTCTCTTAAAAACTGAGTAACCGTTTTTGGCACTTTTTGCCCCGTATCTTCGGAACGGCTAGATCTGCCTGTGCCAAAAACTAATCAGCACGTCTCCTTTTCAATACGAATGGAATGTTTTTTGAATTATTCAAATCGGTTGATTAGTGTTCCCGAAATCGTCGACGAAAATTTGTATCCGCACACACACACATGCATCCATTTTAAAGATATATAAAATTTTCGATTTTTTTGCAATTACTATAACTTATCCTATGGGAAGTTGGAAATTCTGTAAAATTGGTATAATTTTTAAACAAATATCAGTTTTTTTGAAAGATTTTTAATCATTCTTATGATCATCATGAAAAATATTTTTGAAAGAATGCAAATGCATCTGTTAACCTACTTATTTGATTTAAAAGTTGTCCAAATATTGAAGAATTAGAGTCATTAATCTTGTAACAGACTCTTTGAATAAATTATATTTAATCATATGAAGCATAATTCTATGTTCATAGAAAAAAATAATAAATTGCAGTAAAATTGGGCCGACATTCCAAGCAGCATATGTTATCTACCTTGCATTAGGCTCATTAAGATAATCGCTTGTAATATAGATAAGCTTTGGATGATTATATCGCATATTGATATATATTGATCTATATATACTATATATATATATATATATATATATATATATAATTCAAAGTTATTATATAGTACCATATAGAAATCTTCTAATTTGTTAGTTCAAAATTAACTTATTTTTTATCCATATTCTTTGTTATAACTTACATTGAATTCAATTTTGATTTCTATTATAGTAGACCATAAGCATCAGTCCAATATATTTGTTTATATGTGTGTTTTGTTTATTTCGATATTTGACATTTATTAAAATAAATCAAGTAGAAGTGATTTTAAAACAATTTGCTCTGAGAACTAATTACTTAGGCGCATATGAATATTATTTCATTCAAGTACAAAGCGATGCCTTTTTTATAATACTAATTTTATGCTGAGCGTTTATGCATATATTCCTATGTTAATTAGGAACTACAAAAAAAGTAAAGCTCATTTCTATTATCTTACAATTAAAAATCGAATGGTAAAATACAATGAACTTTTTTTTGCAGCGCTTGAGCGAGTTTACAAATATTATGGAAATATTATAATATTACTACTAATTGTATTTAAAAAACGGCTTAGAATAGAACTATATGAAATCGATTGACAGGGGTGTATTTTTTGTTTTCAATGATATTCGAGCCGTAGTTAAGAATATTGAGCAAGTGGATAAAAAATATTTAATTGTTTAACAAACACCTAGACGAATGTCAAATAAAGGATTTTAACAAGAATTATATTAGTTTTTTTTAAAAAACGGTTTTTATGTAAGTTTTAATCGAAAGAAATTGTATCTGAAGGTGATATAAAAGATGACTATTTATAGTACTTTAGTTTTCCTAGGGATCTAATGAAAAAATATACTCATCGTACGCAGTTAATTGATAACTATTAAACATCGTAGATATATTATGTTTATCCTATCATGCCAGCAATAAAAGTAAAACTAGTTTTATTAGTTAAACTTTACGATTTGCAATAGCATCAATTATAATGTCTGTCTATTCTATCAATGATTGTTATCCATTCAGAATAAACGCGTTGAGATATTAATTATTAAGTGGTACTTTATTCATCTTTATTTTATACCAAGCTGCCTAGTAAAAAAATATGACTTGTAATACCAATGAAATAAATGAATATATTCATTATAATTTATTATTACAATTATTTCTAAGTATTCTTTGAAATCATAAGTAATAGAAGCAGTTGTATTGTTTTATTAGACATGCAGATGTTCTGGTAATCGTTCCTTAAAGCTTAAATTTATAATGAAAAGCAGTGGTGCCTCACAGAATTTAGGTTTGAATTAATAATTAAAAATTAAAAGTAATAGTTCTCTATCTTGTTTAGATTGCCATTCGTTACATTAGATTTTGTTAAAGTTCCTTAGATATTGTTACATTCTTTGTATAGCTTGCGTTTTTACTTATTTGAATGAACAAAATCCAAATATTTAACATGTTTTATTGGCTACAAATGGAGGATATTAATATTTGTACTATACACTATAATTATATTGAGGGCCGGCCGATTTCATAAAAATATTATTATTACATAGTTCATATTTATGCAAAGAAACCACTTAAAAATATTCAAAATTCATCCAAATTCTATCCTAAATAAATACCACAAATATTTTCTTTTAGCTAAAAATGTAAATTGAAGTCGTAGTGATAAGACAGACAGAAATATTTAAGAGCAATTTCATAAACAAAAAATCTAAACTAATTACAGACACAAAAAGAATATACAATAAAATCATATTTGATTCTTTAATGTGATTTTATATTATAATTTATTTCTTTGCACTTAAATTCACAATTTTTGTAAGCGAATCTATGGCTTCGAGTTTTCTCCGTATAAACGATAATAATCAAGTTTCATAAGCATGTTTTAAACATGTTCTTGAATATATAACAAGAAACAAGAAGTTTAAGGCTAATAGATTCCTTTGATCCGATTATTATTGAGGTTACTGATAATCTGACATAATTCGATCATTATATATAAGCTTCCACATAGTGTTTTCACAAAACTATCAATCGAATCATATAAAAAAATATTTTATTCTGATATATATTTTGACATACACTTCCGGGATCAGTATCACGAATATTATTGTTAGAATATTTAAAAATTGAAATAAGACTTATTTGGCAATATAAATTAAATACATAATTGAGAAAACCAATCATAAATAACTTTAAAACTTTCACAATGTTTGTTTACACGATATGTAATTTTACTTTATGACCAATACGATAATTATATAAAGAAGAATTACATAAATTTTCATTTTATTTATATTTTAGCAGATTAATTGAGAAGGATAAAAAAGTAAAATCCAGAAATTGAATACTTTTTAATAACTTCCCATAAAGTAAGTTATAGTAATAGCAAAAAAAATCGAAATTATAATGTCCTCGTGGACATTTTCCATATCCTAGAAAAAATTAAAGTATGTGTGTGTATGAATATTTTGATACAATTTTCGTCCACGATTTCGGGCGCACGGATCAACCGATTTCAGAGATTAAAAAACTTTCGATACGTAGGTATTGACAGGAAGACGTGCTATTATAATTAGTTTTAGACAAAGGCAGATCCAGGCTTTTCGACGCACGGATTAACCGATTTTAATTATTAAAAAATATTTGATTTGTATATAAAGGGAGATTTGCTAATTAGTTGTTGACAAAGGCAAAGTCCAGTCGTCTCCAAATCCAATCAATCTCTTTCATTATAGTTTCTTTCTGCAAATATTAACAGATTATACAATGAATACTGTTCTTTATGGGAATATTAATAAATCATACACTTGCAGTTCCGTACAAAATAGATTTCATCAGAACCTGACCGTTGTCTATGGTCTCCTAACTTACGGCTGGCACAAGGCTACTATATTGTTCTATCGGTGCTGTCAGAATTTCGCAATCTTCTCCATTTTCAATAAAATTCAAAAGATCATGTATGTTAATCACTGAAACAATACAATGTGTCGACACTAAAGTTATAAACTCGACAAGAACGCATTCTAAATCGCCCGTGAATATCTCATAAAAGGGACGATTCACCGCCGTCGCCGCGGCTCGGATGCGACTGGTCTATCAAATAACTTTAGGTGTACAACGTGCCGTTGTTGAGACTTTTATGAGATTGGTGTAGATCCCTGATTACTTCTTTTGAACGATCCGTTAGATTATATTCACACGGCCGAGTTATTAGATGTGAAAATCATTTGGTTCGTTTTAATGTTATTCCAACTTCTTGCAATTTCTTGTAAAGCTTTTCTTGTTCTTTTAATGGTTTGGAGAAAGGAAATCATCTAAATTGTTACAGTTTCTGTCTTTAGGCAATTGAAAAATATTATTTTTATTGTATAGTATTAGGTATTGATAAAATGATCATATTTTTAACTTCCCGTAGGGTTAGTTATGGTTATCGAAAAAAAACGAAAAAGTATTTTTTTTTATTTTAATCGAGGACGGTTACTTTTAGTTACACTATTCCGCGAGCGACTAGTTATGCTATCAAGCTGAAATATGATGTAATCTTCTATTGGCCGAATTTTTGTTTCACAATAAAAAGTAGGGTAATAAAAGATCAGTAATTATGCCTGTATATGCAAATGAAAATCAGAAGAATCAATTATATAAAACAGACGTCATTTCACGAAAAAACACATGATTATTTAGAAAATTATAAAAAAATTGAAAGTGATCTGACAGTTCACATTAAAAAAATTTTATTTTTAATTTTTTGGTCTGTTTTTTCGCTTTGTATTAAATTTTGGACATTTTTCTTTATAAAAAATCTACCTTTTATTTGTATCTTCTCCAAGTCGAGACTTATCACTTGTCTGAAGCATTTATGCCAGACAATTAGTATAATTGTTTTTCTGCAGTTTTTGTTGCTAATTTTTGTTAATTTGAAAATAAAAGATTGAAATTATCAAAATTAGAGCCTATTTTAACCCATCTTTAGAGTTTTGCATTCGGCAATTTTCTCCTTCGTAACTTATGTATTTTGTTTAGTTTGCTCATACTCGTCACTTTTCTCATTTTCATATATTTAATGAGTTGTTGTAATTTTATTAAAAATTTATAGCAAGGATTTCAATTCAATCTGCACTTGTCAAAAAATCCTTACATTTCGTGTAAAAACCTGAACCCGGCATAAATATGTTCCTAAAAAAAACCGCGCGGTAAGATGAAAATCAAGGACTGTCCCTGCCAATCCAAATTTGTATTACGCGATATTGTTGTTGGAAAGCAATTTTGTGTAATAAAAATGTATATAAAAGTTTTGGAAAAATCTTTTTTACTAGATTTTTAATGTTTCATGAGAGGAAACCCATCAATTCATTCCCCTATGTGTGGCTATTGTATTAGATCTATGGTCTCACAGCTATGAGTGCATGTGCAACTATACTCACGAAAGGCGATTTTGGGCCGATTCTACAGTAAAATAGACCAATGTTATGGCAAGGCTATGTTACGTTCTATGTTTCACACAAAATCGTACTGAATACTGACGAAAATCATGTGGTTGCTGTGCATTCGGGAGTTTTGTCAGGTTATCGGATAGAATTAAAACACGTGCAGATGTCAAAAAAACGAACTTGGTAACTGGATCTTCTTATTAATGCACTTCTTATTAATGTGACGTGCAGTTTTTGTGTAAAACGCATGATCGTACAGCAAATACATAACATTTTGATAGTATTCAGTACGATTTGTATGAGAAATGGAACGTAACATAGCCTTGCCGTAATATTGGTCTATTTTTGGCAGAATGGGCCCAAAACTTTGAGATCTTTAACTTTAAGTGAGAAAGACATCGTGCTGCCTGATAACGAGCTTGGCCGAGTTTGGGATCGAACCGTCGAACCCGGGTATAGTTTGTGCTAGCCTAGGTCCTTACTTATTACTCCAGCGTTAAAAATTTATTGAAGATCATTTATAAAATGCAAAGCAGTATTTTGTTGTGATTTGGTCTCAAATGTTTTCTTCATGCTTTGCTCTTGTTTTTATTAATATGGAATCGTAATTTGCAAAATGGAATTAAAATTTGGATTTTTCTACAGCCAAATGTTTGCAATTGGTAATTTTTAGAATTGCACAGTCTGTCGATACACAATCAAACAGAAACTCTGCTAAAGCGGTATTACCGAGTTATTTCCCACGTATGTACATTATAGTCTAAGCTTTTAACTGAACTCCATCAAACCCCAGACGGAGTCCGCTCCTTGTATGGGAGGCTCTCGAAACATCGCGGACGGACCCCGCCGATCATCTTGTACATAGCTCTCTTCAAGGTTAGTTTTTCCTATCGCATAGTTTCGATCCACCGATGCGTAACATTGCTTAAGATGGATAATTTATTGTGGTGAACGTCGGGAACTATATTTTTTCAAATGCTTGGTGGATACTTTTGCTCTTTCTTAACGTTCAACTCTGATACGGTTTACATCGGCTTAATGTCGCTATCCGGTTAGGAGCGGCATAACGAGTTTTAATTATAATTCACAAGAAAATTGTAGTTTATTTTCACTTCATTTTGTAAAAACTTAGGTTTTTTACTATAGAAAAATTCAAGAGCAATGAATGATTTGTGCTCTCTATATTATCGATTTTTGATACAAAAATTATTTT